>NC_140025.1:19524685-20124685 GCF_964263955.1 Coregonus lavaretus | reverse complement strand
ACGGCCAATGTGTGGAGACAACAGATTTGAATGAATGTGGTCAAAAACACAGGTTTTAGGGATTTGCAACAAAAAACATGTACAGCACCTGAAGAAGAGAACAGGAGTCACTATTTGTGTTAAATGAGTGAAAATGAATGTGTTGTCCGTTTTCATTGAACATGGTCTAAAATCATGTTTTAGGTGAGTTACCAGCCCAAAACGAGGACTGCCCTACTTGAGAGAGGACATGACAGAGTATGTGTCTTTCACATCTTTGAAAATACGTTTTAAACAGGTTACAATGAACATTGTATGAAATCAAATGTTTTCGATTGCACAATTCAACCAGCGGATTAGTTGTAACGGCCAATGTGTGGAGACAACAGATTTGAATGAATGTGGTCAAAAACACAGGTTTTAGGGATTTGCAACAAAAAACATGTACAGCACCTGAAGAAGAGAACAGGAGTCACTATTTGTGTTAAATGAGTGAAAATGAATGTGTTGTCCGTTTTCATTGAACATGGTCTAAAATCATGTTTTAGGTGAGTTACCAGCCCAAAACGATGACTGCCCTACAAGAGAGAGGACATGACAGATTATGTGTCTTTCACATCTTTGAAAATACGTTTTAAACAGGCTACAATGAACATTGTATAAAATCACATTTTTTCGATTGCACAATTCAACCAGCAGATTAGTTGTAACGGCCAATGTGTGGAGACAACAGATTTGAATGAATGTGGTCAAAAACACAGGTTTTAGGGATTTGCAACAAAAAACATGTACAGCACCTGAAGAAGAGAACAGGAGTCACTATTTGTGTTAAATGAGTGAAAATGAATGTGTTGTCCGTTTTCATTGAACATGGTCTAAAATCATGTTTTAGGTGAGTTACCAGCCCAAAACGAGGACTGCCCTACTTGAGAGAGGACATGACAGAGTATGTGTCTTTCACATCTTTGAAAATACGTTTTAAACAGGTTACAATGAACATTGTATGAAATCAAATGTTTTCGATTGCACAATTCAACCAGCGGATTAGTTGTAACGGCCAATGTGTGGAGACAACAGATTTGAATGAATGTGGTCAAAAACACAGGTTTTAGGGATTTGCAACAAAAAACTGGTACAGCAGCTGAAGAAGAGAAGAGGAGTCACTATTTGTGTTAAATGAGTGAAAATGAATGTGTTGTCCGTTTTCATTGAACATGGTCTAAAATCATGTTTTAGGTGAGTTACCAGCCCAAAACGATGACTGCCCTACAAGAGAGAGGACATGACAGATTATGTGTCTTTCACATCTTTGAAAATACGTTTTAAACAGGCTACAATGAACATTGTATAAAATCACATTTTTTCGATTGCACAATTCAACCAGCAGATTAGTTGTAACGGCCAATGTGTGGAGACAACAGATTTGAATGAATGTGGTCAAAAACACAGGTTTTAGGGATTTGCAACAAAAAACATGTACAGCACCTGAAGAAGAGAACAGGAGTCACTATTTGTGTTAAATGAGTGAAAATGAATGTGTTGTCCGTTTTCATTGAACATGGTCTAAAATCATGTTTTAGGTGAGTTACCAGCCCAAAACGAGGACTGCCCTACTTGAGAGAGGACATGACAGAGTATGTGTCTTTCATATCTTTGAAAATACGTTTTAAACATGTTACAATGAACATTGTATGAAATCAAATGTTTTCGATTGCACAATTCAACCAGCGGATTAGTTGTAACGGCCAATGTGTGGAGACAACAGATTTGAATGAATGTTGTCAAAAACACAGGTTTTAGGGATTTGCAACAAAAAACATGTACAGCACCTGAAGAAGAGAACAGGAGTCACTATTTGTGTTAAATGAGTGAAAATGAATGTGTTGTCCGTTTTCATTGAACATGGTCTAAAATCATGTTTTAGGTGAGTTACCAGCCCAAAACGAGGACTGCCCTACTTGAGAGAGGACATGACAGAGTATGTGTCTTTCACATCTTTGAAAATACGTTTTAAACAGGTTACAATGAACATTGTATGAAATCAATTTTTTTCGATTGCACAATTCAACCAGCGGATTAGTTGTAACGGCCAATGTGTGGAGACAACAGATTTGAATGAATGTGGTCAAAAACACAGGTTTTAGGGATTTGCAACAAAAAACATGTACAGCACCTGAAGAAGAGAACAGGAGTCACTATTTGTGTTAAATGAGTGAAAATGAATGTGTTGTCCGTTTTCATTGAACATGGTCTAAAATCATGTTTTAGGTGAGTTACCAGCCCAAAACGATGACTGCCCTACAAGAGAGAGGACATGACAGATTATGTGTCTTTCACATCTTTGAAAATACGTTTTAAACAGGCTACAATGAACATTGTATAAAATCACATTTTTTCGATTGCACAATTCAACCAGCAGATTAGTTGTAACGGCCAATGTGTGGAGACAACAGATTTGAATGAATGTGGTCAAAAACACAGGTTTTAGGGATTTGCAACAAAAAACATGTACAGCACCTGAAGAAGAGAACAGGAGTCACTATTTGTGTTAAATGAGTGAAAATGAATGTGTTGTCCGTTTTCATTGAACATGGTCTAAAATCATGTTTTAGGTGAGTTACCAGCCCAAAACGAGGACTGCCCTACTTGAGAGAGGACATGACAGAGTATGTGTCTTTCACATCTTTGAAAATACGTTTTAAACAGGTTACAATGAACATTGTATGAAATCAAATGTTTTCGATTGCACAATTCAACCAGCGGATTAGTTGTAACGGCCAATGTGTGGAGACAACAGATTTGAATGAATGTGGTCAAAAACACAGGTTTTAGGGATTTGCAACAAAAAACTGGTACAGCAGCTGAAGAAGAGAAGAGGAGTCACTATTTGTGTTAAATGAGTGAAAATGAATGTGTTGTCCGTTTTCATTGAACATGGTCTAAAATCATGTTTTAGGTGAGTTACCAGCCCAAAACGATGACTGCCCTACAAGAGAGAGGAAATGACAGATTATGTGTCTTTCACATCTTTGAAAATACGTTTTAAACAGGCTACAATGAACATTGTATAAAATCACATTTTTTCGATTGCACAATTCAACCAGCAGATTAGTTGTAACGGCCAATGTGTGGAGACAACAGATTTGAATGAATGTGGTCAAAAACACAGGTTTTAGGGATTTGCAACAAAAAACATGTACAGCACCTGAAGAAGAGAACAGGAGTCACTATTTGTGTTAAATGAGTGAAAATGAATGTGTTGTCCGTTTTCATTGAACATGGTCTAAAATCATGTTTTAGGTGAGTTACCAGCCCAAAACGATGACTGCCCTACAAGAGAGAGGACATGACAGATTATGTGTCTTTCACATCTTTGAAAATACGTTTTAAACAGGCTACAATGAACATTGTATAAAATCACATTTTTTCGATTGCACAATTCAACCAGCAGATTAGTTGTAACGGCCAATGTGTGGAGACAACAGATTTGAATGAATGTGGTCAAAAACACAGGTTTTAGGGATTTGCAACAAAAAACATGTACAGCACCTGAAGAAGAGAACAGGAGTCACTATTTGTGTTAAATGAGTGAAAATGAATGTGTTGTCCGTTTTCATTGAACATGGTCTAAAATCATGTTTTAGGTGAGTTACCAGCCCAAAACGAGGACTGCCCTACTTGAGAGAGGACATGACAGAGTATGTGTCTTTCATATCTTTGAAAATACGTTTTAAACAGGTTACAATGAACATTGTATGAAATCAAATGTTTTCGATTGCACAATTCAACCAGCGGATTAGTTGTAACGGCCAATGTGTGGAGACAACAGATTTGAATGAATGTTGTCAAAAACACAGGTTTTAGGGATTTGCAACAAAAAACATGTACAGCACCTGAAGAAGAGAACAGGAGTCACTATTTGTGTTAAATGAGTGAAAATGAATGTGTTGTCCGTTTTCATTGAACATGGTCTAAAATCATGTTTTAGGTGAGTTACCAGCCCAAAACGAGGACTGCCCTACTTGAGAGAGGACATGACAGAGTATGTGTCTTTCACATCTTTGAAAATACGTTTTAAACAGGTTACAATGAACATTGTATGAAATCAATTTTTTTCGATTGCACAATTCAACCAGCGGATTAGTTGTAACGGCCAATGTGTGGAGACAACAGATTTGAATGAATGTGGTCAAAAACACAGGTTTTAGGGATTTGCAACAAAAAACATGTACAGCACCTGAAGAAGAGAACAGGAGTCACTATTTGTGTTAAATGAGTGAAAATGAATGTGTTGTCCGTTTTCATTGAACATGGTCTAAAATCATGTTTTAGGTGAGTTACCAGCCCAAAACGATGACTGCCCTACAAGAGAGAGGACATGACAGATTATGTGTCTTTCACATCTTTGAAAATACGTTTTAAACAGGCTACAATGAACATTGTATAAAATCACATTTTTTCGATTGCACAATTCAACCAGCAGATTAGTTGTAACGGCCAATGTGTGGAGACAACAGATTTGAATGAATGTGGTCAAAAACACAGGTTTTAGGGATTTGCAACAAAAAACATGTACAGCACCTGAAGAAGAGAACAGGAGTCACTATTTGTGTTAAATGAGTGAAAATGAATGTGTTGTCCGTTTTCATTGAACATGGTCTAAAATCATGTTTTAGGTGAGTTACCAGCCCAAAACGAGGACTGCCCTACTTGAGAGAGGACATGACAGAGTATGTGTCTTTCACATCTTTGAAAATACGTTTTAAACAGGTTACAATGAACATTGTATGAAATCAAATGTTTTCGATTGCACAATTCAACCAGCGGATTAGTTGTAACGGCCAATGTGTGGAGACAACAGATTTGAATGAATGTGGTCAAAAACACAGGTTTTAGGGATTTGCAACAAAAAACTGGTACAGCAGCTGAAGAAGAGAAGAGGAGTCACTATTTGTGTTAAATGAGTGAAAATGAATGTGTTGTCCGTTTTCATTGAACATGGTCTAAAATCATGTTTTAGGTGAGTTACCAGCCCAAAACGATGACTGCCCTACAAGAGAGAGGACATGACAGATTATGTGTCTTTCACATCTTTGAAAATACGTTTTAAACAGGCTACAATGAACATTGTATAAAATCACATTTTTTCGATTGCACAATTCAACCAGCAGATTAGTTGTAACGGCCAATGTGTGGAGACAACAGATTTGAATGAATGTGGTCAAAAACACAGGTTTTAGGGATTTGCAACAAAAAACATGTACAGCACCTGAAGAAGAGAACAGGAGTCACTATTTGTGTTAAATGAGTGAAAATGAATGTGTTGTCCGTTTTCATTGAACATGGTCTAAAATCATGTTTTAGGTGAGTTACCAGCCCAAAACGAGGACTGCCCTACTTGAGAGAGGACATGACAGAGTATGTGTCTTTCACATCTTTGAAAATACGTTTTAAACAGGTTACAATGAACATTGTATGAAATCAAATGTTTTCGATTGCACAATTCAACCAGCGGATTAGTTGTAACGGCCAATGTGTGGAGACAACAGATTTGAATGAATGTGGTCAAAAACACAGGTTTTAGGGATTTGCAACAAAAAACATGTACAGCACCTGAAGAAGAGAACAGGAGTCACTATTTGTGTTAAATGAGTGAAAATGAATGTGTTGTCCGTTTTCATTGAACATGGTCTAAAATCATGTTTTAGGTGAGTTACCAGCCCAAAACGAGGACTGCCCTACTTGAGAGAGGACATGACAGAGTATGTGTCTTTCACATCTTTGAAAATACGTTTTAAACAGGTTACAATGAACATTGTATGAAATCAATTTTTTTCGATTGCACAATTCAACCAGCGGATTAGTTGTAACGGCCAATGTGTGGAGACAACAGATTTGAATGAATGTGGTCAAAAACACAGGTTTTAGGGATTTGCAACAAAAAACATGTACAGCACCTGAAGAAGAGAACAGGAGTCACTATTTGTGTTAAATGAGTGAAAATGAATGTGTTGTCCGTTTTCATTGAACATGGTCTAAAATCATGTTTTAGGTGAGTTACCAGCCCAAAACGATGACTGCCCTACAAGAGAGAGGACATGACAGATTATGTGTCTTTCACATCTTTGAAAATACGTTTTAAACAGGCTACAATGAACATTGTATAAAATCACATTTTTTCGATTGCACAATTCAACCAGCAGATTAGTTGTAACGGCCAATGTGTGGAGACAACAGATTTGAATGAATGTGGTCAAAAACACAGGTTTTAGGGATTTGCAACAAAAAACATGTACAGCACCTGAAGAAGAGAACAGGAGTCACTATTTGTGTTAAATGAGTGAAAATGAATGTGTTGTCCGTTTTCATTGAACATGGTCTAAAATCATGTTTTAGGTGAGTTACCAGCCCAAAACGAGGACTGCCCTACTTGAGAGAGGACATGACAGAGTATGTGTCTTTCACATCTTTGAAAATACGTTTTAAACAGGTTACAATGAACATTGTATGAAATCAAATGTTTTCGATTGCACAATTCAACCAGCGGATTAGTTGTAACGGCCAATGTGTGGAGACAACAGATTTGAATGAATGTGGTCAAAAACACAGGTTTTAGGGATTTGCAACAAAAAACTGGTACAGCAGCTGAAGAAGAGAAGAGGAGTCACTATTTGTGTTAAATGAGTGAAAATGAATGTGTTGTCCGTTTTCATTGAACATGGTCTAAAATCATGTTTTAGGTGAGTTACCAGCCCAAAACGATGACTGCCCTACAAGAGAGAGGACATGACAGATTATGTGTCTTTCACATCTTTGAAAATACGTTTTAAACAGGCTACAATGAACATTGTATAAAATCACATTTTTTCGATTGCACAATTCAACCAGCAGATTAGTTGTAACGGCCAATGTGTGGAGACAACAGATTTGAATGAATGTGGTCAAAAACACAGGTTTTAGGGATTTGCAACAAAAAACATGTACAGCACCTGAAGAAGAGAACAGGAGTCACTATTTGTGTTAAATGAGTGAAAATGAATGTGTTGTCCGTTTTCATTGAACATGGTCTAAAATCATGTTTTAGGTGAGTTACCAGCCCAAAACGAGGACTGCCCTACTTGAGAGAGGACATGACAGAGTATGTGTCTTTCACATCTTTGAAAATACGTTTTAAACAGGCTACAATGAACATTGTATGAAATCAAATGTTTTCGATTGCACAATTCAACCAGCAGATTAGTTGTAACGGCCAATGTGTGGAGACAACAGATTTGAATGAATGTGGTCAAAAACACAGGTTTTAGGGATTTGCAACAAAAAACATGTACAGCACCTGAAGAAGAGAAGAGGAGTCACTATTTGTGTTAAATGAGTGAAAATGAATGTGTTGTCCGTTTTCATTGAACATGGTCTAAAATCATGTTTTAGGTGAGTTACCAGCCCAAAACGAGGACTGCCCTACAAGAGAGAGGACATGACAGAGTATGTGTCTTTCACATCTTTGAAAATACGTTTTAAACAGGCTACAATGAACATTGTATAAAATCACATTTTTTCGATTGCACAATTCAACCAGCAGATTAGTTGTAACGGCCAATGTGTGGAGACAACAGATTTGAATGAATGTGGTCAAAAACACAGGTTTTAGGGATTTGCAACAAAAAACTGGTACAGCAGCTGAAGAAGAGAAGAGGAGTCACTATTTGTGTTAAATGAGTGAAAATGAATGTGTTGTCCGTTTTCATTGAACATGGTCTAAAATCATGTTTTAGGTGAGTTACCAGCCCAAAACGATGACTGCCCTACAAGAGAGAGGACATGACAGATTATGTGTCTTTCACATCTTTGAAAATACGTTTTAAACAGGCTACAATGAACATTGTATAAAATCACATTTTTTCGATTGCACAATTCAACCAGCAGATTAGTTGTAACGGCCAATGTGTGGAGACAACAGATTTGAATGAATGTGGTCAAAAACACAGGTTTTAGGGATTTGCAACAAAAAACATGTACAGCACCTGAAGAAGAGAACAGGAGTCACTATTTGTGTTAAATGAGTGAAAATGAATGTGTTGTCCGTTTTCATTGAACATGGTCTAAAATCATGTTTTAGGTGAGTTACCAGCCCAAAACGAGGACTGCCCTACTTGAGAGAGGACATGACAGAGTATGTGTCTTTCACATCTTTGAAAATACGTTTTAAACAGGTTACAATGAACATTGTATGAAATCAATTTTTTTCGATTGCACAATTCAACCAGCGGATTAGTTGTAACGGCCAATGTGTGGAGACAACAGATTTGAATGAATGTGGTCAAAAACACAGGTTTTAGGGATTTGCAACAAAAAACATGTACAGCACCTGAAGAAGAGAACAGGAGTCACTATTTGTGTTAAATGAGTGAAAATGAATGTGTTGTCCGTTTTCATTGAACATGGTCTAAAATCATGTTTTAGGTGAGTTACCAGCCCAAAACGATGACTGCCCTACAAGAGAGAGGACATGACAGATTATGTGTCTTTCACATCTTTGAAAATACGTTTTAAACAGGCTACAATGAACATTGTATAAAATCACATTTTTTCGATTGCACAATTCAACCAGCAGATTAGTTGTAACGGCCAATGTGTGGAGACAACAGATTTGAATGAATGTGGTCAAAAACACAGGTTTTAGGGATTTGCAACAAAAAACATGTACAGCACCTGAAGAAGAGAACAGGAGTCACTATTTGTGTTAAATGAGTGAAAATGAATGTGTTGTCCGTTTTCATTGAACATGGTCTAAAATCATGTTTTAGGTGAGTTACCAGCCCAAAACGAGGACTGCCCTACTTGAGAGAGGACATGACAGAGTATGTGTCTTTCACATCTTTGAAAATACGTTTTAAACAGGTTACAATGAACATTGTATGAAATCAAATGTTTTCGATTGCACAATTCAACCAGCGGATTAGTTGTAACGGCCAATGTGTGGAGACAACAGATTTGAATGAATGTGGTCAAAAACACAGGTTTTAGGGATTTGCAACAAAAAACTGGTACAGCAGCTGAAGAAGAGAAGAGGAGTCACTATTTGTGTTAAATGAGTGAAAATGAATGTGTTGTCCGTTTTCATTGAACATGGTCTAAAATCATGTTTTAGGTGAGTTACCAGCCCAAAACGATGACTGCCCTACAAGAGAGAGGACATGACAGATTATGTGTCTTTCACATCTTTGAAAATACGTTTTAAACAGGCTACAATGAACATTGTATAAAATCACATTTTTTCGATTGCACAATTCAACCAGCAGATTAGTTGTAACGGCCAATGTGTGGAGACAACAGATTTGAATGAATGTGGTCAAAAACACAGGTTTTAGGGATTTGCAACAAAAAACATGTACAGCACCTGAAGAAGAGAACAGGAGTCACTATTTGTGTTAAATGAGTGAAAATGAATGTGTTGTCCGTTTTCATTGAACATGGTCTAAAATCATGTTTTAGGTGAGTTACCAGCCCAAAACGATGACTGCCCTACAAGAGAGAGGACATGACAGATTATGTGTCTTTCACATCTTTGAAAATACGTTTTAAACAGGCTACAATGAACATTGTATAAAATCACATTTTTTCGATTGCACAATTCAACCAGCAGATTAGTTGTAACGGCCAATGTGTGGAGACAACAGATTTGAATGAATATGGTCAAAAACACAGGTTTTAGGGATTTGCAACAAAAAACATGTACAGCACCTGAAGAAGAGAACAGGAGTCACTATTTGTGTTCGAAGTGTGAAAATGAATGTGTTGTCCGTTTTCATTGAACATGGTCTAAAATCATGTTTTAGGTGAGTTACCAGCCCAAAACGATGACTGCCCTACAAGAGAGAGGACATGACAGATTATGTGTCTTTCACATCTTTGAAAATACGTTTTAAACAGGCTACAATGAACATTGTATAAAATCACATTTTTTCGATTGCACAATTCAACCAGCAGATTAGTTGTAACGGCCAATGTGTGGAGACAACAGATTTGAATGAATGTGGTCAAAAACACAGGTTTTAGGGATTTGCAACAAAAAACATGTACAGCACCTGAAGAAGAGAACAGGAGTCACTATTTGTGTTAAATGAGTGAAAATGAATGTGTTGTCCGTTTTCATTGAACATGGTCTAAAATCATGTTTTAGGTGAGTTACCAGCCCAAAACGAGGACTGCCCTACTTGAGAGAGGACATGACAGAGTATGTGTCTTTCACATCTTTGAAAATACGTTTTAAACAGGTTACAATGAACATTGTATGAAATCAAATGTTTTCGATTGCACAATTCAACCAGCGGATTAGTTGTAACGGCCAATGTGTGGAGACAACAGATTTGAATGAATGTGGTCAAAAACACAGGTTTTAGGGATTTGCAACAAAAAACTGGTACAGCAGCTGAAGAAGAGAAGAGGAGTCACTATTTGTGTTAAATGAGTGAAAATGAATGTGTTGTCCGTTTTCATTGAACATGGTCTAAAATCATGTTTTAGGTGAGTTACCAGCCCAAAACGATGACTGCCCTACAAGAGAGAGGACATGACAGATTATGTGTCTTTCACATCTTTGAAAATACGTTTTAAACAGGCTACAATGAACATTGTATAAAATCACATTTTTTCGATTGCACAATTCAACCAGCAGATTAGTTGTAACGGCCAATGTGTGGAGACAACAGATTTGAATGAATGTGGTCAAAAACACAGGTTTTAGGGATTTGCAACAAAAAACATGTACAGCACCTGAAGAAGAGAACAGGAGTCACTATTTGTGTTAAATGAGTGAAAATGAATGTGTTGTCCGTTTTCATTGAACATGGTCTAAAATCATGTTTTAGGTGAGTTACCAGCCCAAAACGAGGACTGCCCTACTTGAGAGAGGACATGACAGAGTATGTGTCTTTCACATCTTTGAAAATACGTTTTAAACAGGTTACAATGAACATTGTATGAAATCAAATGTTTTCGATTGCACAATTCAACCAGCAGATTAGTTGTAACTGCCAATGTGTGGAGACAACAGATTTGAATGAATGTGGTCAAAAACACAGGTTTTAGGGATTTGCAACAAAAAACATGTACAGCACCTGAAGAAGAGAACAGGAGTCACTATTTGTGTTAAATGAGTGAAAATGAATGTGTTGTCCGTTTTCATTGAACATGGTCTAAAATCATGTTTTTGGTGAGTTTACCAGCCCAAAACGATGACTGCCCTACAAGAGAGAGGACATGACAGATTATGTGTCTTTCACATCTTTGAAAATACGTTTTAAACAGGTTACAATGAACATTGTATAAAATCAATTTTTTTCGATTGCACAATTCAACCAGCAGATTAGTTGTAACGGCCAATGTGTGGAGACAACAGATTTGAATGAATATGGTCAAAAACACAGGTTTTAGGGATTTGCAACAAAAAACATGTACAGCACCTGAAGAAGAGAACAGGAGTCACTATTTGTGTTCGAAGTGTGAAAATGAATGTGTTGTCCGTTTTCATTGAACATGGTCTAAAATCATGTTTTAGGTGAGTTACCAGCCCAAAACGATGACTGCCCTACAAGAGAGAGGACATGACAGATTATGTGTCTTTCACATCTTTGAAAATACGTTTTAAACAGGCTACAATGAACATTGTATAAAATCACATTTTTTCGATTGCACAATTCAACCAGCAGATTAGTTGTAACGGCCAATGTGTGGAGACAACAGATTTGAATGAATGTGGTCAAAAACACAGGTTTTAGGGATTTGCAACAAAAAACATGTACAGCACCTGAAGAAGAGAACAGGAGTCACTATTTGTGTTAAATGAGTGAAAATGAATGTGTTGTCCGTTTTCATTGAACATGGTCTAAAATCATGTTTTAGGTGAGTTACCAGCCCAAAACGAGGACTGCCCTACTTGAGAGAGGACATGACAGAGTATGTGTCTTTCACATCTTTGAAAATACGTTTTAAACAGGTTACAATGAACATTGTATGAAATCAAATGTTTTCGATTGCACAATTCAACCAGCGGATTAGTTGTAACGGCCAATGTGTGGAGACAACAGATTTGAATGAATGTGGTCAAAAACACAGGTTTTAGGGATTTGCAACAAAAAACTGGTACAGCAGCTGAAGAAGAGAAGAGGAGTCACTATTTGTGTTAAATGAGTGAAAATGAATGTGTTGTCCGTTTTCATTGAACATGGTCTAAAATCATGTTTTAGGTGAGTTACCAGCCCAAAACGAGGACTGCCCTACTTGAGAGAGGACATGACAGAGTATGTGTCTTTCACATCTTTGAAAATACGTTTTAAACAGGTTACAATGAACATTGTATGAAATCAAATGTTTTCGATTGCACAATTCAACCAGCGGATTAGTTGTAACGGCCAATGTGTGGAGACAACAGATTTGAATGAATGTGGTCAAAAACACAGGTTTTAGGGATTTGCAACAAAAAACTGGTACAGCAGCTGAAGAAGAGAAGAGGAGTCACTATTTGTGTTAAATGAGTGAAAATGAATGTGTTGTCCGTTTTCATTGAACATGGTCTAAAATCATGTTTTAGGTGAGTTACCAGCCCAAAACGATGACTGCCCTACAAGAGAGAGGACATGACAGATTATGTGTCTTTCACATCTTTGAAAATACGTTTTAAACAGGCTACATTGAACATTGTATAAAATCACATTTTTTCGATTGCACAATTCAACCAGCAGATTAGTTGTAACGGCCAATGTGTGGAGACAACAGATTTGAATGAATGTGGTCAAAAACACAGGTTTTAGGGATTTGCAACAAAAAACATGTACAGCACCTGAAGAAGAGAACAGGAGTCACTATTTGTGTTAAATGAGTGAAAATGAATGTGTTGTCCGTTTTCATTGAACATGGTCTAAAATCATGTTTTAGGTGAGTTACCAGCCCAAAACGATGACTGCCCTACAAGAGAGAGGACATGACAGATTATGTGTCTTTCACATCTTTGAAAATACGTTTTAAACAGGCTACAATGAACATTGTATAAAATCACATTTTTTCGATTGCACAATTCAACCAGCAGATTAGTTGTAACGGCCAATGTGTGGAGACAACAGATTTGAATGAATATGGTCAAAAACACAGGTTTTAGGGATTTGCAACAAAAAACATGTACAGCACCTGAAGAAGAGAACAGGAGTCACTATTTGTGTTCGAAGTGTGAAAATGAATGTGTTGTCCGTTTTCATTGAACATGGTCTAAAATCATGTTTTAGGTGAGTTACCAGCCCAAAACGATGACTGCCCTACAAGAGAGAGGACATGACAGATTATGTGTCTTTCACATCTTTGAAAATACGTTTTAAACAGGCTACAATGAACATTGTATAAAATCACATTTTTTCGATTGCACAATTCAACCAGCAGATTAGTTGTAACGGCCAATGTGTGGAGACAACAGATTTGAATGAATGTGGTCAAAAACACAGGTTTTAGGGATTTGCAACAAAAAACATGTACAGCACCTGAAGAAGAGAACAGGAGTCACTATTTGTGTTAAATGAGTGAAAATGAATGTGTTGTCCGTTTTCATTGAACATGGTCTAAAATCATGTTTTAGGTGAGTTACCAGCCCAAAACGAGGACTGCCCTACTTGAGAGAGGACATGACAGAGTATGTGTCTTTCACATCTTTGAAAATACGTTTTAAACAGGTTACAATGAACATTGTATGAAATCAAATGTTTTCGATTGCACAATTCAACCAGCGGATTAGTTGTAACGGCCAATGTGTGGAGACAACAGATTTGAATGAATGTGGTCAAAAACACAGGTTTTAGGGATTTGCAACAAAAAACTGGTACAGCAGCTGAAGAAGAGAAGAGGAGTCACTATTTGTGTTAAATGAGTGAAAATGAATGTGTTGTCCGTTTTCATTGAACATGGTCTAAAATCATGTTTTAGGTGAGTTACCAGCCCAAAACGATGACTGCCCTACAAGAGAGAGGACATGACAGATTATGTGTCTTTCACATCTTTGAAAATACGTTTTAAACAGGCTACAATGAACATTGTATAAAATCACATTTTTTCGATTGCACAATTCAACCAGCAGATTAGTTGTAACGGCCAATGTGTGGAGACAACAGATTTGAATGAATGTGGTCAAAAACACAGGTTTTAGGGATTTGCAACAAAAAACATGTACAGCACCTGAAGAAGAGAACAGGAGTCACTATTTGTGTTAAATGAGTGAAAATGAATGTGTTGTCCGTTTTCATTGAACATGGTCTAAAATCATGTTTTAGGTGAGTTACCAGCCCAAAACGAGGACTGCCCTACTTGAGAGAGGACATGACAGAGTATGTGTCTTTCATATCTTTGAAAATACGTTTTAAACAGGTTACAATGAACATTGTATGAAATCAAATGTTTTCGATTGCACAATTCAACCAGCGGATTAGTTGTAACGGCCAATGTGTGGAGACAACAGATTTGAATGAATGTGGTCAAAAACACAGGTTTTAGGGATTTGCAACAAAAAACATGTACAGCACCTGAAGAAGAGAACAGGAGTCACTATTTGTGTTAAATGAGTGAAAATGAATGTGTTGTCCGTTTTCATTGAACATGGTCTAAAATCATGTTTTAGGTGAGTTACCAGCCCAAAACGAGGACTGCCCTACTTGAGAGAGGACATGACAGAGTATGTGTCTTTCACATCTTTGAAAATACGTTTTAAACAGGTTACAATGAACATTGTATGAAATCAAATGTTTTCGATTGCACAATTCAACCAGCAGATTAGTTGTAACGGCCAATGTGTGGAGACAACAGATTTGAATGAATGTGGTCAAAAACACAGGTTTTAGGGATTTGCAACAAAAAACTGGTACAGCAGCTGAAGAAGAGAACAGGAGTCACTATTTGTGTTAAATGAGTGAAAATGAATGTGTTGTCCGTTTTCATTGAACATGGTCTAAAATCATGTTTTAGGTGAGTTACCAGCCCAAAACGATGACTGCCCTACTTGAGAGAGGACATGACAGAGTATGTGTCTTTCACATCTTTGAAAATACGTTTTAAACAGGTTACAATGAACATTGTATGAAATCACATTTTTTCGATTGCACAATTCAACCAGCAGATTAGTTGTAACGGCCAATGTGTGGAGACAACAGATTTGAATGAATGTGGTCAAAAACACAGGTTTTAGGGATTTGCAACAAAAAACATGTACAGCACCTGAAGAAGAGAACAGGAGTCACTATTTGTGTTAAATGAGTGAAAATGAATGTGTTGTCCGTTTTCATTGAACATGGTCTAAAATCATGTTTTTGGTGAGTTTACCAGCCCAAAACGATGACTGCCCTACAAGAGAGAGGACATGACAGATTATGTGTCTTTCACATCTTTGAAAATACGTTTTAAACAGGTTACAATGAACATTGTATAAAATCAATTTTTTTCGATTGCACAATTCAACCAGCAGATTAGTTGTAACGGCCAATGTGTGGAGACAACAGATTTGAATGAATATGGTCAAAAACACAGGTTTTAGGGATTTGCAACAAAAAACATGTACAGCACCTGAAGAAGAGAACAGGAGTCACTATTTGTGTTCGAAGTGTGAAAATGAATGTGTTGTCCGTTTTCATTGAACATGGTCTAAAATCATGTTTTAGGTGAGTTACCAGCCCAAAACGATGACTGCCCTACAAGAGAGAGGACATGACAGATTATGTGTCTTTCACATCTTTGAAAATACGTTTTAAACAGGTTACAATGAACATTGTATGAAATCAAATGTTTTCGATTGCACAATTCAACCAGCGGATTAGTTGTAACGGCCAATGTGTGGAGACAACAGATTTGAATGAATGTGGTCAAAAACACAGGTTTTAGGGATTTGCAACAAAAAACATGTACAGCACCTGAAGAAGAGAACAGGAGTCACTATTTGTGTTAAATGAGTGAAAATGAATGTGTTGTCCGTTTTCATTGAACATGGTCTAAAATCATGTTTTAGGTGAGTTACCAGCCCAAAACGAGGACTGCCCTACTTGAGAGAGGACATGACAGAGTATGTGTCTTTCACATCTTTGAAAATACGTTTTAAACAGGTTACAATGAACATTGTATGAAATCAAATGTTTTCGATTGCACAATTCAACCAGCAGATTAGTTGTAACGGCCAATGTGTGGAGACAACAGATTTGAATGAATGTGGTCAAAAACACAGGTTTTAGGGATTTGCAACAAAAACCTGTACAGCAGCTGAAGAAGAGAACAGGAGTCACTATTTGTGTTAAATGAGTGAAAATGAATGTGTTGTCCGTTTTCATTGAACATGGTCTAAAATCATGTTTTAGGTGAGTTACCAGCCCAAAACGATGACTGCCCTACTTGAGAGAGGACATGACAGAGTATGTGTCTTTCACATCTTTGAAAATACGTTTTAAACAGGTTACAATGAACATTGTATGAAATCACATTTTTTCGATTGCACAATTCAACCAGCAGATTAGTTGTAACGGCCAATGTGTGGAGACAACAGATTTGAATGAATGTGGTCAAAAACACAGGTTTTAGGGATTTGCAACAAAAAACATGTACAGCACCTGAAGAAGAGAACAGGAGTCACTATTTGTGTTAAATGAGTGAAAATGAATGTGTTGTCCGTTTTCATTGAACATGGTCTAAAATCATGTTTTTGGTGAGTTTACCAGCCCAAAACGATGACTGCCCTACAAGAGAGAGGACATGACAGATTATGTGTCTTTCACATCTTTGAAAATACGTTTTAAACAGGTTACAATGAACATTGTATAAAATCAATTTTTTTCGATTGCACAATTCAACCAGCAGATTAGTTGTAACGGCCAATGTGTGGAGACAACAGATTTGAATGAATATGGTCAAAAACACAGGTTTTAGGGATTTGCAACAAAAAACATGTACAGCACCTGAAGAAGAGAACAGGAGTCACTATTTGTGTTCGAAGTGTGAAAATGAATGTGTTGTCCGTTTTCATTGAACATGGTCTAAAATCATGTTTTAGGTGAGTTACCAGCCCAAAACGATGACTGCCCTACAAGAGAGAGGACATGACAGATTATGTGTCTTTCACATCTTTGAAAATACGTTTTAAACAGGCTACAATGAACATTGTATAAAATCACATTTTTTCGATTGCACAATTCAACCAGCAGATTAGTTGTAACGGCCAATGTGTGGAGACAACAGATTTGAATGAATGTGGTCAAAAACACAGGTTTTAGGGATTTGCAACAAAAAACATGTACAGCACCTGAAGAAGAGAACAGGAGTCACTATTTGTGTTAAATGAGTGAAAATGAATGTGTTGTCCGTTTTCATTGAACATGGTCTAAAATCATGTTTTAGGTGAGTTACCAGCCCAAAACGAGGACTGCCCTACTTGAGAGAGGACATGACAGAGTATGTGTCTTTCACATCTTTGAAAATACGTTTTAAACAGGTTACAATGAACATTGTATGAAATCAAATGTTTTCGATTGCACAATTCAACCAGCGGATTAGTTGTAACGGCCAATGTGTGGAGACAACAGATTTGAATGAATGTGGTCAAAAACACAGGTTTTAGGGATTTGCAACAAAAAACTGGTACAGCAGCTGAAGAAGAGAAGAGGAGTCACTATTTGTGTTAAATGAGTGAAAATGAATGTGTTGTCCGTTTTCATTGAACATGGTCTAAAATCATGTTTTAGGTGAGTTACCAGCCCAAAACGATGACTGCCCTACAAGAGAGAGGACATGACAGATTATGTGTCTTTCACATCTTTGAAAATACGTTTTAAACAGGCTACAATGAACATTGTATAAAATCACATTTTTTCGATTGCACAATTCAACCAGCAGATTAGTTGTAACGGCCAATGTGTGGAGACAACAGATTTGAATGAATGTGGTCAAAAACACAGGTTTTAGGGATTTGCAACAAAAAACATGTACAGCACCTGAAGAAGAGAACAGGAGTCACTATTTGTGTTAAATGAGTGAAAATGAATGTGTTGTCCGTTTTCATTGAACATGGTCTAAAATCATGTTTTAGGTGAGTTACCAGCCCAAAACGAGGACTGCCCTACTTGAGAGAGGACATGACAGAGTATGTGTCTTTCATATCTTTGAAAATACGTTTTAAACAGGTTACAATGAACATTGTATGAAATCAAATGTTTTCGATTGCACAATTCAACCAGCGGATTAGTTGTAACGGCCAATGTGTGGAGACAACAGATTTGAATGAATGTGGTCAAAAACACAGGTTTTAGGGATTTGCAACAAAAAACATGTACAGCACCTGAAGAAGAGAACAGGAGTCACTATTTGTGTTAAATGAGTGAAAATGAATGTGTTGTCCGTTTTCATTGAACATGGTCTAAAATCATGTTTTAGGTGAGTTACCAGCCCAAAACGAGGACTGCCCTACTTGAGAGAGGACATGACAGAGTATGTGTCTTTCACATCTTTGAAAATACGTTTTAAACAGGTTACAATGAACATTGTATGAAATCAAATGTTTTCGATTGCACAATTCAACCAGCAGATTAGTTGTAACGGCCAATGTGTGGAGACAACAGATTTGAATGAATGTGGTCAAAAACACAGGTTTTAGGGATTTGCAACAAAAAACTGGTACAGCAGCTGAAGAAGAGAAGAGGAGTCACTATTTGTGTTAAATGAGTGAAAATGAATGTGTTGTCCGTTTTCATTGAACATGGTCTAAAATCATGTTTTAGGTGAGTTACCAGCCCAAAACGATGACTGCCCTACAAGAGAGAGGACATGACAGATTATGTGTCTTTCACATCTTTGAAAATACGTTTTAAACAGGCTACAATGAACATTGTATAAAATCACATTTTTTCGATTGCACAATTCAACCAGCAGATTAGTTGTAACGGCCAATGTGTGGAGACAACAGATTTGAATGAATATGGTCAAAAACACAGGTTTTAGGGATTTGCAACAAAAAACATGTACAGCACCTGAAGAAGAGAACAGGAGTCACTATTTGTGTTCGAAGTGTGAAAATGAATGTGTTGTCCGTTTTCATTGAACATGGTCTAAAATCATGTTTTAGGTGAGTTACCAGCCCAAAACGATGACTGCCCTACAAGAGAGAGGACATGACAGATTATGTGTCTTTCACATCTTTGAAAATACGTTTTAAACAGGCTACAATGAACATTGTATAAAATCACATTTTTTCGATTGCACAATTCAACCAGCAGATTAGTTGTAACGGCCAATGTGTGGAGACAACAGATTTGAATGAATGTGGTCAAAAACACAGGTTTTAGGGATTTGCAACAAAAAACATGTACAGCACCTGAAGAAGAGAACAGGAGTCACTATTTGTGTTAAATGAGTGAAAATGAATGTGTTGTCCGTTTTCATTGAACATGGTCTAAAATCATGTTTTAGGTGAGTTACCAGCCCAAAACGAGGACTGCCCTACTTGAGAGAGGACATGACAGAGTATGTGTCTTTCACATCTTTGAAAATACGTTTTAAACAGGTTACAATGAACATTGTATGAAATCAAATGTTTTCGATTGCACAATTCAACCAGCGGATTAGTTGTAACGGCCAATGTGTGGAGACAACAGATTTGAATGAATGTGGTCAAAAACACAGGTTTTAGGGATTTGCAACAAAAAACTGGTACAGCAGCTGAAGAAGAGAAGAGGAGTCACTATTTGTGTTAAATGAGTGAAAATGAATGTGTTGTCCGTTTTCATTGAACATGGTCTAAAATCATGTTTTAGGTGAGTTACCAGCCCAAAACGATGACTGCCCTACAAGAGAGAGGACATGACAGATTATGTGTCTTTCACATCTTTGAAAATACGTTTTAAACAGGCTACAATGAACATTGTATAAAATCACATTTTTTCGATTGCACAATTCAACCAGCAGATTAGTTGTAACGGCCAATGTGTGGAGACAACAGATTTGAATGAATGTGGTCAAAAACACAGGTTTTAGGGATTTGCAACAAAAAACATGTACAGCACCTGAAGAAGAGAACAGGAGTCACTATTTGTGTTAAATGAGTGAAAATGAATGTGTTGTCCGTTTTCATTGAACATGGTCTAAAATCATGTTTTAGGTGAGTTACCAGCCCAAAACGAGGACTGCCCTACTTGAGAGAGGACATGACAGAGTATGTGTCTTTCACATCTTTGAAAATACGTTTTAAACAGGTTACAATGAACATTGTATGAAATCAAATGTTTTCGATTGCACAATTCAACCAGCAGATTAGTTGTAACTGCCAATGTGTGGAGACAACAGATTTGAATGAATGTGGTCAAAAACACAGGTTTTAGGGATTTGCAACAAAAAACATGTACAGCACCTGAAGAAGAGAACAGGAGTCACTATTTGTGTTAAATGAGTGAAAATGAATGTGTTGTCCGTTTTCATTGAACATGGTCTAAAATCATGTTTTTGGTGAGTTTACCAGCCCAAAACGATGACTGCCCTACAAGAGAGAGGACATGACAGATTATGTGTCTTTCACATCTTTGAAAATACGTTTTAAACAGGTTACAATGAACATTGTATAAAATCAATTTTTTTCGATTGCACAATTCAACCAGCAGATTAGTTGTAACGGCCAATGTGTGGAGACAACAGATTTGAATGAATATGGTCAAAAACACAGGTTTTAGGGATTTGCAACAAAAAACATGTACAGCACCTGAAGAAGAGAACAGGAGTCACTATTTGTGTTCGAAGTGTGAAAATGAATGTGTTGTCCGTTTTCATTGAACATGGTCTAAAATCATGTTTTAGGTGAGTTACCAGCCCAAAACGATGACTGCCCTACAAGAGAGAGGACATGACAGATTATGTGTCTTTCACATCTTTGAAAATACGTTTTAAACAGGCTACAATGAACATTGTATAAAATCACATTTTTTCGATTGCACAATTCAACCAGCAGATTAGTTGTAACGGCCAATGTGTGGAGACAACAGATTTGAATGAATGTGGTCAAAAACACAGGTTTTAGGGATTTGCAACAAAAAACATGTACAGCACCTGAAGAAGAGAACAGGAGTCACTATTTGTGTTAAATGAGTGAAAATGAATGTGTTGTCCGTTTTCATTGAACATGGTCTAAAATCATGTTTTAGGTGAGTTACCAGCCCAAAACGAGGACTGCCCTACTTGAGAGAGGACATGACAGAGTATGTGTCTTTCACATCTTTGAAAATACGTTTTAAACAGGTTACAATGAACATTGTATGAAATCAAATGTTTTCGATTGCACAATTCAACCAGCGGATTAGTTGTAACGGCCAATGTGTGGAGACAACAGATTTGAATGAATGTGGTCAAAAACACAGGTTTTAGGGATTTGCAACAAAAAACTGGTACAGCAGCTGAAGAAGAGAAGAGGAGTCACTATTTGTGTTAAATGAGTGAAAATGAATGTGTTGTCCGTTTTCATTGAACATGGTCTAAAATCATGTTTTAGGTGAGTTACCAGCCCAAAACGAGGACTGCCCTACTTGAGAGAGGACATGACAGAGTATGTGTCTTTCACATCTTTGAAAATACGTTTTAAACAGGTTACAATGAACATTGTATGAAATCAAATGTTTTCGATTGCACAATTCAACCAGCGGATTAGTTGTAACGGCCAATGTGTGGAGACAACAGATTTGAATGAATGTGGTCAAAAACACAGGTTTTAGGGATTTGCAACAAAAAACTGGTACAGCAGCTGAAGAAGAGAAGAGGAGTCACTATTTGTGTTAAATGAGTGAAAATGAATGTGTTGTCCGTTTTCATTGAACATGGTCTAAAATCATGTTTTAGGTGAGTTACCAGCCCAAAACGATGACTGCCCTACAAGAGAGAGGACATGACAGATTATGTGTCTTTCACATCTTTGAAAATACGTTTTAAACAGGCTACATTGAACATTGTATAAAATCACATTTTTTCGATTGCACAATTCAACCAGCAGATTAGTTGTAACGGCCAATGTGTGGAGACAACAGATTTGAATGAATGTGGTCAAAAACACAGGTTTTAGGGATTTGCAACAAAAAACATGTACAGCACCTGAAGAAGAGAACAGGAGTCACTATTTGTGTTAAATGAGTGAAAATGAATGTGTTGTCCGTTTTCATTGAACATGGTCTAAAATCATGTTTTAGGTGAGTTACCAGCCCAAAACGATGACTGCCCTACAAGAGAGAGGACATGACAGATTATGTGTCTTTCACATCTTTGAAAATACGTTTTAAACAGGCTACAATGAACATTGTATAAAATCACATTTTTTCGATTGCACAATTCAACCAGCAGATTAGTTGTAACGGCCAATGTGTGGAGACAACAGATTTGAATGAATATGGTCAAAAACACAGGTTTTAGGGATTTGCAACAAAAAACATGTACAGCACCTGAAGAAGAGAACAGGAGTCACTATTTGTGTTCGAAGTGTGAAAATGAATGTGTTGTCCGTTTTCATTGAACATGGTCTAAAATCATGTTTTAGGTGAGTTACCAGCCCAAAACGATGACTGCCCTACAAGAGAGAGGACATGACAGATTATGTGTCTTTCACATCTTTGAAAATACGTTTTAAACAGGCTACAATGAACATTGTATAAAATCACATTTTTTCGATTGCACAATTCAACCAGCAGATTAGTTGTAACGGCCAATGTGTGGAGACAACAGATTTGAATGAATGTGGTCAAAAACACAGGTTTTAGGGATTTGCAACAAAAAACATGTACAGCACCTGAAGAAGAGAACAGGAGTCACTATTTGTGTTAAATGAGTGAAAATGAATGTGTTGTCCGTTTTCATTGAACATGGTCTAAAATCATGTTTTAGGTGAGTTACCAGCCCAAAACGAGGACTGCCCTACTTGAGAGAGGACATGACAGAGTATGTGTCTTTCACATCTTTGAAAATACGTTTTAAACAGGTTACAATGAACATTGTATGAAATCAAATGTTTTCGATTGCACAATTCAACCAGCGGATTAGTTGTAACGGCCAATGTGTGGAGACAACAGATTTGAATGAATGTGGTCAAAAACACAGGTTTTAGGGATTTGCAACAAAAAACTGGTACAGCAGCTGAAGAAGAGAAGAGGAGTCACTATTTGTGTTAAATGAGTGAAAATGAATGTGTTGTCCGTTTTCATTGAACATGGTCTAAAATCATGTTTTAGGTGAGTTACCAGCCCAAAACGATGACTGCCCTACAAGAGAGAGGACATGACAGATTATGTGTCTTTCACATCTTTGAAAATACGTTTTAAACAGGCTACAATGAACATTGTATAAAATCACATTTTTTCGATTGCACAATTCAACCAGCAGATTAGTTGTAACGGCCAATGTGTGGAGACAACAGATTTGAATGAATGTGGTCAAAAACACAGGTTTTAGGGATTTGCAACAAAAAACATGTACAGCACCTGAAGAAGAGAACAGGAGTCACTATTTGTGTTAAATGAGTGAAAATGAATGTGTTGTCCGTTTTCATTGAACATGGTCTAAAATCATGTTTTAGGTGAGTTACCAGCCCAAAACGAGGACTGCCCTACTTGAGAGAGGACATGACAGAGTATGTGTCTTTCATATCTTTGAAAATACGTTTTAAACAGGTTACAATGAACATTGTATGAAATCAAATGTTTTCGATTGCACAATTCAACCAGCGGATTAGTTGTAACGGCCAATGTGTGGAGACAACAGATTTGAATGAATGTGGTCAAAAACACAGGTTTTAGGGATTTGCAACAAAAAACATGTACAGCACCTGAAGAAGAGAACAGGAGTCACTATTTGTGTTAAATGAGTGAAAATGAATGTGTTGTCCGTTTTCATTGAACATGGTCTAAAATCATGTTTTAGGTGAGTTACCAGCCCAAAACGAGGACTGCCCTACTTGAGAGAGGACATGACAGAGTATGTGTCTTTCACATCTTTGAAAATACGTTTTAAACAGGTTACAATGAACATTGTATGAAATCAAATGTTTTCGATTGCACAATTCAACCAGCAGATTAGTTGTAACGGCCAATGTGTGGAGACAACAGATTTGAATGAATGTGGTCAAAAACACAGGTTTTAGGGATTTGCAACAAAAAACTGGTACAGCAGCTGAAGAAGAGAACAGGAGTCACTATTTGTGTTAAATGAGTGAAAATGAATGTGTTGTCCGTTTTCATTGAACATGGTCTAAAATCATGTTTTAGGTGAGTTACCAGCCCAAAACGATGACTGCCCTACTTGAGAGAGGACATGACAGAGTATGTGTCTTTCACATCTTTGAAAATACGTTTTAAACAGGTTACAATGAACATTGTATGAAATCACATTTTTTCGATTGCACAATTCAACCAGCAGATTAGTTGTAACGGCCAATGTGTGGAGACAACAGATTTGAATGAATGTGGTCAAAAACACAGGTTTTAGGGATTTGCAACAAAAAACATGTACAGCACCTGAAGAAGAGAACAGGAGTCACTATTTGTGTTAAATGAGTGAAAATGAATGTGTTGTCCGTTTTCATTGAACATGGTCTAAAATCATGTTTTTGGTGAGTTTACCAGCCCAAAACGATGACTGCCCTACAAGAGAGAGGACATGACAGATTATGTGTCTTTCACATCTTTGAAAATACGTTTTAAACAGGTTACAATGAACATTGTATAAAATCAATTTTTTTCGATTGCACAATTCAACCAGCAGATTAGTTGTAACGGCCAATGTGTGGAGACAACAGATTTGAATGAATATGGTCAAAAACACAGGTTTTAGGGATTTGCAACAAAAAACATGTACAGCACCTGAAGAAGAGAACAGGAGTCACTATTTGTGTTCGAAGTGTGAAAATGAATGTGTTGTCCGTTTTCATTGAACATGGTCTAAAATCATGTTTTAGGTGAGTTACCAGCCCAAAACGATGACTGCCCTACAAGAGAGAGGACATGACAGATTATGTGTCTTTCACATCTTTGAAAATACGTTTTAAACAGGTTACAATGAACATTGTATGAAATCAAATGTTTTCGATTGCACAATTCAACCAGCGGATTAGTTGTAACGGCCAATGTGTGGAGACAACAGATTTGAATGAATGTGGTCAAAAACACAGGTTTTAGGGATTTGCAACAAAAAACATGTACAGCACCTGAAGAAGAGAACAGGAGTCACTATTTGTGTTAAATGAGTGAAAATGAATGTGTTGTCCGTTTTCATTGAACATGGTCTAAAATCATGTTTTAGGTGAGTTACCAGCCCAAAACGAGGACTGCCCTACTTGAGAGAGGACATGACAGAGTATGTGTCTTTCACATCTTTGAAAATACGTTTTAAACAGGTTACAATGAACATTGTATGAAATCAAATGTTTTCGATTGCACAATTCAACCAGCAGATTAGTTGTAACGGCCAATGTGTGGAGACAACAGATTTGAATGAATGTGGTCAAAAACACAGGTTTTAGGGATTTGCAACAAAAACCTGTACAGCAGCTGAAGAAGAGAACAGGAGTCACTATTTGTGTTAAATGAGTGAAAATGAATGTGTTGTCCGTTTTCATTGAACATGGTCTAAAATCATGTTTTAGGTGAGTTACCAGCCCAAAACGATGACTGCCCTACTTGAGAGAGGACATGACAGAGTATGTGTCTTTCACATCTTTGAAAATACGTTTTAAACAGGTTACAATGAACATTGTATGAAATCACATTTTTTCGATTGCACAATTCAACCAGCAGATTAGTTGTAACGGCCAATGTGTGGAGACAACAGATTTGAATGAATGTGGTCAAAAACACAGGTTTTAGGGATTTGCAACAAAAAACATGTACAGCACCTGAAGAAGAGAACAGGAGTCACTATTTGTGTTAAATGAGTGAAAATGAATGTGTTGTCCGTTTTCATTGAACATGGTCTAAAATCATGTTTTTGGTGAGTTTACCAGCCCAAAACGATGACTGCCCTACAAGAGAGAGGACATGACAGATTATGTGTCTTTCACATCTTTGAAAATACGTTTTAAACAGGTTACAATGAACATTGTATAAAATCAATTTTTTTCGATTGCACAATTCAACCAGCAGATTAGTTGTAACGGCCAATGTGTGGAGACAACAGATTTGAATGAATATGGTCAAAAACACAGGTTTTAGGGATTTGCAACAAAAAACATGTACAGCACCTGAAGAAGAGAACAGGAGTCACTATTTGTGTTCGAAGTGTGAAAATGAATGTGTTGTCCGTTTTCATTGAACATGGTCTAAAATCATGTTTTAGGTGAGTTACCAGCCCAAAACGATGACTGCCCTACAAGAGAGAGGACATGACAGATTATGTGTCTTTCACATCTTTGAAAATACGTTTTAAACAGGCTACAATGAACATTGTATAAAATCACATTTTTTCGATTGCACAATTCAACCAGCAGATTAGTTGTAACGGCCAATGTGTGGAGACAACAGATTTGAATGAATGTGGTCAAAAACACAGGTTTTAGGGATTTGCAACAAAAAACATGTACAGCACCTGAAGAAGAGAACAGGAGTCACTATTTGTGTTAAATGAGTGAAAATGAATGTGTTGTCCGTTTTCATTGAACATGGTCTAAAATCATGTTTTAGGTGAGTTACCAGCCCAAAACGAGGACTGCCCTACTTGAGAGAGGACATGACAGAGTATGTGTCTTTCACATCTTTGAAAATACGTTTTAAACAGGTTACAATGAACATTGTATGAAATCAAATGTTTTCGATTGCACAATTCAACCAGCGGATTAGTTGTAACGGCCAATGTGTGGAGACAACAGATTTGAATGAATGTGGTCAAAAACACAGGTTTTAGGGATTTGCAACAAAAAACTGGTACAGCAGCTGAAGAAGAGAAGAGGAGTCACTATTTGTGTTAAATGAGTGAAAATGAATGTGTTGTCCGTTTTCATTGAACATGGTCTAAAATCATGTTTTAGGTGAGTTACCAGCCCAAAACGATGACTGCCCTACAAGAGAGAGGACATGACAGATTATGTGTCTTTCACATCTTTGAAAATACGTTTTAAACAGGCTACAATGAACATTGTATAAAATCACATTTTTTCGATTGCACAATTCAACCAGCAGATTAGTTGTAACGGCCAATGTGTGGAGACAACAGATTTGAATGAATGTGGTCAAAAACACAGGTTTTAGGGATTTGCAACAAAAAACATGTACAGCACCTGAAGAAGAGAACAGGAGTCACTATTTGTGTTAAATGAGTGAAAATGAATGTGTTGTCCGTTTTCATTGAACATGGTCTAAAATCATGTTTTAGGTGAGTTACCAGCCCAAAACGAGGACTGCCCTACTTGAGAGAGGACATGACAGAGTATGTGTCTTTCATATCTTTGAAAATACGTTTTAAACAGGTTACAATGAACATTGTATGAAATCAAATGTTTTCGATTGCACAATTCAACCAGCGGATTAGTTGTAACGGCCAATGTGTGGAGACAACAGATTTGAATGAATGTGGTCAAAAACACAGGTTTTAGGGATTTGCAACAAAAAACATGTACAGCACCTGAAGAAGAGAACAGGAGTCACTATTTGTGTTAAATGAGTGAAAATGAATGTGTTGTCCGTTTTCATTGAACATGGTCTAAAATCATGTTTTAGGTGAGTTACCAGCCCAAAACGAGGACTGCCCTACTTGAGAGAGGACATGACAGAGTATGTGTCTTTCACATCTTTGAAAATACGTTTTAAACAGGTTACAATGAACATTGTATGAAATCAAATGTTTTCAATTGCACAATTCAACCAGCAGATTAGTTGTAACGGCCAATGTGTGGAGACAACAGATTTGAATGAATGTGGTCAAAAACACAGGTTTTAGGGATTTGCAACAAAAAACTGGTACAGCAGCTGAAGAAGAGAACAGGAGTCACTATTTGTGTTAAATGAGTGAAAATGAATGTGTTGTCCGTTTTCATTGAACATGGTCTAAAATCATGTTTTAGGTGAGTTACCAGCCCAAAACGATGACTGCCCTACTTGAGAGAGGACATGACAGAGTATGTGTCTTTCATATCTTTGAAAATACGTTTTAAACAGGTTACAATGAACATTGTATGAAATCACATTTTTTCGATTGCACAATTCAACCAGCAGATTAGTTGTAACGGCCAATGTGTGGAGACAACAGATTTGAATGAATGTGGTCAAAAACACAGGTTTTAGGGATTTGCAACAAAAAACATGTACAGCACCTGAAGAAGAGAACAGGAGTCACTATTTGTGTTAAATGAGTGAAAATGAATGTGTTGTCCGTTTTCATTGAACATGGTCTAAAATCATGTTTTTGGTGAGTTTACCAGCCCAAAACGATGACTGCCCTACAAGAGAGAGGACATGACAGATTATGTGTCTTTCACATCTTTGAAAATACGTTTTAAACAGGTTACAATGAACATTGTATAAAATCAATTTTTTTCGATTGCACAATTCAACCAGCAGATTAGTTGTAACGGCCAATGTGTGGAGACAACAGATTTGAATGAATATGGTCAAAAACACAGGTTTTAGGGATTTGCAACAAAAAACATGTACAGCACCTGAAGAAGAGAACAGGAGTCACTATTTGTGTTCGAAGTGTGAAAATGAATGTGTTGTCCGTTTTCATTGAACATGGTCTAAAATCATGTTTTAGGTGAGTTACCAGCCCAAAACGATGACTGCCCTACAAGAGAGAGGACATGACAGATTATGTGTCTTTCACATCTTTGAAAATACGTTTTAAACAGGCTACAATGAACATTGTATAAAATCACATTTTTTCGATTGCACAATTCAACCAGCAGATTAGTTGTAACGGCCAATGTGTGGAGACAACAGATTTGAATGAATGTGGTCAAAAACACAGGTTTTAGGGATTTGCAACAAAAAACATGTACAGCACCTGAAGAAGAGAACAGGAGTCACTATTTGTGTTAAATGAGTGAAAATGAATGTGTTGTCCGTTTTCATTGAACATGGTCTAAAATCATGTTTTAGGTGAGTTACCAGCCCAAAACGAGGACTGCCCTACTTGAGAGAGGACATGACAGAGTATGTGTCTTTCACATCTTTGAAAATACGTTTTAAACAGGTTACAATGAACATTGTATGAAATCAAATGTTTTCGATTGCACAATTCAACCAGCGGATTAGTTGTAACGGCCAATGTGTGGAGACAACAGATTTGAATGAATGTGGTCAAAAACACAGGTTTTAGGGATTTGCAACAAAAAACTGGTACAGCAGCTGAAGAAGAGAAGAGGAGTCACTATTTGTGTTAAATGAGTGAAAATGAATGTGTTGTCCGTTTTCATTGAACATGGTCTAAAATCATGTTTTAGGTGAGTTACCAGCCCAAAACGATGACTGCCCTACAAGAGAGAGGACATGACAGATTATGTGTCTTTCACATCTTTGAAAATACGTTTTAAACAGGCGACAATGAACATTGTATAAAATCACATTTTTTCGATTGCACAATTCAACCAGCAGATTAGTTGTAACGGCCAATGTGTGGAGACAACAGATTTGAATGAATGTGGTCAAAAACACAGGTTTTAGGGATTTGCAACAAAAAACATGTACAGCACCTGAAGAAGAGAACAGGAGTCAGTATTTGTGTTAAATGAGTGAAAATGAATGTGTTGTCCGTTTTCATTGAACATGGTCTAAAATCATGTTTTAGGTGAGTTACCAGCCCAAAACGAGGACTGCCCTACTTGAGAGAGGACATGACAGAGTATGTGTCTTTCATATCTTTGAAAATACGTTTTAAACAGGTTACAATGAACATTGTATGAAATCAAATGTTTTCGATTGCACAATTCAACCAGCGGATTAGTTGTAACGGCCAATGTGTGGAGACAACAGATTTGAATGAATGTGGTCAAAAACACAGGTTTTAGGGATTTGCAACAAAAAACATGTACAGCACCTGAAGAAGAGAACAGGAGTCACTATTTGTGTTAAATGAGTGAAAATGAATGTGTTGTCCGTTTTCATTGAACATGGTCTAAAATCATGTTTTAGGTGAGTTACCAGCCCAAAACGAGGACTGCCCTACTTGAGAAAGGACATGACAGAGTATGTGTCTTTCACATCTTTGAAAATACGTTTTAAACAGGTTACAATGAACATTGTATGAAATCAAATGTTTTCGATTGCACAATTCAACCAGCAGATTAGTTGTAACGGCCAATGTGTGGAGACAACAGATTTGAATGAATGTGGTCAAAAACACAGGTTTTAGGGATTTGCAACAAAAAACATGTACAGCACCTGAAGAAGAGAACAGGAGTCACTATTTGTGTTAAATGAGTGAAAATGAATGTGTTGTCCGTTTTCATTGAACATGGTCTAAAATCATGTTTTTGGTGAGTTTACCAGCCCAAAACGATGACTGCCCTACAAGAGAGAGGACATGACAGATTATGTGTCTTTCACATCTTTGAAAATACGTTTTAAACAGGCGACAATGAACATTGTATAAAATCACATTTTTTCGATTGCACAATTCAACCAGCAGATTAGTTGTAACGGCCAATGTGTGGAGACAACAGATTTGAATGAATGTGGTCAAAAACACAGGTTTTAGGGATTTGCAACAAAAAACATGTACAGCACCTGAAGAAGAGAACAGGAGTCAGTATTTGTGTTAAATGAGTGAAAATGAATGTGTTGTCCGTTTTCATTGAACATGGTCTAAAATCATGTTTTAGGTGAGTTACCAGCCCAAAACGAGGACTGCCCTACTTGAGAGAGGACATGACAGAGTATGTGTCTTTCATATCTTTGAAAATACGTTTTAAACAGGTTACAATGAACATTGTATGAAATCAAATGTTTTCGATTGCACAATTCAACCAGCGGATTAGTTGTAACGGCCAATGTGTGGAGACAACAGATTTGAATGAATGTGGTCAAAAACACAGGTTTTAGGGATTTGCAACAAAAAACATGTACAGCACCTGAAGAAGAGAACAGGAGTCACTATTTGTGTTAAATGAGTGAAAATGAATGTGTTGTCCGTTTTCATTGAACATGGTCTAAAATCATGTTTTAGGTGAGTTACCAGCCCAAAACGAGGACTGCCCTACTTGAGAAAGGACATGACAGAGTATGTGTCTTTCACATCTTTGAAAATACGTTTTAAACAGGTTACAATGAACATTGTATGAAATCAAATGTTTTCGATTGCACAATTCAACCAGCAGATTAGTTGTAACGGCCAATGTGTGGAGACAACAGATTTGAATGAATGTGGTCAAAAACACAGGTTTTAGGGATTTGCAACAAAAAACATGTACAGCACCTGAAGAAGAGAACAGGAGTCACTATTTGTGTTAAATGAGTGAAAATGAATGTGTTGTCCGTTTTCATTGAACATGGTCTAAAATCATGTTTTTGGTGAGTTTACCAGCCCAAAACGATGACTGCCCTACAAGAGAGAGGACATGACAGATTATGTGTCTTTCACATCTTTGAAAATACGTTTTAAACAGGTTACAATGAACATTGTATAAAATCAATTTTTTTCGATTGCACAATTCAACCAGCAGATTAGTTGTAACGGCCAATGTGTGGAGACAACAGATTTGAATGAATATGGTCAAAAACACAGGTTTTAGGGATTTGCAACAAAAAACATGTACAGCACCTGAAGAAGAGAACAGGAGTCACTATTTGTGTTCGAAGTGTGAAAATGAATGTGTTGTCCGTTTTCATTGAACATGGTCTAAAATCATGTTTTAGGTGAGTTACCAGCCCAAAACGATGACTGCCCTACAAGAGAGAGGACATGACAGATTATGTGTCTTTCACATCTTTGAAAATACGTTTTAAACAGGCTACAATGAACATTGTATAAAATCACATTTTTTCGATTGCACAATTCAACCAGCAGATTAGTTGTAACGGCCAATGTGTGGAGACAACAGATTTGAATGAATGTGGTCAAAAACACAGGTTTTAGGGATTTGCAACAAAAAACATGTACAGCACCTGAAGAAGAGAACAGGAGTCACTATTTGTGTTAAATGAGTGAAAATGAATGTGTTGTCCGTTTTCATTGAACATGGTCTAAAATCATGTTTTAGGTGAGTTACCAGCCCAAAACGATGACTGCCCTACAAGAGAGAGGACATGACAGAGTATGTGTCTTTCACATCTTTGAAAATACGTTTTAAAGAGGCTACAATGAACATTGTATAAAATCACATTTTTTCGATTGCACAATTCAACCAGCAGATTAGTTGTAACGGCCAATGTGTGGAGACAACAGATTTGAATGAATGTGGTCAAAAACACAGGTTTTAGGGATGTGCAACAAAAAACATGTACAGCACCTGAAGAAGAGAACAGGAGTCACTATTTGTGTTAAATGAGTGAAAATGAATGTGTTGTCCGTTTTCATTGAACATGGTCTAAAATCATGTTTTAGGTGAGTTACCAGCCCAAAACGAGGACTGCCCTACTTGAGAGAGGACATGACAGAGTATGTGTCTTTCACATCTTTGAAAATACGTTTTAAACAGGTTACAATGAACATTGTATGAAATCAAATGTTTTCGATTGCACAATTCAACCAGCGGATTAGTTGTAACGGCCAATGTGTGGAGACAACAGATTTGAATGAATGTGGTCAAAAACACAGGTTTTAGGGATTTGCAACAAAAAACTGGTACAGCAGCTGAAGAAGAGAAGAGGAGTCACTATTTGTGTTAAATGAGTGAAAATGAATGTGTTGTCCGTTTTCATTGAACATGGTCTAAAATCATGTTTTAGGTGAGTTACCAGCCCAAAACGATGACTGCCCTACAAGAGAGAGGACATGACAGATTATGTGTCTTTCACATCTTTGAAAATACGTTTTAAACAGGCTACAATGAACATTGTATAAAATCACATTTTTTCGATTGCACAATTCAACCAGCAGATTAGTTGTAACGGCCAATGTGTGGAGACAACAGATTTGAATGAATGTGGTCAAAAACACAGGTTTTAGGGATTTGCAACAAAAAACATGTACAGCACCTGAAGAAGAGAACAGGAGTCACTATTTGTGTTAAATGAGTGAAAATGAATGTGTTGTCCGTTTTCATTGAACATGGTCTAAAATCATGTTTTAGGTGAGTTACCAGCCCAAAACGAGGACTGCCCTACTTGAGAGAGGACATGACAGAGTATGTGTCTTTCATATCTTTGAAAATACGTTTTAAACAGGTTACAATGAACATTGTATGAAATCAAATGTTTTCGATTGCACAATTCAACCAGCGGATTAGTTGTAACGGCCAATGTGTGGAGACAACAGATTTGAATGAATGTGGTCAAAAACACAGGTTTTAGGGATTTGCAACAAAAAACATGTACAGCACCTGAAGAAGAGAACAGGAGTCACTATTTGTGTTAAATGAGTGAAAATGAATGTGTTGTCCGTTTTCATTGAACATGGTCTAAAATCATGTTTTTGGTGAGTTACCAGCCCAAAACGAGGACTGCCCTACTTGAGAGAGGACATGACAGAGTATGTGTCTTTCACATCTTTGAAAATACGTTTTAAACAGGTTACAATGAACATTGTATGAAATCAAATGTTTTCGATTGCACAATTCAACCAGCGGATTAGTTGTAACGGCCAATGTGTGGAGACAACAGATTTGAATGAATGTGGTCAAAAACACAGGTTTTAGGGATTTGCAACAAAAAACATGTACAGCACCTGAAGAAGAGAACAGGAGTCACTATTTGTGTTAAATGAGTGAAAATGAATGTGTTGTCCGTTTTCATTGAACATGGTCTAAAATCATGTTTTAGGTGAGTTACCAGCCCAAAACGATGACTGCCCTACAAGAGAGAGGACATGACAGATTATGTGTCTTTCACATCTTTGAAAATACGTTTTAAACAGGCTACAATGAACATTGTATAAAATCACATTTTTTCGATTGCACAATTCAACCAGCAGATTAGTTGTAACGGCCAATGTGTGGAGACAACAGATTTGAATGAATGTGGTCAAAAACACAGGTTTTAGGGATTTGCAACAAAAAACATGTACAGCACCTGAAGAAGAGAACAGGAGTCACTATTTGTGTTAAATGAGTGAAAATGAATGTGTTGTCTGTTTTCATTGAACATGGTCTAAAATCATGTTTTAGGTGAGTTACCAGCCCAAAACGAGGACTGCCCTACTTGAGAGAGGACATGACAGAGTATGTGTCTTTCATATCTTTGAAAATACGTTTTAAACAGGTTACAATGAACATTGTATGAAATCAAATGTTTTCGATTGCACAATTCAACCAGCGGATTAGTTGTAACGGCCAATGTGTGGAGACAACAGATTTGAATGAATGTGGTCAAAAACACAGGTTTTAGGGATTTGCAACAAAAAACATGTACAGCACCTGAAGAAGAGAACAGGAGTCACTATTTGTGTTAAATGAGTGAAAATGAATGTGTTGTCCGTTTTCATTGAACATGGTCTAAAATCATGTTTTAGGTGAGTTACCAGCCCAAAACGAGGACTGCCCTACTTGAGAGAGGACATGACAGAGTATGTGTCTTTCACATCTTTGAAAATACGTTTTAAACAGGTTACAATGAACATTGTATGAAATCAAATGTTTTCGATTGCACAATTCAACCAGCAGATTAGTTGTAACGGCCAATGTGTGGAGACAACAGATTTGAATGAATGTGGTCAAAAACACAGGTTTTAGGGATTTGCAACAAAAAACTGGTACAGCAGCTGAAGAAGAGAACAGGAGTCACTATTTGTGTTAAATGAGTGAAAATGAATGTGTTGTCCGTTTTCATTGAACATGGTCTAAAATCATGTTTTAGGTGAGTTACCAGCCCAAAACGATGACTGCCCTACTTGAGAGAGGACATGACAGAGTATGTGTCTTTCACATCTTTGAAAATACGTTTTAAACAGGTTACAATGAACATTGTATGAAATCACATTTTTTCGATTGCACAATTCAACCAGCAGATTAGTTGTAACGGCCAATGTGTGGAGACAACAGATTTGAATGAATGTGGTCAAAAACACAGGTTTTAGGGATTTGCAACAAAAAACATGTACAGCACCTGAAGAAGAGAACAGGAGTCACTATTTGTGTTAAATGAGTGAAAATGAATGTGTTGTCCGTTTTCATTGAACATGGTCTAAAATCATGTTTTAGGTGAGTTACCAGCCCAAAACGAGGACTGCCCTACTTGAGAGAGGACATGACAGAGTATGTGTCTTTCACATCTTTGAAAATACGTTTTAAACAGGTTACAATGAACATTGTATGAAATCAAATGTTTTCGATTGCACAATTCAACCAGCAGATTAGTTGTAACGGCCAATGTGTGGAGACAACAGATTTGAATGAATGTGGTCAAAAACACAGGTTTTAGGGATTTGCAACAAAAAACATGTACAGCACCTGAAGAAGAGAACAGGAGTCACTATTTGTGTTAAATGAGTGAAAATGAATGTGTTGTCCGTTTTCATTGAACATGGTCTAAAATCATGTTTTAGGTGAGTTACCAGCCCAAAACGAGGACTGCCCTACTTGAGAGAGGACATGACAGAGTATGTGTCTTTCACATCTTTGAAAATACGTTTTAAACAGGTTACAATGAACATTGTATGAAATCAAATGTTTTTGATGGCACAATTCAACCAGCGGATTAGTTGTAACGGCCAATGTGTGGAGACAACAGATTTGAATGAATGTGGTCAAAAACACAGGTTTTAGGGATTTGCAACAAAAAACATGTACAGCACCTGAAGAAGAGAACAGGAGTCACTATTTGTGTTAAATGAGTGAAAATGAATGTGTTGTCCGTTTTCATTGAACATGGTCTAAAATCATGTTTTAGGTGAGTTACCAGCCCAAAACGATGACTGCCCTACAAGAGAGAGGACATGACAGATTATGTGTCTTTCACATCTTTGAAAATACGTTTTAAACAGGCTACAATGAACATTGTATAAAATCACATTTTTTCGATTGCACAATTCAACCAGCAGATTAGTTGTAACGGCCAATGTGTGGAGACAACAGATTTGAATGAATGTGGTCAAAAACACAGGTTTTAGGGATTTGCAACAAAAAACATGTACAGCACCTGAAGAAGAGAACAGGAGTCACTATTTGTGTTAAATGAGTGAAAATGAATGTGTTGTCCGTTTTCATTGAACATGGTCTAAAATCATGTTTTAGGTGAGTTACCAGCCCAAAACGAGGACTGCCCTACTTGAGAGAGGACATGACAGAGTATGTGTCTTTCACATCTTTGAAAATACGTTTTAAACAGGTTACAATGAACATTGTATGAAATCAAATGTTTTCGATTGCACAATTCAACCAGCGGATTAGTTGTAACGGCCAATGTGTGGAGACAACAGATTTGAATGAATGTGGTCAAAAACACAGGTTTTAGGGATTTGCAACAAAAAACTGGTACAGCAGCTGAAGAAGAGAAGAGGAGTCACTATTTGTGTTAAATGAGTGAAAATGAATGTGTTGTCCGTTTTCATTGAACATGGTCTAAAATCATGTTTTAGGTGAGTTACCAGCCCAAAACGATGACTGCCCTACAAGAGAGAGGACATGATAGATTATGTGTCTTTCACATCTTTGAAAATACGTTTTAAACAGGCTACAATGAACATTGTATAAAATCACATTTTTTCGATTGCACAATTCAACCAGCAGATTAGTTGTAACGGCCAATGTGTGGAGACAACAGATTTGAATGAATGTGGTCAAAAACACAGGTTTTAGGGATTTGCAACAAAAAACATGTACAGCACCTGAAGAAGAGAACAGGAGTCACTATTTGTGTTAAATGAGTGAAAATGAATGTGTTGTCCGTTTTCATTGAACATGGTCTAAAATCATGTTTTAGGTGAGTTACCAGCCCAAAACGAGGACTGCCCTACTTGAGAGAGGACATGACAGAGTATGTGTCTTTCATATCTTTGAAAATACGTTTTAAACAGGTTACAATGAACATTGTATGAAATCAAATGTTTTCGATTGCACAATTCAACCAGCGGATTAGTTGTAACGGCCAATGTGTGGAGACAACAGATTTGAATGAATGTTGTCAAAAACACAGGTTTTAGGGATTTGCAACAAAAAACATGTACAGCACCTGAAGAAGAGAACAGGAGTCACTATTTGTGTTAAATGAGTGAAAATGAATGTGTTGTCCGTTTTCATTGAACATGGTCTAAAATCATGTTTTAGGTGAGTTACCAGCCCAAAACGAGGACTGCCCTACTTGAGAGAGGACATGACAGAGTATGTGTCTTTCACATCTTTGAAAATACGTTTTAAACAGGTTACAATGAACATTGTATGAAATCAAATGTTTTCGATTGCACAATTCAACCAGCGGATTAGTTGTAACGGCCAATGTGTGGAGACAACAGATTTGAATGAATGTGGTCAAAAACACAGGTTTTAGGGATTTGCAACAAAAAACATGTACAGCACCTGAAGAAGAGAACAGGAGTCACTATTTGTGTTAAATGAGTGAAAATGAATGTGTTGTCCGTTTTCATTGAACATGGTCTAAAATCATGTTTTAGGTGAGTTACCAGCCCAAAACGATGACTGCCCTACAAGAGAGAGGACATGACAGATTATGTGTCTTTCACATCTTTGAAAATACGTTTTAAACAGGCTACAATGAACATTGTATAAAATCACATTTTTTCGATTGCACAATTCAACCAGCAGATTAGTTGTAACGGCCAATGTGTGGAGACAACAGATTTGAATGAATGTGGTCAAAAACACAGGTTTTAGGGATTTGCAACAAAAAACATGTACAGCACCTGAAGAAGAGAACAGGAGTCACTATTTGTGTTAAATGAGTGAAAATGAATGTGTTGTCCGTTTTCATTGAACATGGTCTAAAATCATGTTTTAGGTGAGTTACCATCCCAAAACGAGGACTGCCCTACTTGAGAGAGGACATGACAGAGTATGTGTCTTTCATATCTTTGAAAATACGTTTTAAACAGGTTACAATGAACATTGTATGAAATCAAATGTTTTCGATTGCACAATTCAACCAGCGGATTAGTTGTAACGGCCAATGTGTGGAGACAACAGATTTGAATGAATGTGGTCAAAAACACAGGTTTTAGGGATTTGCAACAAAAAACATGTACAGCACCTGAAGAAGAGAACAGGAGTCACTATTTGTGTTAAATGAGTGAAAATGAATGTGTTGTCCGTTTTCATTGAACATGGTCTAAAATCATGTTTTAGGTGAGTTACCAGCCCAAAACGAGGACTGCCCTACTTGAGAGAGGACATGACAGAGTATGTGTCTTTCACATCTTTGAAAATACGTTTTAAACAGGTTACAATGAACATTGTATGAAATCAAATGTTTTCGATTGCACAATTCAACCAGCAGATTAGTTGTAACGGCCAATGTGTGGAGACAACAGATTTGAATGAATGTGGTCAAAAACACAGGTTTTAGGGATTTGCAACAAAAAACTGGTACAGCAGCTGAAGAAGAGAACAGGAGTCACTATTTGTGTTAAATGAGTGAAAATGAATGTGTTGTCCGTTTTCATTGAACATGGTCTAAAATCATGTTTTAGGTGAGTTACCAGCCCAAAACGATGACTGCCCTACTTGAGAGAGGACATGACAGAGTATGTGTCTTTCACATCTTTGAAAATACGTTTTAAACAGGTTACAATGAACATTGTATGAAATCACATTTTTTCGATTGCACAATTCAACCAGCAGATTAGTTGTAACGGCCAATGTGTGGAGACAACAGATTTGAATGAATGTGGTCAAAAACACAGGTTTTAGGGATTTGCAACAAAAAACATGTACAGCACCTGAAGAAGAGAACAGGAGTCACTATTTGTGTTAAATGAGTGAAAATGAATGTGTTGTCCGTTTTCATTGAACATGGTCTAAAATCATGTTTTTGGTGAGTTTACCAGCCCAAAACGATGACTGCCCTACAAGAGAGAGGACATGACAGATTATGTGTCTTTCACATCTTTGAAAATACGTTTTAAACAGGTTACAATGAACATTGTATAAAATCAATTTTTTTCGATTGCACAATTCAACCAGCAGATTAGTTGTAACGGCCAATGTGTGGAGACAACAGATTTGAATGAATATGGTCAAAAACACAGGTTTTAGGGATTTGCAACAAAAAACATGTACAGCACCTGAAGAAGAGAACAGGAGTCACTATTTGTGTTCGAAGTGTGAAAATGAATGTGTTGTCCGTTTTCATTGAACATGGTCTAAAATCATGTTTTAGGTGAGTTACCAGCCCAAAATGATGACTGCCCTACAAGAGAGAGGACATGACAGATTATGTGTCTTTCACATCTTTGAAAATACGTTTTAAACAGGCTACAATGAACATTGTATAAAATCACATTTTTTCGATTGCACAATTCAACCAGCAGATTAGTTGTAACGGCCAATGTGTGGAGACAACAGATTTGAATGAATGTGGTCAAAAACACAGGTTTTAGGGATTTGCAACAAAAAACATGTACAGCACCTGAAGAAGAGAACAGGAGTCACTATTTGTGTTAAATGAGTGAAAATGAATGTGTTGTCCGTTTTCATTGAACATGGTCTAAAATCATGTTTTAGGTGAGTTACCAGCCCAAAACGAGGACTGCCCTACTTGAGAGAGGACATGACAGAGTATGTGTCTTTCACATCTTTGAAAATACGTTTTAAACAGGTTACAATGAACATTGTATGAAATCAAATGTTTTCGATTGCACAATTCAACCAGCGGATTAGTTGTAACGGCCAATGTGTGGAGACAACAGATTTGAATGAATGTGGTCAAAAACACAGGTTTTAGGGATTTGCAACAAAAAACTGGTACAGCAGCTGAAGAAGAGAAGAGGAGTCACTATTTGTGTTAAATGAGTGAAAATGAATGTGTTGTCCGTTTTCATTGAACATGGTCTAAAATCATGTTTTAGGTGAGTTACCAGCCCAAAACGATGACTGCCCTACAAGAGAGAGGACATGACAGATTATGTGTCTTTCACATCTTTGAAAATACGTTTTAAACAGGCTACAATGAACATTGTATAAAATCACATTTTTTCGATTGCACAATTCAACCAGCAGATTAGTTGTAACGGCCAATGTGTGGAGACAACAGATTTGAATGAATGTGGTCAAAAACACAGGTTGTAGGGATTTGCAACAAAAAACATGTACAGCACCTGAAGAAGAGAACAGGAGTCACTATTTGTGTTAAATGAGTGAAAATGAATGTGTTGTCCGTTTTCATTGAACATGGTCTAAAATCATGTTTTAGGTGAGTTACCAGCCCAAAACGAGGACTGCCCTACTTGAGAGAGGACATGACAGAGTATGTGTCTTTCATATCTTTGAAAATACGTTTTAAACAGGTTACAATGAACATTGTATGAAATCAAATGTTTTCGATTGCACAATTCAACCAGCGGATTAGTTGTAACGGCCAATGTGTGGAGACAACAGATTTGAATGAATGTGGTCAAAAACACAGGTTTTAGGGATTTGCAACAAAAAACATGTACAGCACCTGAAGAAGAGAACAGGAGTCACTATTTGTGTTAAATGAGTGAAAATGAATGTGTTGTCCGTTTTCATTGAACATGGTCTAAAATCATGTTTTAGGTGAGTTACCAGCCCAAAACGAGGACTGCCCTACTTGAGAGAGGACATGACAGAGTATGTGTCTTTCACATCTTTGAAAATACGTTTTAAACAGGTTACAATGAACATTGTATGAAATCAAATGTTTTCGATTGCACAATTCAACCAGCAGATTAGTTGTAACGGCCAATGTGTGGAGACAACAGATTTGAATGAATGTGGTCAAAAACACAGGTTTTAGGGATTTGCAACAAAAAACTGGTACAGCAGCTGAAGAAGAGAACAGGAGTCACTATTTGTGTTAAATGAGTGAAAATGAATGTGTTGTCCGTTTTCATTGAACATGGTCTAAAATCATGTTTTAGGTGAGTTACCAGCCCAAAACGATGACTGCCCTACTTGAGAGAGGACATGACAGAGTATGTGTCTTTCACATCTTTGAAAATACGTTTTAAACAGGTTACAATGAACATTGTATGAAATCACATTTTTTCGATTGCACAATTCAACCAGCAGATTAGTTGTAACGGCCAATGTGTGGAGACAACAGATTTGAATGAATGTGGTCAAAAACACAGGTTTTAGGGATTTGCAACAAAAAACATGTACAGCACCTGAAGAAGAGAACAGGAGTCACTATTTGTGTTAAATGAGTGAAAATGAATGTGTTGTCCGTTTTCATTGAACATGGTCTAAAATCATGTTTTTGGTGAGTTTACCAGCCCAAAACGATGACTGCCCTACAAGAGAGAGGACATGACAGATTATGTGTCTTTCACATCTTTGAAAATACGTTTTAAACAGGTTACAATGAACATTGTATAAAATCAATTTTTTTCGATTGCACAATTCAACCAGCAGATTAGTTGTAACGGCCAATGTGTGGAGACAACAGATTTGAATGAATATGGTCAAAAACACAGGTTTTAGGGATTTGCAACAAAAAACATGTACAGCACCTGAAGAAGAGAACAGGAGTCACTATTTGTGTTCGAAGTGTGAAAATGAATGTTTTGTCCGTTTTCATTGAACATGATCTAAAATCATGTTTTAGGTGAGTTACCAGCCAAAAACGAGGACTGCCCTACAAGTGAGAGGTCATGACAGAGTATGTGTCTTTCACATCTTTGAAAATACGTTTTAAACAGGTTACAATGAACATTGTATAAAATCACATTTTTTCCATTGCACAATTCAACCAGCAGATTAGTTGTAACGGCCAATGTGTGGAGACAACAGATTTGAATGAATGTAGTCAAAAACACAGGTTTTAGGGATTTTCAACAAAAAAACATGTACAGCACCTGAAGAAGAGATCAGGAGTCACTATTTGTGTTCGATGAGTGAAAATGAATGTTTTGTCCGTTTTCATTGAACATGATCTAAAATCATGTTTTAGGTGAGTTACCAGCCAAAAACGAGGACTGCCCTACAAGTGAGAGGTCATGACGGAGTATGTGTCTTTCACATATTTGAAAATACGTTTTAAACAGGTTACAATGAACATTGTATAAAATCAAATGTTTTCCATTGCACAATTCAACTAGCAGATTAGTTGTAACGGCCAATGTGTGGAGACAACAGATTTGAATGAATATGGTCAAAAACACAGGTTTTAGGGATTTGCAACAAAAAACATGTACAGCACCTGAAGAAGAGAACAGGAGTCACTATTTGTGTTCGATGAGTGAAAATGAATGTTTTGTCAGTTTTCATTGAACATGGTCTAAAATCATGTTTTAGGTGATTTACCAGCCAAAAACGAGGACTGCCCTACAAGTGAGAGGTCATGACGGAGTATGTGTCTTTCACATATTTGAAAATACGTTTTAAACAGGTTACAATGAACATTGTATAAAATCAAATGTTTTCCAATGCACAATTCAACTAGCAGATTAGTTGTAACGGCCAATGTGTGGAGACAACAGATTTGAATGAATGTGGTCAAAAACACAGGTTTTAGGGATTTGCAACAAAAAACATGTACAGCACCTGAAGAAGAGAACAGGAGTCACTATTTGTGTTCGATGAGTGAAAATGAATGTTTTGTCCGTTTTCATTGAACATGGTCTAAAATCATGTTTTAGGTGAGTTACCAGCCAAAAACGAGGACTGCCCTACAAGTGAGAGGTCATGACGGAGTATGTGTCTTTCACATCTTTGAAAATACGTTTTAAACAGGTTACAATGAACATTGTATAAAATCATTTTTTTTCCATTGCACAATTCAACCAGCAGATTAGTTGTAACGGCCAATGTGTGGAGACAACAGATTTGAATGAATATGGTCAAAAACACAGGTTTTAGGGATTTGCAACAAAAAACATGTACAGCACCTGAAGAAGAGAACAGGAGTCACTATTTGTGTTCGATGAGTGAAAATGAATGTTTTGTCCGTTTTCATTGAACATGGTCTAAAATCATGTTATAGGTGAGTTACCATCCAAAAACGAGGACTGCCCTACAAGTTAGAGGTCATGACAGAGTATGTGTCTTTCACATCTTTGAAAATACGTTTTAAACAGGTTACAATGAACATTGCATAAAATCAAATTTTTTCCTTTGCACAATTCAACCAGCAGATTAGTTGTAATGGCTAATGTGTGGAGACAACAGATTTGAATGAATATGGTCAAAAACACAGGTTTCAGGGATTTGCAACAAAAAACATGTACAGCACCTGAAGAAGAGAACAGGAGTCACTATTTGTGTTCGATGAGTGAAAATGAATGTTTTGTCAGTTTTCATTGAACATGGTGTAAAATCATGTATTAGGTGAGTTACCAGCCAAAAACGAGGACTGCCCTACAAGTGAGAGGTCATGGCGGAGTATGTGTCTTTCACATATTTGAAAATACGTTTTAAACAGGTTACAATGAACATTGTATAAAATCAAATGTTTTCCAATGCACAATTCAACTAGCAGATTAGTTGTAACGGCCAATGTGTGGAGACAACAGATTTGAATGAATGTAGTCAAAAAACACAGGTTTTATGGATTTTCAACAAAAAAACATGTACAGCACCTGAAGAAGAGATCAGGAGTCACTATTTGTGTTCGATGAGTGAAAATGAATGTTTTGTCCGTTTTCATTGAACATGATCTAAAATCATGTTTTAGGTGAGTTACCAGCCAAAAACGAGGACTGCCCTACAAGTGAGAGGTCATGACGGAGTATGTGTCTTTCACATCTTTGAAAATACGTTTTAAACAGGTTACAATGAACATTGTATAAAATCATTTTTTTGCCATTGCACAATTCAACCAGCAGATTAGTTGTAACGGCCAATGTGTGGAGACAACAGATTTTAATGAATGTGTTCAAAAACACAGGTTTTAGGGATTTGCAACAAAAAACATGTACAGCACCTGAAGAAGAGAACAGGAGTCACTATTTGTGTTCGATGAGTGAAAATGAATGTTTTGTCCGTTTTCATTGAACATGGTCTAAAATCATGTTTTAGGTGAGTTACCAGCCAAAAACGAGGACTGCCCTACAAGTGAGAGGTCATGACGGAGTATGTGTCTTTCACATATTTGAAAATACGTTTTAAACAGGTTACAATGAACATTGTATAAAATCTAATGTTTTCCAATGCACAATTCAACTAGCAGATTAGTTGTAACGGCCAATGTGTGGAGACAACAGATTTGAATGAATGTGGTCAAAAACACAGGTTTTAGGGATTTGCAACAAAAAACATGTACAGCACCTGAAGAAGAGAACAGGAGTCACTATTTGTGTTCGATGAGTGAAAATGAATGTTTTGTCCGTTTTCATTGAACATGGTCTAAAATCATGTTTTAGGTGAGTTACCAGCCAAAAACGAGGACTGCCCTACAAGTGAGAGGTCATGACGGAGTATGTGTCTTTCACATCTTTGAAAATACGTTTTAAACAGGTTACAATGAACATTGTATAAAATCAAATGTTTTCCATTGCACAATTCAACTAGCAGATTAGTTGTAACGGCCAATGTGTGGAGACAACAGATTTGAATGAATGTGGTCAAAAACACAGGTTTTAGGGATTTGCAACAAAAAACATTAACAGCACCTGAAGAAGAGAACAGGAGTCACTATTTGTGTTCGATGAGTGAAAATGAATGTGTTGTCCGTTTTCATTGAACATGGTCTAAAATCATGTTATAGGTGAGTTACCAGCCAAAAACGAGGACTGCCCTACAAGTTAGAGGTCATGACGGAGTATGTGTCTTTCACATCTTTGAAAATACGTTTTAAACAGGTTACAATGAACATTGTATAAAATCATTTTTTTTCCATTGCACAATTCAACCAGCAGATTAGTTGTAACGGCCAATGTGTGGAGACAACAGATTTGAATGAATATGGTCAAAAACACAGGTTTTAGGGATTTGCAACAAAAAACATGTACAGCACCTGAAGAAGAGAACAGGAGTCACTATTTGTGTTCGATGAGTGAAAATGAATGTTTTGTCCGTTTTCATTGAACATGGTCTAAAATCATGTTATAGGTGAGTTACCAGCCAAAAACGAGGACTGCCCTACAAGTTAGAGGTCATGACAGAGTATGTGTCTTTCACATCTTTGAAAATACGTTTTAAACAGGTTACAATGAACATTGCATAAAATCAAATGTTTTCCATTGCACAATTCAACTAGCAGATTAGTTGTAACGGCCAATGTGTGGAGACAACAGATTTGAATGAATATGGTCAAAAACACAGGTTTTAGGGATTTGCAACAAAAAACATGTACAGCACCTGAAGAAGAGAACAGGAGTCACTATTTGTGTTCGATGAGTGAAAATGAATGTTTTGTCAGTTTTCATTGAACATGGTCTAAAATCATGTTTTAGGTGAGTTACCAGCCAAAAACGAGGACTGCCCTACAAGTGAGAGGTCATGACGGAGTATGTGTCTTTCACATATTTGAAAATACGTTTTAAACAGGTTACAATGAACATTGTATAAAATCAAATGTTTTCCAATGCACAATTCAACTAGCAGATTAGTTGTAACGGCCAATGTGTGGAGACAACAGATTTGAATGAATGTTGTCAAAAACACAGGTTTTAGGGATTTGCAACAAAAAACATGTACAGCACCTGAAGAAGAGAACAGGAGTCACTATTTGTGTTCGATGAGTGAAAATGAATGTGTTGTCCGTTTTCATTGAACATGGTCTAAAATCATGTTTTAGGTGAGTTACCAGCCAAAAACGAGGACTGCCCTACAAGTGAGAGGTCATGACGGAGTATGTGTCTTTCACATATTTGAAAATACGTTTTAAACAGGTTACAATGAACATTGTATAAAATCTAATGTTTTCCAATGCACAATTCAACTAGCAGATTAGTTGTAACGGCCAATGTGTGGAGACAACAGATTTGAATGAATGTGGTCAAAAACACAGGTTTTAGGGATTTGCAACAAAAAACATTAACAGCACCTGAAGAAGAGAACAGGAGTCACTATTTGTGTTCGATGAGTGAAAATGAATGTGTTGTCCGTTTTCATTGAACATGGTCTAAAATCATGTTATAGGTGAGTTACCAGCCAAAAACGAGGACTGCCCTACAAGTTAGAGGTCATGACGGAGTATGTGTCTTTCACATCTTTGAAAATACGTTTTAAACAGGTTACAATGAACATTGTATAAAATCATTTTTTTTCCATTGCACAATTCAACCAGCAGATTAGTTGTAACGGCCAATGTGTGGAGACAACAGATTTGAATGAATATGGTCAAAAACACAGGTTTTAGGGATTTGCAACAAAAAACATGTACAGCACCTGAAGAAGAGAACAGGAGTCACTATTTGTGTTCGATGAGTGAAAATGAATGTTTTGTCCGTTTTCATTGAACATGGTCTAAAATCATGTTATAGGTGAGTTACCAGCCAAAAACGAGGACTGCCCTACAAGTTAGAGGTCATGACAGAGTATGTGTCTTTCACATCTTTGAAAATACGTTTTAAACAGGTTACAATGAACATTGCATAAAATCAAATGTTTTCCATTGCACAATTCAACTAGCAGATTAGTTGTAACGGCCAATGTGTGGAGACAACAGATTTGAATGAATATGGTCAAAAACACAGGTTTTAGGGATTTGCAACAAAAAACATGTACAGCACCTGAAGAAGAGAACAGGAGTCACTATTTGTGTTCGATGAGTGAAAATGAATGTTTTGTCAGTTTTCATTGAACATGGTCTAAAATCATGTTTTAGGTGAGTTACCAGCCAAAAACGAGGACTGCCCTACAAGTGAGAGGTCATGACGGAGTATGTGTCTTTCACATATTTGAAAATACGTTTTAAACAGGTTACAATGAACATTGTATAAAATCAAATGTTTTCCAATGCACAATTCAACTAGCAGATTAGTTGTAACGGCCAATGTGTGGAGACAACAGATTTGAATGAATGTTGTCAAAAACACAGGTTTTAGGGATTTGCAACAAAAAACATGTACAGCACCTGAAGAAGAGAACAGGAGTCACTATTTGTGTTCGATGAGTGAAAATGAATGTGTTGTCCGTTTTCATTGAACATGGTCTAAAATCATGTTTTAGGTGAGTTACCAGCCAAAAACGAGGACTGCCCTACAAGTGAGAGGTCATGACGGAGTATGTGTCTTTCACATATTTGAAAATACGTTTTAAACAGGTTACAATGAACATTGTATAAAATCTAATGTTTTCCAATGCACAATTCAACTAGCAGATTAGTTGTAACGGCCAATGTGTGGAGACAACAGATTTGAATGAATGTGGTCAAAAACACAGGTTTTAGGGATTTGCAACAAAAAACATGTACAGCACCTGAAGAAGAGAACAGGAGTCACTATTTGTGTTCGATGAGTGAAAATGAATGTTTTGTCTGTTTTCATTGAACATGGTCTAAAATCATGTTTTAGGTGAGTTACCAGCCAAAAACGAGGACTGCTCTACAAGTGAGAGGTCATGACGGAGTATGTGTCTTTCACATCTTTGAAAATACGTTTTAAACAGGTTACAATGAACATTGTATAAAATCAAATGTTTTCCATTGCACAATTCAACTAGCAGATTAGTTGTAACGGCCAATGTGTGGAGACAACAGATTTGAATGAATGTGGTCAAAAACACAGGTTTTAGGGATTTGCAACAAAAAACATTAACAGCACCTGAAGAAGAGAACAGGAGTCACTATTTGTGTTCGATGAGTGAAAATGAATGTTTTGTCCGTTTTCATTGAACATGGTCTAAAATCATGTTATAGGTGAGTTACCAGCCAAAAACGAGGACTGCCCTACAAGTTAGAGGTCATGACAGAGTATGTGTCTTTCACATCTTTGAAAATACGTTTTAAACAGGTTACAATGAACATTGCATAAAATCAATTTTTTTCCTTTGCACAATTCAACCAGCAGATTAGTTGTAATGGCCAATGTGTGGAGACAACAGATTTGAATGAATGTAGTCAAAAACACAGGTTTTAGGGATTTTCAACAAAAAAAACATGTACAGCACCTGAAGAAGAGATCAGGAGTCACTATTTGTGTTCGATGAGTGAAAATGAATGTTTTGTCCGTTTTCATTGAACATGATCTAAAATCATGTTTTAGGTGAGTTACCAGCCAAAAACGAGGACTGCCCTACAAGTGAGAGGTCATGACGGAGTATGTGTCTTTCACATATTTGAAAATACGTTTTAAACAGGTTAAAATGAACATAGTATAAAATCAAATGTTTTCCATTGCACAATTCAACTAGCAGATTAGTTGTAACGGCCAATGTGTGGAGACAACAGATTTGAATGAATATGGTCAAAAACACAGGTTTTAGGGATTTGCAACAAAAAACATGTACAGCACCTGAAGAAGAGAACAGGAGTCACTATTTGTGTTCGATGAGTGAAAATGAATGTTTTGTCAGTTTTCATTGAACATGGTCTAAAATCATGTTTTAGGTGAGTTACCAGCCAAAAACGAGGACTGCCCTACAAGTGAGAGGTCATGACGGAGTATGTGTCTTTCACATATTTGAAAATACGTTTTAAACAGGTTACAATGAACATTGTATAAAATCAAATGTTTTCCAATGCACAATTCAACTAGCAGATTAGTTGTAACGGCCAATGTGTGGAGACAACAGATTTGAATGAATGTTGTCAAAAACACAGGTGTTAGGGATTTGCAACAAAAAACATGTACAGCACCTGAAGAAGAGAACAGGAGTCACTATTTGTGTTCGATGAGTGAAAATGAATGTGTTGTCCGTTTTCATTGAACATGGTCTAAAATCATGTTTTAGGTGAGTTACCAGCCCAAAACGAGGACTGCCCTACAAGTTAGAGGTCATGACAAAAGTGGTCAGATGACGCAGATGCTAAGCTACAGGACTGTTTTGCTAGCACAGACTGGAACATGTTCCGGGATTCTTCAGACAGCATTGAGGAGTACACCACATCAGTCACTGGCTTCATCAATAAGTGCATCGATGATGTCGTCCCCACAGTGACCGTACGTACATACCCCAACCAGAAGCCATGGATTACAGGAAACATCCGCACTGAGCTAAAGGGTAGAGCTGCCGCTTTCAAGGAACGGGACTCTAACCCGGACGCTTATAAGAAATCCCGCTATGACCTCCGACGATCCATCAAACAGGCAAAGAGTCAATACAGTTCTAAGATTGAATCATACTACACTGGCTCTGACGCTCGTCGGATGTGGCAGGGCTTGAAAACTATTACAGACTACAAAGGGAAGCACAGCCGCGAGCTGCCCAGTGACACAAGCCTACCAGACGAGCTAAACCACTTCTATGCTCGCTTCGAGGCAAGCAACACTGAAGCATGCATGAGAGCACCAGCTGTTCCGGACGACTATGTGATCACGCTCTCCGTAGCCGATGTGAGTAAGACTTTTAAGCAGGTCAACATTCACAAGGCCGCAGGGCCAGACGGATTACCAGGACGTGTACTCCGAGCATGTGCTGACCAACTGGCAAGTGTCTTCACTGACATTTTCAACATGTCCCTGACTGAGTCTGTAATACCAACATGTTTCAAGCAGACCACCATAGTCCCCGTGCCCAAGAACTCTAAGATAACCTGCCTAAATGACTACCGACCCGTGGCACTGACGTCTGTAGCCATGAAGTGCTTTGAAAGACTGGTCATGGCTCACATCAACAGCATAATCCCAGAAACCCTAGACCCACTCCAATTTGCATACCGCCCCAACAGATCCACAGATGATGCAATCTCTATCGCACTCCACACTGCCCTTTCCCACCTGGACAAGAGGAACACCTACGTGAGAATGCTATTCATTGACTACAGCTCAGCATTCAACACCATAGTGCCCTCAAAGCTCATCACTAAGCTAAGGATCCTGGGACTAAACACCTCCCTCTGCAACTGGATCCTGGACTTCCTGACGGGCCGCCCCCAGGTGGTAAGGGTAGGTAACAACACATCTGCCACACTGATCCTCAACACGGGGGCCCCTCAGGGGTGCGTGCTCAGTCCCCTCCTGTACTCTCTGTTCACCCATGACTGCATGGCCAGGCACGACTCCAACACCATCATTAAGTTTGCCGACGACACAACAGTGGTAGGCCTGATCACCGACAACGATGAGACAGCCTATAGGGAGGAGGTCAGAGATCTGGCCGTGTGGTGCCAGGACAACAACCTCTCCCTCAACGTGACCAAGACAAAGGAGATGATTGTGGACTACAGGAAAAAAAAGAGGACTGAGCACGCCCCCATTCTCATCGACGGGGCTGTAGTGGAACAGGTTGAGAGCTTCAAGTTCCTTGGTGTCCACATCACCAACGAACTATCATGGTCCAAACACACCAAGACAGTCGTGAAGAGGGCACGACAAAGCCTATTCCCCCTCAGGAGACTAAAAAGATTTGGCATGGGTCCTCAGATCCTCAAAAAATTCTACAGCTGCACCATCGAGAGCATCCTGACTGGTTGCATCACCGCCTGGTATGGCAACTGCTTGGCCTCTGACCGCAAGGCACTACAGAGGGTAGTGCGTACGGCCCAGTACATCACAGGGGCAAAGCTCCCTGCCATCCAGGACCTCTATACCAGGCGGTGTCAGAGGAAGGCCCTCAAAATTGTCAAAGACTCCAGTCACCCTAGTCATAGACTGTTCTCTCTGCTACCGCACGGCAAGCGGTACCGGAGTGCCAAGTCTAGGTCCAAAAGACTTCTCAACAGTTTCTACCCCCAAGCCATAAGACTCCTGAACAGCTAATCATGGCTACCCGGACTATTTGCACTGCCCCCCCACCCCATACTTTTTACGCTGCTGCTACTCTGTTAAGTATTTATGCATAGTCACTTTAACTCTACCCACATGTACATATTACCTCAACTACCTCAACTAGCCGGTGCCCCCGCACATTGACTATGCAACGGTACCCCCCTGTATATATAGCCTCCCTACTGTCACTTTATTCTATTGTATATATAGCCTCCCTACTGTCACTTTATTTTTACTTCTGCTCTTTTTTTCTCAACACTTTTTTGTTGTTGTTTTATTCTTACTTTTTTGTTTAAAATAAATGCACTGTTGGTTAAGGGCTGTAAGTAAGCATTTCACTGTAATGTCTGCACCTGTTGTATTCGGCGCATGTGACCAATAAAATTTGATTTGATTTGATTTGATGACAGAGTATGTGTCTTTCACATCTTTGAAAATACGTTTTAAACAGGTTACAATGAACATTGTATAAAATCACATTTTTTCCATTGCACAATTCAACCAGCAGATTAGTTGTAACGGCCAATGTGTGGAGACAACAGATTTGAATGAATGTAGTAAAAAAACACAGGTTTTATGGATTTTCAACAAAAAAACATGTACAGCACCTGAAGAAGAGATCAGGAGTCACTATTTGTGTTCGATGAGTGAAAATGAATGTTTTGTCCGTTTTCATTGAACATGATCTAAAATCATGTTTTAGGTGAGTTACCAGCCAAAAACGAGGACTGCCCTACAAGTGAGAGGTCATGACGGAGTATGTGTCTTTCACATATTTGAAAATACGTTTTAAACAGGTTACAATGAACATTGTATAAAATCATTTTTTTTCCATTGCACAATTCAACCAGCAGATTAGTTGTAACGGCCAATGTGTGGAGACAACAGATTTGAATGAATGTGTTCAAAAACACAGGTTTTAGGGATTTGCAACAAAAAACATGTACAGCACCTGAAGAAGAGAACAGGAGTCACTATTTGTGTTCGATGAGTGAAAATGAATGTTTTGTCCGTTTTCATTGAACATGGTCTAAAATCATGTTTTAGGTGAGTTACCAGCCAAAAACGAGGACTGCCCTACAAGTGAGAGGTCATGACGGAGTATGTGTCTTTCACATCTTTGAAAATACGTTTTAAACAGGTTACAATGAACATTGTATAAAATCAAATGTTTTCCATTGCACAATTCAACTAGCAGATTAGTTGTAACGGCCAATGTGTGGAGACAACAGATTTGAATGAATGTGGTCAAAAACACAGGTTTTAGGGATTTGCAACAAAAAACATGAACAGCACCTGAAGAAGAGAACAGGAGTCACTATTTGTGTTCGATGAATGAAAATGAATGTGTTGTCCGTTTTCATTGAACATGGTCGAAAATCATGTTATAGGTGAGTTACCAGCCAAAAACGAGGACATCCCTACAAGTTAGAGGTCATGACGGAGTATGTGTCTTTCACATCTTTGAAAATACGTTTTAAACAGGTTACAAAGAACATTGTATAAAATCATTTTTTTTCCATTGCACAATTCAACCAGCAGATTAGTTGTAACGGCCAATGTGTGGAGACAACAGATTTGAATGAATATGGTCAAAAACACAGGTTTTAGGGATTTGCAACAAAAAACATGTACAGCACCTGAAGAAGAGAACAGGAGTCACTATTTGTGTTCGATGAGTGAAAATGAATGTTTTTTCCGTTTTCATTGAACATGGTCTAAAATCATGTTATAGGTGAGTTACCAGCCAAAAACGAGGACTGCCCTACAAGTTAGAGGTCATGACAGAGTATGTGTCTTTCACATCTTTGAAAATACGTTTTAAACAGGTCACAATGAACATTGTATAAAATCAAAATTTTTCCTTTGCACAATTCAACCAGCAGATTAGTTGTAACGGCCAATGTGTGGAGACAACAGATTTGAATGAATATAGTCAAAAACACAGGTTTTAGGCATTTGCAACAAAAAACATGAACAGCACCTGAAGAAGCGAACAGGAGTCACTATTTGTGTTCGATGAGTGAAAATGAATGTGTTGTCCGTTTTCATTGAAAATGGTCTAAAATCATGTTATAGGTGAGTTACCAGCCAAAAACGAGGACTGCCCTACAAGTTAGAGGTCATGACGAAGTATGTGTCTTTCACATCTTTGAAAATACGTTTTAAACAGGTTACAATAAACATTGTATAAAATCACATTTTTTCCATTGCACAATTCAACCAGCAGATTAGTTGTAACGGCCAATGTGTGGAGACAACAGATTTGAATGAATGTAGTCAAAAAACACAGGTTTTATGGATTTTCAACAAAAAAACATGTACAGCACCTGAAGAAGAGATCAGGAGTCACTATTTGTGTTCGATGAGTGAAAATGAATGTTTTGTCCGTTTTCATTGAACATGATCTAAAATCATGTTTTAGATGAGTTACCAGCCAAAAACAAGGACTGCCCTACAAGTGAGAGGTCATGATGGAGTATGTCTTTCACATCTTTGAAAATACGTTTTAAACAGGTTACAATGAACATTGTATAAAATCAAATGTTTTCCAATGCACAATTCAACTAGCAGATTAGTTGTAACGGCCAATGTGTGGAGACAACAGATTTGAATGAATGTGGTCAAAAACACAGGTTTTAGGGATTTGCAACAAAAAACATGTACAGCACCTGAAGAAGAGAACAGGAGTCACTATTTGTGTTCGATGAGTGAAAATGAATGTTTTGTCCGTTTTCATTGAACATGGTCTAAAATCATGTTTTAGGTGAGTTACCAGCCAAAAACGAGGTCATGACGGAGTATGTGTCTTTCACATCTTTGAAAATACGTTTTAAACAGGTTACAATGAACATTGCATAAAATCACATTTTCTCCTTTGCACAATTCAACCAGCAGATTAGTTGTAACGGCCAATGTGTGGAGACAACAGATTTGAATGAATGTAGTCAAAAACACAGGTTTTAGGGATTTGCAACAAAAAACATGTACAGCACCTGAAGAAGAGATCAGGAGTCACTATTTGTGTTAAATGAGTGAAAATGAATGTTTTGTCCGTTTTCATTGAACATGATCTAAAATCATGTTTTAGGTGAGTTACCAGCCCAAAACGAGGACTGCCCTACAAGTTAGAGGTCATGACGGAGTATGTGTCTTTCACATCTTTGAAAATACGTTTTAAACAGGTTACAATGAACATTGCATAAAATCACATTTTCTCCTTTGCACAATTCAACCAGCAGATTAGTTGTAACGGCCAATGTGTGGAGACAACAGATTTGAATGAATGTAGTCAAAAACACAGGTTTTAGGGTTTTGCAACAAAAAACATGTACAGCACCTGAAGAAGAGAACAGGAGTCACTATTTGTGTTCGATGAGTGAAAATGAATGTTTTGTCCGTTTTCATTGAACATGGTCTAAAATCATGTTTTAGGTGAGTTACCAGCCAAAAACGAGGTCATGACGGAGTATGTGTCTTTCACATCTTTGAAAATACGTTTTAAACAGGTTACAATGAACATTGCATAAAATCACATTTTCTCCTTTGCACAATTCAACCAGCAGATTAGTTGTAACGGCCAATGTGTGGAGACAACAGATTTGAATGAATGTAGTCAAAAACACAGGTTTTAGGGATTTGCAACAAAAAACATGTACAGCACCTGAAGAAGAGATCAGGAGTCACTATTTGTGTTAAATGAGTGAAAATGAATGTTTTGTCCGTTTTCATTGAACATGATCTAAAATCATGTTTTAGGTGAGTTACCAGCCCAAAACGAGGACTGCCCTACAAGTTAGAGGTCATGACGGAGTATGTGTCTTTCACATCTTTGAAAATACTTTTTAAACAGGTTACAATGAACATTGTATAAAATCATTTTTTTTCCATTGCACAATTCAACCAGCAGATTAGTTGTAACGGCCAATGTGTGGAGACAACAGATTTTAATGAATGTGTTCAAAAACACAGGTTTTAGGGATTTGCAACAAAAAACATGTACAGCACCTGAAGAAGAGAACAGGAGTCACTATTTGTGTTCGATGAGTGAAAATGAATGTTTTGTCCGTTTTCATTGAACATGGTCTAAAATCATGTTTTAGGTGAGTTACCAGCCAAAAACGAGGACTGCCCTACAAGTGAGAGGTCATGACGGAGTATGTGTCTTTCACATATTTGAAAATACGTTCTAAACAGGTTACAATGAACATTGTATAAAATCAAATGTTTTCCAATGCACAATTCAACTAGCAGATTAGTTGTAACGGCCAATGTGTGGAGACAACAGATTTGAATGAATGTGGTCAAAAACACAGGTTTTAGGGATTTGCAACAAAAAACATGTACAGCACCTGAAGAAGAGAACAGGAGTCACTATTTGTGTTCGATGAGTGAAAATGAATGTTTTGTCCGTTTTCATTGAACATGGTCTAAAATCATGTTTTAGGTGAGTTACCAGCCAAAAACGAGGTCATGACGGAGTATGTGTCTTTCACATCTTTGAAAATACGTTTTAAACAGGTTACAATGAACATTGCATAAAATCACATTTTCTCCTTTGCACAATTCAACCAGCAGATTAGTTGTAACGGCCAATGTGTGGAGACAACAGATTTGAATGAATGTAGTCAAAAACACAGGTTTTAGGGATTTGCAACAAAAAACATGTACAGCACCTGAAGAAGAGAACAGGAGTCACTATTTGTGTTCGATGAGTGAAAATGAATGTTTTGTCCGTTTTCATTGAACATGGTCTAAAATCATGTTATAGGTGAGTTACCAGCCAAAAACGAGGACTGCCCTACAAGTGAGAGGTCATGACGGAGTATGTGTCTTTCACATCTTTGAAAATACGTTTTAAACAGGTTACAATGAACATTGTATAAAATCAAATGTTTTCCATTGCACAATTCAACTAGCAGATTAGTTGTAACGGCCAATGTGTGGAGACAACATATTTGAATGAATGTGGTCAAAAACACAGGTTTTAGGGATTTGCAACAAAAAACATGAACAGCACCTGAAGAAGAGAACAGGAGTCACTATTTGTGTTCGATGAGTGAAAATGAATGTGTTGTCCGTTTTCATTGAACATGGTCTAAAATCATGTTATAGGTGAGTTAACTGCCAAAAACGAGGACTGCCCTACAAGTTAGAGGTCATGACGGAGTATGTGTCTTTCACATCTTTGAAAATACGTTTTAAACAGGTTACAATGAACATTGTATAAAATCACATTTTTTCCATTGCACAATTCAACCAGCAGATTAGTTGTAACGGCCAATGTGTGGAGACAACAGATTTGAATGAATGTAGTCAAAAAACACAGGTTTTATGGATTTTCAACAAAAAAACATGTACAGCACCTGAAGAAGAGATCAGGAGTCACTATTTGTGTTCGATGAGTGAAAATGAATGTTTTGTCCGTTTTCATTGAACATGATCTAAAATCATGTTTTAGATGAGTTACCAGCCAAAAACAAGGACTGCCCTACAAGTGAGAGGTCATGACGGAGTATGTCTTTCACATCTTTGAAAATACGTTTTAAACAGGTTACAATGAACATTGTATAAAATCAAATGTTTTCCAATGCACAATTCAACTAGCAGATTAGTTGTAACGGCCAATGTGTGGAGACAACAGATTTGAATGAATATGGTCAAAAACAAAGGTTTTAGGGATTTGCAACAAAAAACATGTACAGCACCTGAAGAAGAGAACAGGAGTCACTATTTGTGTTCGATGAGTGAAAATGAATGTTTTGTCCGTTTTCATTGAACATGGTCTAAAATCATGTTTTAGGTGAGTTACCAGCCAAAAACGAGGTCATGACGGAGTATGTGTCTTTCACATCTTTGAAAATACGTTTTAAACAGGTTACAATGAACATTGCATAAAATCACATTTTCTCCTTTGCACAATTCAACCAGCAGATTAGTTGTAACGGCCAATGTGTGGAGACAACAGATTTGAATGAATGTAGTCAAAAACACAGGTTTTAGGGATTTGCAACAAAAAACATGTACAGCACCTGAAGAAGAGATCAGGAGTCACTATTTGTGTTAAATGAGTGAAAATGAATGTTTTGTCCGTTTTCATTGAACATGATCTAAAATCATGTTTTAGGTGAGTTACCAGCCCAAAACGAGGACTGCCCTACAAGTTAGAGGTCATGACGGAGTATGTGTCTTTCACATCTTTGAAAATACGTTTTAAACAGGTTACAATGAACATTGCATAAAATCACATTTTCTCCTTTGCACAATTCAACCAGCAGATTAGTTGTAACGGCCAATGTGTGGAGACAACAGATTTGAATGAATGTAGTCAAAAACACAGGTTTTAGGGATTTGCAACAAAAAACATGTACAGCACCTGAAGAAGAGAACAGGAGTCACTATTTGTGTTCGATGAGTGAAAATGAATGTTTTGTCCGTTTTCATTGAACATGGTCTAAAATCATGTTTTAGGTGAGTTACCAGCCAAAAACGAGGTCATGACGGAGTATGTGTCTTTCACATCTTTGAAAATACGTTTTAAACAGGTTACAATGAACATTGCATAAAATCACATTTTCTCCTTTGCACAATTCAACCAGCAGATTAGTTGTAACGGCCAATGTGTGGAGACAACAGATTTGAATGAATGTAGTCAAAAACACAGGTTTTAGGGATTTGCAACAAAAAACATGTACAGCACCTGAAGAAGAGATCAGGAGTCACTATTTGTGTTAAATGAGTGAAAATGAATGTTTTGTCCGTTTTCATTGAACATGATCTAAAATCATGTTTTAGGTGAGTTACCAGCCCAAAACGAGGACTGCCCTACAAGTTAGAGGTCATGACGGAGTATGTGTCTTTCACATCTTTGAAAATACTTTTTAAACAGGTTACAATGAACATTGTATAAAATCATTTTTTTTCCATTGCACAATTCAACCAGCAGATTAGTTGTAACGGCCAATGTGTGGAGACAACAGATTTTAATGAATGTGTTCAAAAACACAGGTTTTAGGGATTTGCAACAAAAAACATGTACAGCACCTGAAGAAGAGAACAGGAGTCACTATTTGTGTTCGATGAGTGAAAATGAATGTTTTGTCCGTTTTCATTGAACATGGTCTAAAATCATGTTTTAGGTGAGTTACCAGCCAAAAACGAGGACTGCCCTACAAGTGAGAGGTCATGACGGAGTATGTGTCTTTCACATATTTGAAAATACGTTCTAAACAGGTTACAATGAACATTGTATAAAATCAAATGTTTTCCAATGCACAATTCAACTAGCAGATTAGTTGTAACGGCCAATGTGTGGAGACAACAGATTTGAATGAATGTGGTCAAAAACACAGGTTTTAGGGATTTGCAACAAAAAACATGTACAGCACCTGAAGAAGAGAACAGGAGTCACTATTTGTGTTCGATGAGTGAAAATGAATGTTTTGTCCGTTTTCATTGAACATGGTCTAAAATCATGTTTTAGGTGAGTTACCAGCCAAAAACGAGGTCATGACGGAGTATGTGTCTTTCACATCTTTGAAAATACGTTTTAAACAGGTTACAATGAACATTGCATAAAATCACATTTTCTCCTTTGCACAATTCAACCAGCAGATTAGTTGTAACGGCCAATGTGTGGAGACAACAGATTTGAATGAATGTAGTCAAAAACACAGGTTTTAGGGATTTGCAACAAAAAACATGTACAGCACCTGAAGAAGAGAACAGGAGTCACTATTTGTGTTCGATGAGTGAAAATGAATGTTTTGTCCGTTTTCATTGAACATGGTCTAAAATCATGTTATAGGTGAGTTACCAGCCAAAAACGAGGACTGCCCTACAAGTGAGAGGTCATGACGGAGTATGTGTCTTTCACATCTTTGAAAATACGTTTTAAACAGGTTACAATGAACATTGTATAAAATCAAATGTTTTCCATTGCACAATTCAACTAGCAGATTAGTTGTAACGGCCAATGTGTGGAGACAACATATTTGAATGAATGTGGTCAAAAACACAGGTTTTAGGGATTTGCAACAAAAAACATGAACAGCACCTGAAGAAGAGAACAGGAGTCACTATTTGTGTTCGATGAGTGAAAATGAATGTGTTGTCCGTTTTCATTGAACATGGTCTAAAATCATGTTATAGGTGAGTTAACTGCCAAAAACGAGGACTGCCCTACAAGTTAGAGGTCATGACGGAGTATGTGTCTTTCACATCTTTGAAAATACGTTTTAAACAGGTTACAATGAACATTGTATAAAATCATTTTTTTTCCATTGCACAATTCAACCAGCAGATTAGTTGTAACGGCCAATGTGTGGAGACAACAGATTTGATTGAATGTGGTCAAAAACACAGGTTTTAGGGATTTGCAACAAAAAACATGTACAGCACCTGAAGAAGAGAACAGGAGTCACTATTTGTGTTCGATAAGTGAAAATGAATGTTTTTTCCGTTTTCATTGAACATGGTCTAAAATCATGTTTTAGGTGAGTTACCAGCCAAAAACGAGGACTGCCCTACAAGTGAGAGGTCATGACGGAGTATGTGTCTTTCACATCTTTGAAAATACGTTTTAAACAGGTTACAATGAACATTGTATAAAATCAAATGTTTTCCATTGTACAATTCAACTAGCAGATTAGTTGTAACGGCCAATGTGTGGAGACAACAGATTTGAATGAATGTGGTCAAAAACACAGGTTTTAGGGATTTGCAACAAAAAACATGAACAGCACCTGAAGAAGAGAACAGGAGTCACTATTTGTGTTCGATGAGTGAAAATGAATGTGTTGTCCGTTTTCATTGAACATGGTCTAAAATCATGTTATAGGTGAGTTACCAGCCAAAAACGAGGACTGCCCTACAAGTTAGAGGTCATGACTGAGTATGTGTCTTTCACATCTTTGAAAATACGTTTTAAACAGGTTACAATGAACATTGTATAAAATCTTTTTTTTTCCATTGCACAATTCAACCAGCAGATTAGTTGTAACGGCCAATGTGTGGAGACAACAGATTTGAATGAATATGGTCAAAAACACAGGTTTTAGGGATTTGCAACAAAAAACATGTACAGCACCTGAAGAAGAGATCAGGAGTCACTATTTGTGTTCGATGAGTGAAAATGAATGTTTTGTCCGTTTTCATTGAACATGATCTAAAATCATGTTTTAGATGAGTTACCAGCCAAAAACAAGGACTGCCCTACAAGTGAGAGGTCATGACGGAGTATGTCTTTCACATCTTTGAAAATTAGTTTTCAACAGGTTACAATGAACATTGTATAAAATCACATTTTTTCCATTGCACAATTCAACCAGCAGATTAGTTGTAACGGCCAATGTGTGGAGACAACAGATTTGAATGAATGTAGTCAAAAAACACAGGTTTTATGGATTTTCAACAAAAAAACATGTACAGCACCTGAAGAAGAGATCAGGAGTCACTATTTGTGTTCGATGAGTGAAAATGAATGTTTTGTCCGTTTTCATTGAACATGATCTAAAATCATGTTTTAGATGAGTTACCAGCCAAAAACAAGGACTGCCCTACAAGTGAGAGGTCATGACGGAGTATGTCTTTCACATCTTTGAAAATACGTTTTAAACAGGTTACAATGAACATTGTATAAAATCAAATGTTTTCCAATGCACAATTCAACTAGCAGATTAGTTGTAACGGCCAATGTGTGGAGACAACAGATTTGAATGAATGTGGTCAAAAACACAGGTTTTAGGGATTTGCAACAAAAAACATGTACAGCACCTGAAGAAGAGAACAGGAGTCACTATTTGTGTTCGATGAGTGAAAATGAATGTTTTTTCCGTTTTCATTGAACATGGTCTAAAATCATGTTATAGGTGAGTTACCAGCCAAAAACGAGGACTGCCCTACAAGTTAGAGGTCATGACAGAGTATGTGTCTTTCACATCTTTGAAAATACGTTTTAAACAGGTCACAATGAACATTGTATAAAATCAAAATTTTTCCTTTGCACAATTCAACCAGCAGATTAGTTGTAACGGCCAATGTGTGGAGACAACAGATTTGAATGAATATAGTCAAAAACACAGGTTTTAGGCATTTGCAACAAAAAACATGAACAGCACCTGAAGAAGCGAACAGGAGTCACTATTTGTGTTCGATGAGTGAAAATGAATGTGTTGTCCGTTTTCATTGAAAATGGTCTAAAATCATGTTATAGGTGAGTTACCAGCCAAAAACGAGGACTGCCCTACAAGTGAGAGGTCATGACGGAGTATGTGTCTTTCACATCTTTGAAAATACGTTTTAAACAGGTTACAATGAACATTGTATAAAATCAAATGTTTTCCATTGTACAATTCAACTAGCAGATTAGTTGTAACGGCCAATGTGTGGAGACAACAGATTTGAATGAATGTGGTCAAAAACACAGGTTTTAGGGATTTGCAACAAAAAACATGAACAGCACCTGAAGAAGAGAACAGGAGTCACTATTTGTGTTCGATGAGTGAAAATGAATGTGTTGTCCGTTTTCATTGAACATGGTCTAAAATCATGTTATAGGTGAGTTACCAGCCAAAAACGAGGACTGCCCTACAAGTTAGAGGTCATGACTGAGTATGTGTCTTTCACATCTTTGAAAATACGTTTTAAACAGGTTACAATGAACATTGTATAAAATCTTTTTTTTTCCATTGCACAATTCAACCAGCAGATTAGTTGTAACGGCCAATGTGTGGAGACAACAGATTTGAATGAATATGGTCAAAAACACAGGTTTTAGGGATTTGCAACAAAAAACATGTACAGCACCTGAAGAAGAGAACAGGAGTCACTATTTGTGTTCGATGAGTGAAAATGAATGTGTTGTCCGTTTTCATTGAACATGGTCTAAAATCATGTTTTAGGTGAGTTACCAGCCCAAAACGAGGACTGCCCTACAAGTTAGAGGTCATGACAGAGTATGTGTCTTTCACATCTTTGAAAATACGTTTTCAACAGGTTACAATGAACATTGTATAAAATCACATTTTTTCCATTGCACAATTCAACCAGCAGATTAGTTGTAACGGCCAATGTGTGGAGACAACAGATTTGAATGAATGTAGTCAAAAAACACAGGTTTTATGGATTTTCAACAAAAAAACATGTACAGCACCTGAAGAAGAGATCAGGAGTCACTATTTGTGTTCGATGAGTGAAAATGAATGTTTTGTCCGTTTTCATTGAACATGATCTAAAATCATGTTTTAGATGAGTTACCAGCCAAAAACAAGGACTGCCCTACAAGTGAGAGGTCATGACGGAGTATGTCTTTCACATCTTTGAAAATACGTTTTAAACAGGTTACAATGAACATTGTATAAAATCAAATGTTTTCCAATGCACAATTCAACTAGCAGATTAGTTGTAACGGCCAATGTGTGGAGACAACAGATTTGAATGAATGTGGTCAAAAACACAGGTTTTAGGGATTTGCAACAAAAAACATGTACAGCACCTGAAGAAGAGAACAGGAGTCACTATTTGTGTTCGATGAGTGAAAATGAATGTTTTTTCCGTTTTCATTGAACATGGTCTAAAATCATGTTATAGGTGAGTTACCAGCCAAAAACGAGGACTGCCCTACAAGTTAGAGGTCATGACAGAGTATGTGTCTTTCACATCTTTGAAAATACGTTTTAAACAGGTCACAATGAACATTGTATAAAATCAAAATTTTTCCTTTGCACAATTCAACCAGCAGATTAGTTGTAACGGCCAATGTGTGGAGACAACAGATTTGAATGAATATAGTCAAAAACACAGGTTTTAGGCATTTGCAACAAAAAACATGAACAGCACCTGAAGAAGCGAACAGGAGTCACTATTTGTGTTCGATGAGTGAAAATGAATGTGTTGTCCGTTTTCATTGAAAATGGTCTAAAATCATGTTATAGGTGAGTTACCAGCCAAAAACGAGGACTGCCCTACAAGTTAGAGGTCATGACGGAGTATGTGTCTTTCACATCTTTGAAAATACGTTTTAAACAGGTTACAATGAACATTGTATAAAATCACATTTTTTCCATTGCACAATTCAACCAGCAGATTAGTTGTAACGGCCAATGTGTGGAGACAACAGATTTGAATGAATGTAGTCAAAAAACACAGGTTTTATGGATTTTCAACAAAAAAACATGTACAGCACCTGAAGAAGAGATCAGGAGTCACTATTTGTGTTCGATGAGTGAAAATGAATGTTTTGTCCGTTTTCATTGAACATGATCTAAAATCATGTTTTAGATGAGTTACCAGCCAAAAACAAGGACTGCCCTACAAGTGAGAGGTCATGACGGAGTATGTCTTTCACATCTTTGAAAATACGTTTTAAACAGGTTACAATGAACATTGTATAAAATCAAATGTTTTCCAATGCACAATTCAACTAGCAGATTAGTTGTAACGGCCAATGTGTGGAGACAACAGATTTGAATGAATGTGGTCAAAAACACAGGTTTTAGGGATTTGCAACAAAAAACATGTACAGCACCTGAAGAAGAGAACAGGAGTCACTATTTGTGTTCGATGAGTGAAAATGAATGTTTTGTCCGTTTTCATTGAACATGGTCTAAAATCATGTTTTAGGTGAGTTACCAGCCAAAAACGAGGTCATGACGGAGTATGTGTCTTTCACATCTTTGAAAATACGTTTTAAACAGGTTACAATGAACATTGCATAAAATCACATTTTCTCCTTTGCACAATTCAACCAGCAGATTAGTTGTAACGGCCAATGTGTGGAGACAACAGATTTGAATGAATGTAGTCAAAAACACAGGTTTTAGGGATTTGCAACAAAAAACATGTACAGCACCTGAAGAAGAGATCAGGAGTCACTATTTGTGTTAAATGAGTGAAAATGAATGTTTTGTCCGTTTTCATTGAACATGATCTAAAATCATGTTTTAGGTGAGTTACCAGCCCAAAACGAGGACTGCCCTACAAGTTAGAGGTCATGACGGAGTATGTGTCTTTCACATCTTTGAAAATACGTTTTAAACAGGTTACAATGAACATTGCATAAAATCACATTTTCTCCTTTGCACAATTCAACCAGCAGATTAGTTGTAACGGCCAATGTGTGGAGACAACAGATTTGAATGAATGTAGTCAAAAACACAGGTTTTAGGGATTTGCAACAAAAAACATGTACAGCACCTGAAGAAGAGATCAGGAGTCACTATTTGTGTTAAATGAGTGAAAATGAATGTTTTGTCCGTTTTCATTGAACATGATCTAAAATCATGTTTTAGGTGAGTTACCAGCCCAAAACGAGGACTGCCCTACAAGTTAGAGGTCATGACGGAGTATGTGTCTTTCACATCTTTGAAAATACTTTTTAAACAGGTTACAATGAACATTGTATAAAATCATTTTTTTTCCATTGCACAATTCAACCAGCAGATTAGTTGTAACGGCCAATGTGTGGAGACAACAGATTTTAATGAATGTGTTCAAAAACACAGGTTTTAGGGATTTGCAACAAACAACATGTACAGCACCTGAAGAAGAGAACAGGAGTCACTATTTGTGTTCGATGAGTGAAAATGAATGTTTTGTCCGTTTTCATTGAACATGGTCTAAAATCATGTTTTAGGTGAGTTACCAGCCAAAAACGAGGACTGCCCTACAAGTGAGAGGTCATGACGGAGTATGTGTCTTTCACATATTTGAAAATACGTTCTAAACAGGTTACAATGAACATTGTATAAAATCAAATGTTTTCCAATGCACAATTCAACTAGCAGATTAGTTGTAACGGCCAATGTGTGGAGACAACAGATTTGAATGAATGTGGTCAAAAACACAGGTTTTAGGGATTTGCAACAAAAAACATGTACAGCACCTGAAGAAGAGAACAGGAGTCACTATTTGTGTTCGATGAGTGAAAATGAATGTTTTGTCCGTTTTCATTGAACATGGTCTAAAATCATGTTTTAGGTGAGTTACCAGCCAAAAACGAGGTCATGACGGAGTATGTGTCTTTCACATCTTTGAAAATACGTTTTAAACAGGTTACAATGAACATTGCATAAAATCACATTTTCTCCTTTGCACAATTCAACCAGCAGATTAGTTGTAACGGCCAATGTGTGGAGACAACAGATTTGATTGAATGTGGTCAAAAACACAGGTTTTAGGGATTTGCAACAAAAAACATGTACAGCACCTGAAGAAGAGAACAGGAGTCACTATTTGTGTTCGATAAGTGAAAATGAATGTTTTTTCCGTTTTCATTGAACATGGTCTAAAATCATGTTTTAGGTGAGTTACCAGCCAAAAACGAGGACTGCCCTACAAGTGAGAGGTCATGACGGAGTATGTGTCTTTCACATCTTTGAAAATACGTTTTAAACAGGTTACAATGAACATTGTATAAAATCAAATGTTTTCCATTGTACAATTCAACTAGCAGATTAGTTGTAACGGCCAATGTGTGGAGACAACAGATTTGAATGAATGTGGTCAAAAACACAGGTTTTAGGGATTTGCAACAAAAAACATGAACAGCACCTGAAGAAGAGAACAGGAGTCACTATTTGTGTTCGATGAGTGAAAATGAATGTGTTGTCCGTTTTCATTGAACATGGTCTAAAATCATGTTATAGGTGAGTTACCAGCCAAAAACGAGGACTGCCCTACAAGTTAGAGGTCATGACTGAGTATGTGTCTTTCACATCTTTGAAAATACGTTTTAAACAGGTTACAATGAACATTGCATAAAATCACATTTTCTCCTTTGCACAATTCAACCAGCAGATTAGTTGTAACGGCCAATGTGTGGAGACAACAGATTTGAATGAATGTAGTCAAAAACACAGGTTTTAGGGATTTGCAACAAAAAACATGTACAGCACCTGAAGAAGAGATCAGGAGTCACTATTTGTGTTAAATGAGTGAAAATGAATGTTTTGTCCGTTTTCATTGAACATGATCTAAAATCATGTTTTAGGTGAGTTACCAGCCCAAAACGAGGACTGCCCTACAAGTTAGAGGTCATGACGGAGTATGTGTCTTTCACATCTTTGAAAATACGTTTTAAACAGGTTACAATGAACATTGCATAAAATCACATTTTCTCCTTTGCACAATTCAACCAGCAGATTAGTTGTAACGGCCAATGTGTGGAGACAACAGATTTGAATGAATGTAGTCAAAAACACAGGTTTTAGGGATTTGCAACAAAAAACATGTACAGCACCTGAAGAAGAGATCAGGAGTCACTATTTGTGTTAAATGAGTGAAAATGAATGTTTTGTCCGTTTTCATTGAACATGATCTAAAATCATGTTTTAGGTGAGTTACCAGCCCAAAACGAGGACTGCCCTACAAGTTAGAGGTCATGACGGAGTATGTGTCTTTCACATCTTTGAAAATACTTTTTAAACAGGTTACAATGAACATTGTATAAAATCATTTTTTTTCCATTGCACAATTCAACCAGCAGATTAGTTGTAACGGCCAATGTGTGGAGACAACAGATTTTAATGAATGTGTTCAAAAACACAGGTTTTAGGGATTTGCAACAAACAACATGTACAGCACCTGAAGAAGAGAACAGGAGTCACTATTTGTGTTCGATGAGTGAAAATGAATGTTTTGTCCGTTTTCATTGAACATGGTCTAAAATCATGTTTTAGGTGAGTTACCAGCCAAAAACGAGGACTGCCCTACAAGTGAGAGGTCATGACGGAGTATGTGTCTTTCACATATTTGAAAATACGTTCTAAACAGGTTACAATGAACATTGTATAAAATCAAATGTTTTCCAATGCACAATTCAACTAGCAGATTAGTTGTAACGGCCAATGTGTGGAGACAACAGATTTGAATGAATGTGGTCAAAAACACAGGTTTTAGGGATTTGCAACAAAAAACATGTACAGCACCTGAAGAAGAGAACAGGAGTCACTATTTGTGTTCGATGAGTGAAAATGAATGTTTTGTCCGTTTTCATTGAACATGGTCTAAAATCATGTTTTAGGTGAGTTACCAGCCAAAAACGAGGTCATGACGGAGTATGTGTCTTTCACATCTTTGAAAATACGTTTTAAACAGGTTACAATGAACATTGCATAAAATCACATTTTCTCCTTTGCACAATTCAACCAGCAGATTAGTTGTAACGGCCAATGTGTGGAGACAACAGATTTGATTGAATGTGGTCAAAAACACAGGTTTTAGGGATTTGCAACAAAAAACATGTACAGCACCTGAAGAAGAGAACAGGAGTCACTATTTGTGTTCGATAAGTGAAAATGAATGTTTTTTCCGTTTTCATTGAACATGGTCTAAAATCATGTTTTAGGTGAGTTACCAGCCAAAAACGAGGACTGCCCTACAAGTGAGAGGTCATGACGGAGTATGTGTCTTTCACATCTTTGAAAATACGTTTTAAACAGGTTACAATGAACATTGTATAAAATCAAATGTTTTCCATTGTACAATTCAACTAGCAGATTAGTTGTAACGGCCAATGTGTGGAGACAACAGATTTGAATGAATGTGGTCAAAAACACAGGTTTTAGGGATTTGCAACAAAAAACATGAACAGCACCTGAAGAAGAGAACAGGAGTCACTATTTGTGTTCGATGAGTGAAAATGAATGTGTTGTCCGTTTTCATTGAACATGGTCTAAAATCATGTTATAGGTGAGTTACCAGCCAAAAACGAGGACTGCCCTACAAGTTAGAGGTCATGACTGAGTATGTGTCTTTCACATCTTTGAAAATACGTTTTAAACAGGTTACAATGAACATTGTATAAAATCTTTTTTTTTCCATTGCACAATTCAACCAGCAGATTAGTTGTAACGGCCAATGTGTGGAGACAACAGATTTGAATGAATATGGTCAAAAACACAGGTTTTAGGGATTTGCAACAAAAAACATGTACAGCACCTGAAGAAGAGAACAGGAGTCACTATTTGTGTTCGATGAGTGAAAATGAATGTGTTGTCCGTTTTCATTGAACATGGTCTAAAATCATGTTTTAGGTGAGTTACCAGCCCAAAACGAGGACTGCCCTACAAGTTAGAGGTCATGACAGAGTATGTGTCTTTCACATCTTTGAAAATACGTTTTCAACAGGTTACAATGAACATTGTATAAAATCACATTTTTTCCATTGCACAATTCAACCAGCAGATTAGTTGTAACGGCCAATGTGTGGAGACAACAGATTTGAATGAATGTAGTCAAAAAACACAGGTTTTATGGATTTTCAACAAAAAAACATGTACAGCACCTGAAGAAGAGATCAGGAGTCACTATTTGTGTTCGATGAGTGAAAATGAATGTTTTGTCCGTTTTCATTGAACATGATCTAAAATCATGTTTTAGATGAGTTACCAGCCAAAAACAAGGACTGCCCTACAAGTGAGAGGTCATGACGGAGTATGTCTTTCACATCTTTGAAAATACGTTTTAAACAGGTTACAATGAACATTGTATAAAATCAAATGTTTTCCAATGCACAATTCAACTAGCAGATTAGTTGTAATGGCCAATGTGTGGAGACAACAGATTTGAATGAATGTGGTCAAAAACACAGGTTTTAGGGATTTGCAACAAAAAACATGTACAGCACCTGAAGAAGAGAACAGGAGTCACTATTTGTGTTCGATGAGTGAAAATGAATGTTTTGTCCGTTTTCATTGAACATGGTCTAAAATCATGTTTTAGGTGAGTTACCAGCCAAAAACGAGGTCATGACGGAGTATGTGTCTTTCACATCTTTGAAAATACGTTTTAAACAGGTTACAATGAACATTGCATAAAATCACATTTTCTCCTTTGCACAATTCAACCAGCAGATTAGTTGTAACGGCCAATGTGTGGAGACAACAGATTTGAATGAATGTAGTCAAAAACACAGGTTTTAGGGATTTGCAACAAAAAACATGTACAGCACCTGAAGAAGAGATCAGGAGTCACTATTTGTGTTAAATGAGTGAAAATGAATGTTTTGTCCGTTTTCATTGAACATGATCTAAAATCATGTTTTAGGTGAGTTACCAGCCCAAAACGAGGACTGCCCTACAAGTTAGAGGTCATGACGGAGTATGTGTCTTTCACATCTTTGAAAATACTTTTTAAACAGGTTACAATGAACATTGTATAAAATCATTTTTTTTCCATTGCACAATTCAACCAGCAGATTAGTTGTAACGGCCAATGTGTGGAGACAACAGATTTTAATGAATGTGTTCAAAAACACAGGTTTTAGGGATTTGCAACAAACAACATGTACAGCACCTGAAGAAGAGAACAGGAGTCACTATTTGTGTTCGATGAGTGAAAATGAATGTTTTGTCCGTTTTCATTGAACATGGTCTAAAATCATGTTTTAGGTGAGTTACCAGCCAAAAACGAGGACTGCCCTACAAGTGAGAGGTCATGACGGAGTATGTGTCTTTCACATATTTGAAAATACGTTCTAAACAGGTTACAATGAACATTGTATAAAATCAAATGTTTTCCAATGCACAATTCAACTAGCAGATTAGTTGTAACGGCCAATGTGTGGAGACAACAGATTTGAATGAATGTGGTCAAAAACACAGGTTTTAGGGATTTGCAACAAAAAACATGTACAGCACCTGAAGAAGAGAACAGGAGTCACTATTTGTGTTCGATGAGTGAAAATGAATGTTTTGTCCGTTTTCATTGAACATGGTCTAAAATCATGTTTTAGGTGAGTTACCAGCCAAAAACGAGGTCATGACGGAGTATGTGTCTTTCACATCTTTGAAAATACGTTTTAAACAGGTTACAATGAACATTGCATAAAATCACATTTTCTCCTTTGCACAATTCAACCAGCAGATTAGTTGTAACGGCCAATGTGTGGAGACAACAGATTTGATTGAATGTGGTCAAAAACACAGGTTTTAGGGATTTGCAACAAAAAACATGTACAGCACCTGAAGAAGAGAACAGGAGTCACTATTTGTGTTCGATAAGTGAAAATGAATGTTTTTTCCGTTTTCATTGAACATGGTCTAAAATCATGTTTTAGGTGAGTTACCAGCCAAAAACGAGGACTGCCCTACAAGTGAGAGGTCATGACGGAGTATGTGTCTTTCACATCTTTGAAAATACGTTTTAAACAGGTTACAATGAACATTGTATAAAATCAAATGTTTTCCATTGTACAATTCAACTAGCAGATTAGTTGTAACGGCCAATGTGTGGAGACAACAGATTTGAATGAATGTGGTCAAAAACACAGGTTTTAGGGATTTGCAACAAAAAACATGAACAGCACCTGAAGAAGAGAACAGGAGTCACTATTTGTGTTCGATGAGTGAAAATGAATGTGTTGTCCGTTTTCATTGAACATGGTCTAAAATCATGTTATAGGTGAGTTACCAGCCAAAAACGAGGACTGCCCTACAAGTTAGAGGTCATGACTGAGTATGTGTCTTTCACATCTTTGAAAATACGTTTTAAACAGGTTACAATGAACATTGTATAAAATCTTTTTTTTTCCATTGCACAATTCAACCAGCAGATTAGTTGTAACGGCCAATGTGTGGAGACAACAGATTTGAATGAATATGGTCAAAAACACAGGTTTTAGGGATTTGCAACAAAAAACATGTACAGCACCTGAAGAAGAGAACAGGAGTCACTATTTGTGTTCGATGAGTGAAAATGAATGTGTTGTCCGTTTTCATTGAACATGGTCTAAAATCATGTTTTAGGTGAGTTACCAGCCCAAAACGAGGACTGCCCTACAAGTTAGAGGTCATGACAGAGTATGTGTCTTTCACATCTTTGAAAATACGTTTTCAACAGGTTACAATGAACATTGTATAAAATCACATTTTTTCCATTGCACAATTCAACCAGCAGATTAGTTGTAACGGCCAATGTGTGGAGACAACAGATTTGAATGAATGTAGTCAAAAAACACAGGTTTTATGGATTTTCAACAAAAAAACATGTACAGCACCTGAAGAAGAGATCAGGAGTCACTATTTGTGTTCGATGAGTGAAAATGAATGTTTTGTCCGTTTTCATTGAACATGATCTAAAATCATGTTTTAGATGAGTTACCAGCCAAAAACAAGGACTGCCCTACAAGTGAGAGGTCATGACGGAGTATGTCTTTCACATCTTTGAAAATACGTTTTAAACAGGTTACAATGAACATTGTATAAAATCAAATGTTTTCCAATGCACAATTCAACTAGCAGATTAGTTGTAATGGCCAATGTGTGGAGACAACAGATTTGAATGAATGTGGTCAAAAACACAGGTTTTAGGGATTTGCAACAAAAAACATGTACAGCACCTGAAGAAGAGAACAGGAGTCACTATTTGTGTTCGATGAGTGAAAATGAATGTTTTGTCCGTTTTCATTGAACATGGTCTAAAATCATGTTTTAGGTGAGTTACCAGCCAAAAACGAGGTCATGACGGAGTATGTGTCTTTCACATCTTTGAAAATACGTTTTAAACAGGTTACAATGAACATTGCATAAAATCACATTTTCTCCTTTGCACAATTCAACCAGCAGATTAGTTGTAACGGCCAATGTGTGGAGACAACAGATTTGAATGAATGTAGTCAAAAACACAGGTTTTAGGGATTTGCAACAAAAAACATGTACAGCACCTGAAGAAGAGATCAGGAGTCACTATTTGTGTTAAATGAGTGAAAATGAATGTTTTGTCCGTTTTCATTGAACATGATCTAAAATCATGTTTTAGGTGAGTTACCAGCCCAAAACGAGGACTGCCCTACAAGTTAGAGGTCATGACGGAGTATGTGTCTTTCACATCTTTGAAAATACTTTTTAAACAGGTTACAATGAACATTGTATAAAATCATTTTTTTTCCATTGCACAATTCAACCAGCAGATTAGTTGTAACGGCCAATGTGTGGAGACAACAGATTTTAATGAATGTGTTCAAAAACACAGGTTTTAGGGATTTGCAACAAAAAACATGTACAGCACCTGAAGAAGAGAACAGGAGTCACTATTTGTGTTCGATGAGTGAAAATGAATGTTTTGTCCGTTTTCATTGAACATGGTCTAAAATCATGTTTTAGGTGAGTTACCAGCCAAAAACGAGGTCATGACGGAGTATGTGTCTTTCACATCTTTGAAAATACGTTTTAAACAGGTTACAATGAACATTGCATAAAATCACATTTTCTCCTTTGCACAATTCAACCAGCAGATTAGTTGTAACGGCCAATGTGTGGAGACAACAGATTTGAATGAATGTAGTCAAAAACACAGGTTTTAGGGATTTGCAACAAAAAACATGTACAGCACCTGAAGAAGAGAACAGGAGTCACTATTTGTGTTCGATGAGTGAAAATGAATGTTTTGTCCGTTTTCATTGAACATGGTCTAAAATCATGTTATAGGTGAGTTACCAGCCAAAAACGAGGACTGCCCTACAAGTGCGAGGTCATGACGGAGTTTGTGTCTTTCACATCTTTGAAAATACGTTTTAAACAGGTTACAATGAACATTGTATAAAATCAAATGTTTTCCATTGCACAATTCAACTAGCAGATTAGTTGTAACGGCCAATGTGTGGAGACAACATATTTGAATGAATGTGGTCAAAAACACAGGTTTTAGGGATTTGCAACAAAAAACATGAACAGCACCTGAAGAAGAGAACAGGAGTCACTATTTGTGTTCGATGAGTGAAAATGAATGTGTTGTCCGTTTTCATTGAACATGGTCTAAAATCATGTTATAGGTGAGTTAACTGCCAAAAACGAGGACTGCCCTACAAGTTAGAGGTCATGACGGAGTATGTGTCTTTCACATCTTTGAAAATACGTTTTAAACAGGTTACAATGAACATTGTATAAAATCATTTTTTTTCCATTGCACAATTCAACCAGCAGATTAGTTGTAACGGCCAATGTGTGGAGACAACAGATTTGATTGAATGTGGTCAAAAACACAGGTTTTAGGGATTTGCAACAAAAAACATGTACAGCACCTGAAGAAGAGAACAGGAGTCACTATTTGTGTTCGATAAGTGAAAATGAATGTTTTTTCCGTTTTCATTGAACATGGTCTAAAATCATGTTTTAGGTGAGTTACCAGCCAAAAACGAGGACTGCCCTACAAGTGAGAGGTCATGACGGAGTATGTGTCTTTCACATCTTTGAAAATACGTTTTAAACAGGTTACAATGAACATTGTATAAAATCAAATGTTTTCCATTGTACAATTCAACTAGCAGATTAGTTGTAACGGCCAATGTGTGGAGACAACAGATTTGAATGAATGTGGTCAAAAACACAGGTTTTAGGGATTTGCAACAAAAAACATGAACAGCACCTGAAGAAGAGAACAGGAGTCACTATTTGTGTTCGATGAGTGAAAATGAATGTGTTGTCCGTTTTCATTGAACATGGTCTAAAATCATGTTATAGGTGAGTTACCAGCCAAAAACGAGGACTGCCCTACAAGTTAGAGGTCATGACTGAGTATGTGTCTTTCACATCTTTGAAAATACGTTTTAAACAGGTTACAATGAACATTGTATAAAATCATTTTTTTTCCATTGCACAATTCAACCAGCAGATTAGTTGTAACGGCCAATGTGTGGAGACAACAGATTTGAATGAATATGGTCAAAAACACAGGTTTTAGGGATTTGCAACAAAAAACATGAACAGCACCTGAAGAAGAGAACAGGAGTCACTATTTGTGTTCGATGAGTGAAAATGAATGTGTTGTCCGTTTTCATTGAACATGGTCTAAAATCATGTTTTAGGTGAGTTACCAGCCAAAAACGAGGACTGCCCTACAAGTTAGAGGTCATGACGGAGTATGTGTCTTTCACATCTTTGAAAATACGTTTTAAACAGGTTACAATGAACATTGTATAAAATCATTTTTTTTCCATTGCACAATTCAACCAGCAGATTAGTTGTAACGGCCAATGTGTGGAGACAACAGATTTTAATGAATGTGTTCAAAAACACAGGTTTTAGGGATTTGCAACATAAAACATGTACAGCACCTGAAGAAGAGAACAGGAGTCACTATTTGTGTTCGATGAGTGAAAATGAATGTTTTGTCCGTTTTCATTGAACATGGTCTAAAATCATGTTTTAGGTGAGTTACCAGCCAAAAACGAGGTCATGACGGAGTATGTGTCTTTCACATCTTTGAAAATACGTTTTAAACAGGTTACAATGAACATTGCATAAAATCACATTTTCTCCTTTGCACAATTCAACCAGCAGATTAGTTGTAACGGCCAATGTGTGGAGACAACAGATTTGAATGAATGTAGTCAAAAACACAGGTTTTAGGGATTTGCAACAAAAAACATGTACAGCACCTGAAGAAGAGAACAGGAGTCACTATTTGTGTTCGATGAGTGAAAATGAATGTGTTGTCCGTTTTCATTGAACATGGTCTAAAATCATGTTTTAGGTGAGTTACCAGCCCAAAACAAGGACTGCCCTACAAGTTAGAGGTCATGACAGAGTATGTGTCTTTCACATCTTTGAAAATACGTTTTAAACAGGTTACAATGAACATTGTATAAAATCACATTTTTTCCATTGCACAATTCAACCAGCAGATTAGTTGTAACGGCCAATGTGTGGAGACAACAGATTTGAATGAATGTAGTCAAAAAACACAGGTTTTATGGATTTTCAACAAAAAAACATGTACAGCACCTGAAGAAGAGATCAGGAGTCACTATTTGTGTTCGATGAGTGAAAATGAATGTTTTGTCCGTTTTCATTGAACATGATCTAAAATCATGTTTTAGGTGAGTTACCAGCCAAAAACGAGGACTGCCCTACAATTGAGAGGTCATGACGGAGTATGTGTCTTTCACATCTTTGAAAATACTTTTTAAACAGGTTACAATGAACATTGTATAAAATCATTTTTTTTCCATTGCACAATTCAACCAGCAGATTAGTTGTAACGGCCAATGTGTGGAGACAACAGATTTTAATGAATGTGTTCAAAAACACAGGTTTTAGGGATTTGCAACAAAAAACATGAACAGCACCTGAAGAAGAGAACAGGAGTCACTATTTGTGTTCGATGAGTGAAAATGAATGTGTTGTCCGTTTTCATTGAACATGGTCTAAAATCATGTTATAGGTGAGTTAACTGCCAAAAACGAGGACTGCCCTACAAGTTAGAGGTCATGACGGAGTATGTGTCTTTCACATCTTTGAAAATACGTTTTAAACAGGTTACAATGAACATTGTATAAAATCATTTTTTTTCCATTGCACAATTCAACCAGCAGATTAGTTGTAACGGCCAATGTGTGGAGACAACAGATTTGAATGAATATGGTCAAAAACACAGGTTTTAGGGATTTGCAACAAAAAACATGAACAGCACCTGAAGAAGAGAACAGGAGTCACTATTTGTGTTCGATGAGTGAAAATGAATGTTTTGTCCGTTTTCATTGAACATGGTCTAAAATCATGTTTTAGGTGAGTTACCAGCCAAAAACGAGGACTGCCCTACAAGTGAGAGGTCATGACGGAGTATGTGTCTTTCACATCTTTGAAAATACGTTTTAAACAGGTTACAATGAACATTGTATAAAATCAAATGTTTTCCATTGCACAATTCAACTAGCAGATTAGTTGTAACGGCCAATGTGTGGAGACAACAGATTTGAATGAATGTGGTCAAAAACACAGGTTTTAGGGATTTGCAACAAAAAACATGAACAGCACCTGAAGAAGAGAACAGGAGTCACTATTTGTGTTCGATGAGTGAAAATGAATGTGTTGTCCGTTTTCATTGAACATGGTATTAAAATCATGTTATAGGTGAGTTACCAGCCAAAAACGAGGACTGCCCTACAAGTTAGAGGTCATGACGGAGTATGTGTCTTTCACATCTTTGAAAATACGTTTTAAACAGGTTACAATGAACATTGTATAAAATCATTTTTTTTCCATTGCACAATTCAACCAGCAGATTAGTTGTAACGGCCAATGTGTGGAGACAACAGATTTGATTGAATATGGTCAAAAACACAGGTTTTAGGGATTTGCAACAAAAAACATGTACAGCACCTGAAGAAGAGAACAGGAGTCACTATTTGTGTTCGATGAGTGAAAATGAATGTTTTGTCCGTTTTCATTGAACATGGTCTAAAATCATGTTTTAGGTGAGTTACCAGCCAAAAACGAGGACTGCCCTACAAGTGAGACGTCATGACGGATTATGTGTCTTTCACATCTTTGAAAATAAGTTTTAAACAGGTTACAATGAACATTCTATAAAATCAAATGTTTTCCATTGTACAATTCAACTAGCAGATTAGTTGTAACGGCCAATGTGTGGAGACAACAGATTTGAATGAATGTGGTCAAAAACACAGGTTTTAGGGATTTGCAACAAAAAACATGAACAGCACCTGAAGAAGAGAACAGGAGTCACTATTTGTGTTCGATGAGTGAAAATGAATGTGTTGTCCGTTTTCATTGAACATGGTCTAAAATCATGTTATAGGTGAGTTACCAGCCAAAAACGAGGACTGCCCTACAAGTTAGAGGTCATGAATGAGTATGTGTCTTTCACATCTTTGAAAATACGTTTTAAAAAGGTTACAATGAACATTGTATAAAATCATTTTTTTTCCATTGCACAATTCAACCAGCAGATTAGTTGTAGCGGCCAATGTGTGGAGACAACAGATTTGAATGAATATGGTCAAAAACACAGGTTTTAGGGATTTGCAACAAAAAACATTTACAGCACCTGAAGAAGAGAACAGGAGTCACTATTTGTGTTCGATGAGTGAAAATGAATGTTTTTTCCGTTTTCATTGAACATGGTCTAAAATCATGTTATAGGTGAGTTACCAGCCAAAAACGAGGACTGCCCTACAAGTTAGAGGTCATGACAGAGTATGTGTCTTTCACATCTTTGAAAATACGTTTTAAACAGGTTACAATGAACATTGTATAAAATCAAAATTTTTCTTTTGCACAATTCAACCAGCAGATTAGTTGTAACGGCCAATGTGTGGAGACAACAGATTTGAATGAATATAGTCAAAAACACAGGTTTTAGGCATTTGCAACAAAAAACATGAACAGCACCTGAAGAAGCGAACAGGAGTCACTATTTGTGTTCGATGAGTGAAAATGAATGTGTTGTCCGTTTTCATTGAAAATGGTCTAAAATCATGTTATAGGTGAGTTACCAGCCAAAAACGAGGACTGCCCTACAAGTTAGAGGTCATGACGGAGTATGTGTCTTTCACATCTTTGAAAATACGTTTTAAACAGGTTACAATGAACATTGTATAAAATCAAATGTTTTCCACTGCACAATTCAACTAGCAGATTAGTTGTAACGGCCAATGTGTGGAGACAACAGATTTGAATGAATGTGGTCAAAAACACAGGTTTTAGGGATTTGCAACAAAAAACATGTACAGCACCTGAAGAAGAGAACAGGAGTCACTATTTGTGTTCGATGAGTGAAAATGAATGTTTTGTCAGTTTTCATTGAACATGGTCTAAAATCATGTTTTAGGTGAGTTACCAGCCAAAAACGAGGACTGCCCTACAAGTGAGAGGTCATGACGGAGTATGTGTCTTTCACATATTTGAAAATACGTTTTAAACAGGTTACAATGAACATTGTATAAAATCAAATGTTTTCCAATGCACAATTCAACTAGCAGATTAGTTGTAACGGCCAATGTGTGGAGACAACAGATTTGAATGAATGTAGTCAAAAAACACAGGTTTTATGGATTTTCAACAAAAAAACATGTACAGCACCTGAAGAAGAGATCAGGAGTCACTATTTGTGTTCGATGAGTGAAAATGAATGTTTTGTCCGTTTTCATTGAACATGATCTAAAATCATGTTTTAGATGAGTTACCAGCCAAAAACGAGGACTGCCCTACAAGTGAGAGGTCATGACGGAGTATGTCTTTCACATCTTTGAAAATACGTTTTAAACAGGTTACAATGAACATTGTATAAAATCAAATGTTTTCCAATGCACAATTCAACTAGCAGATTAGTTGTAACGGCCAATGTGTGGAGACAACAGATTTGAATGAATGTGGTCAAAAACACAGGTTTTAGGGATTTGCAACAAAAAACATGTACAGCACCTGAAGAAGAGAACAGGAGTCACTATTTGTGTTCGATGAGTGAAAATGAATGTTTTGTCCGTTTTCATTGAACATGGTCTAAAATCATGTTTTAGGTGAGTTACCAGCCAAAAACGAGGTCATGACGGAGTATGTGTCTTTCACATCTTTGAAAATACGTTTTAAACAGGTTACAATGAACATTGCATAAAATCACATTTTCTCCTTTGCACAATTCAACCAGCAGATTAGTTGTAACGGCCAATGTGTGGAGACAACAGATTTGAATGAATGTGGTCAAAAACACAGGTTTTAGGGATTTGCAACAAAAAACATGAACAGCACCTGAAGAAGAGAACAGGAGTCACTATTTGTGTTCGATGAGTGAAAATGAATGTGTTGTCCGTTTTCATTGAACATGGTCTAAAATCATGTTATAGGTGAGTTAACTGCCAAAAACGAGGACTGCCCTACAAGGTAGAGGTCATGACGGAGTATGTGTCTTTCACATCTTTGAAAATACGTTTTAAACAGGTTACAATGAACATTGTATAAAATCAAATGTTTTCCATTGTACAATTCAACTAGCAGATTAGTTGTAACGGCCAATGTGTGGAGACAACAGATTTGAATGAATGTGGTCAAAAACACAGGTTTTAGGGATTTGCAACAAAAAACATGAACAGCACCTGAAGAAGAGAACAGGAGTCACTATTTGTGTTCGATGAGTGAAAATGAATGTGATGTCCGTTTTCATTGAACATGGTCTAAAATCATGTTATAGGTGAGTTACCAGCCAAAAACGAGGACTGCCCTACAAGTGAGAGGTCATGACTGAGTATGTGTCTTTCACATCTTTGAAAATACGTTTTAAACAGGTTACAATGAACATTGTATAAAATCTTTTTTTTTCCATTGCACAATTCAACCAGCAGATTAGTTGTAACGGCCAATGTGTGGAGACAACAGATTTGAATGAATATGGTCAAAAACACAGGTTTTAGGGATTTGCAACAAAAAACATGTACAGCACCTGAAGAAGAGAACAGGAGTCACTATTTGTGTTCGATGAGTGAAAATGAATGTGTTGTCCGTTTTCATTGAACATGGTCTAAAATCATGTTTTAGGTGAGTTACCAGCCCAAAACGAGGACTGCCCTACAAGTTAGAGGTCATGACAGAGTATGTGTCTTTCACATCTTTGAAAATACGTTTTAAACAGGTTACAATGAACATTGTATAAAATCACATTTTTTCCATTGCACAATTCAACCAGCAGATTAGTTGTAACGGCCAATGTGTGGAGACAACAGATTTGAATGAATGTAGTCAAAAAACACAGGTTTTATGGATTTTCAACAAAAAAACATGTACAGCACCTGAAGAAGAGATCAGGAGTCACTATTTGTGTTCGATGAGTGAAAATGAATGTTTTGTCCGTTTTCATTGAACATGATCTAAAATCATGTTTTAGGTGAGTTACCAGCCAAAAACGAGGACTGCCCTACAAGTGAGAGGTCATGACGGAGTATGTCTTTCACATCTTTGAAAATACGTTTTAAACAGGTTACAATGAACATTGTATAAAATCATTTTTTTTCCATTGCACAATTCAACCAGCAGATTAGTTGTAACGGCCAATGTGTGGAGACAACAGATTTTAATGAATGTGTTCAAAAACACAGGTTTTAGGGATTTGCAACAAAAAACATGTACAGCACCTGAAGAAGAGAACAGGAGTCACTATTTGTGTTCGATGAGTGAAAATGAATGTGTTGTCCGTTTTCATTGAACATGGTATTAAAATCATGTTATAGGTGAGTTACCAGCCAAAAACGAGGACTGCCCTACAAGTTAGAGGTCATGACGGAGTATGTGTCTTTCACATCTTTGAAAATACGTTTTAAACAGGTTACAATGAACATTGTATAAAATCATTTTTTTTCCATTGCACAATTCAACCAGCAGATTAGTTGTAACGGCCAATGTGTGGAGACAACAGATTTGATTGAATATGGTCAAAAACACAGGTTTTAGGGATTTGCAACAAAAAACATGTACAGCACCTGAAGAAGAGAACAGGAGTCACTATTTGTGTTCGATGAGTGAAAATGAATGTTTTGTCCGTTTTCATTGAACATGGTCTAAAATCATGTTTTAGGTGAGTTACCAGCCAAAAACGAGGACTGCCCTACAAGTGAGACGTCATGACGGATTATGTGTCTTTCACATCTTTGAAAATAAGTTTTAAACAGGTTACAATGAACATTCTATAAAATCAAATGTTTTCCATTGTACAATTCAACTAGCAGATTAGTTGTAACGGCCAATGTGTGGAGACAACAGATTTGAATGAATGTGGTCAAAAACACAGGTTTTAGGGATTTGCAACAAAAAACATGAACAGCACCTGAAGAAGAGAACAGGAGTCACTATTTGTGTTCGATGAGTGAAAATGAATGTGTTGTCCGTTTTCATTGAACATGGTCTAAAATCATGTTATAGGTGAGTTACCAGCCAAAAACGAGGACTGCCCTACAAGTTAGAGGTCATGAATGAGTATGTGTCTTTCACATCTTTGAAAATACGTTTTAAAAAGGTTACAATGAACATTGTATAAAATCATTTTTTTTCCATTGCACAATTCAACCAGCAGATTAGTTGTAGCGGCCAATGTGTGGAGACAACAGATTTGAATGAATATGGTCAAAAACACAGGTTTTAGGGATTTGCAACAAAAAACATTTACAGCACCTGAAGAAGAGAACAGGAGTCACTATTTGTGTTCGATGAGTGAAAATGAATGTTTTTTCCGTTTTCATTGAACATGGTCTAAAATCATGTTATAGGTGAGTTACCAGCCAAAAACGAGGACTGCCCTACAAGTTAGAGGTCATGACAGAGTATGTGTCTTTCACATCTTTGAAAATACGTTTTAAACAGGTTACAATGAACATTGTATAAAATCAAAATTTTTCTTTTGCACAATTCAACCAGCAGATTAGTTGTAACGGCCAATGTGTGGAGACAACAGATTTGAATGAATATAGTCAAAAACACAGGTTTTAGGCATTTGCAACAAAAAACATGAACAGCACCTGAAGAAGCGAACAGGAGTCACTATTTGTGTTCGATGAGTGAAAATGAATGTGTTGTCCGTTTTCATTGAAAATGGTCTAAAATCATGTTATAGGTGAGTTACCAGCCAAAAACGAGGACTGCCCTACAAGTTAGAGGTCATGACGGAGTATGTGTCTTTCACATCTTTGAAAATACGTTTTAAACAGGTTACAATGAACATTGTATAAAATCAAATGTTTTCCACTGCACAATTCAACTAGCAGATTAGTTGTAACGGCCAATGTGTGGAGACAACAGATTTGAATGAATGTGGTCAAAAACACAGGTTTTAGGGATTTGCAACAAAAAACATGTACAGCACCTGAAGAAGAGAACAGGAGTCACTATTTGTGTTCGATGAGTGAAAATGAATGTTTTGTCAGTTTTCATTGAACATGGTCTAAAATCATGTTTTAGGTGAGTTACCAGCCAAAAACGAGGACTGCCCTACAAGTGAGAGGTCATGACGGAGTATGTGTCTTTCACATATTTGAAAATACGTTTTAAACAGGTTACAATGAACATTGTATAAAATCAAATGTTTTCCAATGCACAATTCAACTAGCAGATTAGTTGTAACGGCCAATGTGTGGAGACAACAGATTTGAATGAATGTAGTCAAAAAACACAGGTTTTATGGATTTTCAACAAAAAAACATGTACAGCACCTGAAGAAGAGATCAGGAGTCACTATTTGTGTTCGATGAGTGAAAATGAATGTTTTGTCCGTTTTCATTGAACATGATCTAAAATCATGTTTTAGATGAGTTACCAGCCAAAAACGAGGACTGCCCTACAAGTGAGAGGTCATGACGGAGTATGTCTTTCACATCTTTGAAAATACGTTTTAAACAGGTTACAATGAACATTGTATAAAATCAAATGTTTTCCAATGCACAATTCAACTAGCAGATTAGTTGTAACGGCCAATGTGTGGAGACAACAGATTTGAATGAATGTGGTCAAAAACACAGGTTTTAGGGATTTGCAACAAAAAACATGTACAGCACCTGAAGAAGAGAACAGGAGTCACTATTTGTGTTCGATGAGTGAAAATGAATGTTTTGTCCGTTTTCATTGAACATGGTCTAAAATCATGTTTTAGGTGAGTTACCAGCCAAAAACGAGGTCATGACGGAGTATGTGTCTTTCACATCTTTGAAAATACGTTTTAAACAGGTTACAATGAACATTGCATAAAATCACATTTTCTCCTTTGCACAATTCAACCAGCAGATTAGTTGTAACGGCCAATGTGTGGAGACAACAGATTTGAATGAATGTGGTCAAAAACACAGGTTTTAGGGATTTGCAACAAAAAACATGAACAGCACCTGAAGAAGAGAACAGGAGTCACTATTTGTGTTCGATGAGTGAAAATGAATGTGTTGTCCGTTTTCATTGAACATGGTCTAAAATCATGTTATAGGTGAGTTAACTGCCAAAAACGAGGACTGCCCTACAAGGTAGAGGTCATGACGGAGTATGTGTCTTTCACATCTTTGAAAATACGTTTTAAACAGGTTACAATGAACATTGTATAAAATCAAATGTTTTCCATTGTACAATTCAACTAGCAGATTAGTTGTAACGGCCAATGTGTGGAGACAACAGATTTGAATGAATGTGGTCAAAAACACAGGTTTTAGGGATTTGCAACAAAAAACATGAACAGCACCTGAAGAAGAGAACAGGAGTCACTATTTGTGTTCGATGAGTGAAAATGAATGTGATGTCCGTTTTCATTGAACATGGTCTAAAATCATGTTATAGGTGAGTTACCAGCCAAAAACGAGGACTGCCCTACAAGTGAGAGGTCATGACTGAGTATGTGTCTTTCACATCTTTGAAAATACGTTTTAAACAGGTTACAATGAACATTGTATAAAATCTTTTTTTTTCCATTGCACAATTCAACCAGCAGATTAGTTGTAACGGCCAATGTGTGGAGACAACAGATTTGAATGAATATGGTCAAAAACACAGGTTTTAGGGATTTGCAACAAAAAACATGTACAGCACCTGAAGAAGAGAACAGGAGTCACTATTTGTGTTCGATGAGTGAAAATGAATGTGTTGTCCGTTTTCATTGAACATGGTCTAAAATCATGTTTTAGGTGAGTTACCAGCCCAAAACGAGGACTGCCCTACAAGTTAGAGGTCATGACAGAGTATGTGTCTTTCACATCTTTGAAAATACGTTTTAAACAGGTTACAATGAACATTGTATAAAATCACATTTTTTCCATTGCACAATTCAACCAGCAGATTAGTTGTAACGGCCAATGTGTGGAGACAACAGATTTGAATGAATGTAGTCAAAAAACACAGGTTTTATGGATTTTCAACAAAAAAACATGTACAGCACCTGAAGAAGAGATCAGGAGTCACTATTTGTGTTCGATGAGTGAAAATGAATGTTTTGTCCGTTTTCATTGAACATGATCTAAAATCATGTTTTAGGTGAGTTACCAGCCAAAAACGAGGACTGCCCTACAAGTGAGAGGTCATGACGGAGTATGTCTTTCACATCTTTGAAAATACGTTTTAAACAGGTTACAATGAACATTGTATAAAATCATTTTTTTTCCATTGCACAATTCAACCAGCAGATTAGTTGTAACGGCCAATGTGTGGAGACAACAGATTTTAATGAATGTGTTCAAAAACACAGGTTTTAGGGATTTGCAACAAAAAACATGTACAGCACCTGAAGAAGAGAACAGGAGTCACTATTTGTGTTCGATGAGTGAAAATGAATGTTTTGTCCGTTTTCATTGAACATGGTCTAAAATCATGTTTTAGGTGAGTTACCAGCCAAAAACGAGGTCATGACGGAGTATGTGTCTTTCACATCTTTGAAAATACGTTTTAAACAGGTTACAATGAACATTGCATAAAATCACATTTTCTCCTTTGCACAATTCAACCAGCAGATTAGTTGTAACGGCCAATGTGTGGAGACAACAGATTTGAATGAATGTAGTCAAAAACACAGGTTTTAGGGATTTGCAACAAAAAACATGTACAGCACCTGAAGAAGAGAAAAGGAGTCACTATTTGTGTTCGATGAGTGAAAATGAATGTTTTGTCCGTTTTCATTGAACATGGTCTAAAATCATGTTATAGGTGAGTTACCAGCCAAAAACGAGGACTGCCCTACAAGTGAGAGGTCATGACGGAGTATGTGTCTTTCATATCTTTGAAAATACGTTTTAAACAGGTTACAATGAACATTGTATAAAATCAAATGTTTTCCATTGCACAATTCAACTAGCAGATTAGTTGTAACGGCCAATGTGTGGAGACAACAGATTTGAATGAATGTGGTCAAAAACACAGGTTTTAGGGATTTGCAACAAAAAACATGAACAGCACCTGAAGAAGAGAACAGGAGTCACTATTTGTGTTCGATGAGTGAAAATGAATGTGTTGTCCGTTTTCATTGAACATGGTCTAAAATCATGTTATAGGTGAGTTAACTGCCAAAAACGAGGACTGCCCTACAAGTTAGAGGTCATGACGGAGTATGTGTCTTTCACATCTTTGAAAATACGTTTTAAACAGGTTACAATGAACATTGTATAAAATCATTTTTTTTCCATTGCACAATTCAACCAGCAGATTAGTTGTAACGGCCAATGTGTGGAGACAACAGATTTGATTGAATATGGTCAAAAACACAGGTTTTAGGGATTTGCAACAAAAAACATGTACAGCACCTGAAGAAGAGAACAGGAGTCACTATTTGTGTTCGATAAGTGAAAATGAATGTTTTGTCCGTTTTCATTGAACATGGTCTAAAATCATGTTTTAGGTGAGTTACCAGCCAAAAACGAGGACTGCCCTACAAGTGAGAGGTCATGACGGAGTATGTGTCTTTCACATCTTTGAAAATACGTTTTAAACAGGTTACAATGAACATTGTATAAAATCAAATGTTTTCCATTGTACAATTCAACTAGCAGATTAGTTGTAACGGCCAATGTGTGGAGACAACAGATTTGAATGAATGTGGTCAAAAACACAGGTTTTAGGGATTTGCAACAAAAAACATGAACAGCACCTGAAGAAGAGAACAGGAGTCACTATTTGTGTTCGATGAGTGAAAATGAATGTGTTGTCCGTTTTCATTGAACATGGTCTAAAATCATGTTATAGGTGAGTTACCAGCCAAAAACGAGGACTGCCCTACAAGTTAGAGGTCATGACTGAGTATGTGTCTTTCACATCTTTGAAAATACGTTTTAAACAGGTTACAATGAACATTGTATAAAATCTTTTTTTTTCCATTGCACAATTCAACCAGCAGATTAGTTGTAACGGCCAATGTGTGGAGACAACAGATTTGAATGAATATGGTCAAAAACACAGGTTTTAGGGATTTGCAACAAAAAACATGTACAGCACCTGAAGAAGAGAACAGGAGTCACTATTTGTGTTCGATGAGTGAAAATGAATGTGTTGTCCGTTTTCATTGAACATGGTCTAAAATCATGTTTTAGGTGAGTTACCAGCCCAAAACGAGGACTGCCCTACAAGTTAGAGGTCATGACAGAGTATGTGTCTTTCACATCTTTGAAAATACGTTTTAAACAGGTTACAATGAACATTGTATAAAATCACATTTTTTCCATTGCACAATTCAACCAGCAGATTAATTGTAACGGCCAATGTGTGGAGACAACAGATTTGAATGAATGTAGTCAAAAAACACAGGTTTTATGGATTTTCAACAAAAAAACATGTACAGCACCTGAAGAAGAGATCAGGAGTCACTATTTGTGTTCGATGAGTGAAAATGAATGTTTTGTCCGTTTTCATTGAACATGATCTAAAATCATGTTTTAGGTGAGTTACCAGCCAAAAACGAGGACTGCCCTACAAGTGAGAGGTCATGACGGAGTATGTCTTTCACATCTTTGAAAATACGTTTTAAACAGGTTACAATGAACATTGTATAAAATCATTTTTTTTCCATTGCACAATTCAACCAGCAGATTAGTTGTAACGGCCAATGTGTGGAGACAACAGATTTTAATGAATGTGTTCAAAAACACAGGTTTTAGGGATTTGCAACAAAAAACATGTACAGCACCTGAAGAAGAGAACAGGAGTCACTATTTGTGTTCGATGAGTGAAAATGAATGTTTTGTCCGTTTTCATTGAACATGGTCTAAAATCATGTTTTAGGTGAGTTACCAGCCAAAAACGAGGTCATGACGGAGTATGTGTCTTTCACATCTTTGAAAATACGTTTTAAACAGGTTACAATGAACATTGCATAAAATCACATTTTCTCCTTTGCACAATTCAACCAGCAGATTAGTTGTAACGGCCAATGTGTGGAGACAACAGATTTGAATGAATGTAGTCAAAAACACAGGTTTTAGGGATTTGCAACAAAAAACATGTACAGCACCTGAAGAAGAGAACAGGAGTCACTATTTGTGTTCGATGAGTGAAAATGAATGTGTTGTCCGTTTTCATTGAACATGGTCTAAAATCATGTTTTAGGTGAGTTACCAGCCCAAAACGAGGACTGCCCTACAAGTTAGAGGTCATGACAGAGTATGTGTCTTTCACATCTTTGAAAATACGTTTTAAACAGGTTACAATGAACATTGTATAAAATCACATTTTTTCCATTGCACAATTCAACCAGCAGATTAGTTGTAACGGCCAATGTGTGGAGACAACAGATTTGAATGAATGTAGTCAAAAAACACAGGTTTTATGGATTTTCAACAAAAAAACATGTACAGCACCTGAAGAAGAGATCAGGAGTCACTATTTGTGTTCGATGAGTGAAAATGAATGTTTTGTCCGTTTTCATTGAACATGATCTAAAATCATGTTTTAGGTGAGTTACCAGCCAAAAACGAGGACTGCCCAACAATTGAGAGGTCATGACGGAGTATGTGTCTTTCACATCTTTGAAAATACGTTTTAAACAGGTTACAATGAACATTGCATAAAATCACATTTTCTCCTTTGCACAATTCAACCAGCAGATTAGTTGTAACGGCCAATGTGTGGAGACAACAGATTTGAATGAATGTAGTCAAAAACACAGGTTTTAGGGATTTGCAACAAAAAACATGTACAGCACCTGAAGAAGAGAACAGGAGTCACTATTTGTGTTCGATGAGTGAAAATGAATGTGTTGTCCGTTTTCATTGAACATGGTCTAAAATCATGTTTTAGGTGAGTTACCAGCCCAAAACGAGGACTGCCCTACAAGTTAGAGGTCATGACAGAGTATGTGTCTTTCACATCTTTGAAAATACGTTTTAAACAGGTTACAATGAACATTGTATAAAATCACATTTTTTCCATTGCACAATTCAACCAGCAGATTAGTTGTAACGGCCAATGTGTGGAGACAACAGATTTGAATGAATGTAGTAAAAAAACACAGGTTTTATGGATTTTCAACAAAAAAACATGTACAGCACCTGAAGAAGAGATCAGGAGTCACTATTTGTGTTCGATGAGTGAAAATGAATGTTTTGTCCGTTTTCATTGAACATGATCTAAAATCATGTTTTAGGTGAGTTACCAGCCAAAAACGAGGACTGCCCTACAATTGAGAGGTCATGACGGAGTATGTGTCTTTCACATCTTTGAAAATACTTTTTAAACAGGTTACAATGAACATTGTATAAAATCATTTTTTTTCCATTGCACAATTCAACCAGCAGATTAGTTGTAACGGCCAATGTGTGGAGACAACAGATTTTAATGAATGTGTTCAAAAACACAGGTTTTAGGGATTTGCAACAAAAAACATGAACAGCACCTGAAGAAGAGAACAGGAGTCACTATTTGTGTTCGATGAGTGAAAATGAATGTGTTGTCCATTTTCATTGAACATGGTCTAAAATCATGTTATAGGTGAGTTAACTGCCAAAAACGAGGACTGCCCTACAAGTTAGAGGTCATGACGGAGTATGTGTCTTTCACATCTTTGAAAATACGTTTTAAACAGGTTACAATGAACATTGTATAAAATCATTTTTTTTCCATTGCACAATTCAACCAGCAGATTAGTTGTAACGGCCAATGTGTGGAGACAACAGATTTGAATGAATATGGTCAAAAACACAGGTTTTAGGGATTTGCAACAAAAAACATGTACAGCACCTGAAGAAGAGAACAGGAGTCACTATTTGTGTTCGATGAGTGAAAATGAATGTGTTGTCCGTTTTCATTGAACATGGTCTAAAATCATGTTTTAGGTGAGTTACCAGCCCAAAACGAGGACTGCCCTACAAGTTAGAGGTCATGACAGAGTATGTGTCTTTCACATCTTTGAAAATACTTTTTAAACAGGTTACAATGAACATTGTATAAAATCATTTTTTTTCCATTGCACAATTCAACCAGCAGATTAGTTGTAACGGCCAATGTGTGGAGACAACAGATTTTAATGAATGTGTTCAAAAACACAGGTTTTAGGGATTTGCAACAAAAAACATGTACAGCACCTGAAGAAGAGAACAGGAGTCACTATTTGTGTTCGATGAGTGAAAATGAATGTTTTGTCCGTTTTCATTGAACATGGTCTAAAATCATGTTTTAGGTGAGTTACCAGCCAAAAACGAGGACTGCCCTACAAGTGAGAGGTCATGACGGAGTATGTGTCTTTCACATATTTGAAAATACGTTTTAAACAGGTTACAATGAACATTGTATAAAATCAAATGTTTTCCAATGCACAATTCAACTAGCAGATTAGTTGTAACGGCCAATGTGTGGAGACAACAGATTTGAATGAATGTGGTCAAAAACACAGGTTTTAGGGATTTGCAACAAAAAACATGTACAGCACCTGAAGAAGAGAACAGGAGTCACTATTTGTGTTCGATGAGTGAAAATGAATGTTTTGTCCGTTTTCATTGAACATGCTCTAAAATCATGTTTTAGGTGAGTTACCAGCCAAAAACGAGGTCATGACGGAGTATGTGTCTTTCACATCTTTGAAAATATGTTTTAAACAGGTTACAATGAACATTGCATAAAATCACATTTTCTCCTTTGCACAATTCAACCAGCAGATTAGTTGTAACGGCCAATGTGTGGAGACAACAGATTTGAATGAATGTAGTCAAAAACACAGGTTTTAGGGATTTGCAACAAAAAACATGTACAGCACCTGAAGAAGAGAACAGGAGTCACTATTTGTGTTCGATGAGTGAAAATGAATGTGTTGTCCGTTTTCATTGAACATGGTCTAAAATCATGTTTTAGGTGAGTTACCAGCCCAAAACGAGGACTGCCCTACAAGTTAGAGGTCATGACAGAGTATGTGTCTTTCACATCTTTGAAAATACGTTTTAAACAGGTTACAATGAACATTGTATAAAATCACATTTTTTCCATTGCACAATTCAACCAGCAGATTAGTTGTAACGGCCAATGTGTGGAGACAACAGATTTGAATGAATGTAGTCAAAAAACACAGGTTTTATGGATTTTCAACAAAAAAACATGTACAGCACCTGAAGAAGAGATCAGGAGTCACTATTTGTGTTCGATGAGTGAAAATGAATGTTTTGTCCGTTTTCATTGAACATGATCTAAAATCATGTTTTAGGTGAGTTACCAGCCAAAAACGAGGACTGCCCAACAATTGAGAGGTCATGACGGAGTATGTGTCTTTCACATCTTTGAAAATACGTTTTAAACAGGTTACAATGAACATTGCATAAAATCACATTTTCTCCTTTGCACAATTCAACCAGCAGATTAGTTGTAACGGCCAATGTGTGGAGACAACAGATTTGAATGAATGTAGTCAAAAACACAGGTTTTAGGGATTTGCAACAAAAAACATGTACAGCACCTGAAGAAGAGAACAGGAGTCACTATTTGTGTTCGATGAGTGAAAATGAATGTGTTGTCCGTTTTCATTGAACATGGTCTAAAATCATGTTTTAGGTGAGTTACCAGCCCAAAACGAGGACTGCCCTACAAGTTAGAGGTCATGACAGAGTATGTGTCTTTCACATCTTTGAAAATACGTTTTAAACAGGTTACAATGAACATTGTATAAAATCACATTTTTTCCATTGCACAATTCAACCAGCAGATTAGTTGTAACGGCCAATGTGTGGAGACAACAGATTTGAATGAATGTAGTAAAAAAACACAGGTTTTATGGATTTTCAACAAAAAAACATGTACAGCACCTGAAGAAGAGATCAGGAGTCACTATTTGTGTTCGATGAGTGAAAATGAATGTTTTGTCCGTTTTCATTGAACATGATCTAAAATCATGTTTTAGGTGAGTTACCAGCCAAAAACGAGGACTGCCCTACAATTGAGAGGTCATGACGGAGTATGTGTCTTTCACATCTTTGAAAATACTTTTTAAACAGGTTACAATGAACATTGTATAAAATCATTTTTTTTCCATTGCACAATTCAACCAGCAGATTAGTTGTAACGGCCAATGTGTGGAGACAACAGATTTTAATGAATGTGTTCAAAAACACAGGTTTTAGGGATTTGCAACAAAAAACATGAACAGCACCTGAAGAAGAGAACAGGAGTCACTATTTGTGTTCGATGAGTGAAAATGAATGTGTTGTCCATTTTCATTGAACATGGTCTAAAATCATGTTATAGGTGAGTTAACTGCCAAAAACGAGGACTGCCCTACAAGTTAGAGGTCATGACGGAGTATGTGTCTTTCACATCTTTGAAAATACGTTTTAAACAGGTTACAATGAACATTGTATAAAATCATTTTTTTTCCATTGCACAATTCAACCAGCAGATTAGTTGTAACGGCCAATGTGTGGAGACAACAGATTTGAATGAATATGGTCAAAAACACAGGTTTTAGGGATTTGCAACAAAAAACATGTACAGCACCTGAAGAAGAGAACAGGAGTCACTATTTGTGTTCGATGAGTGAAAATGAATGTGTTGTCCGTTTTCATTGAACATGGTCTAAAATCATGTTTTAGGTGAGTTACCAGCCCAAAACGAGGACTGCCCTACAAGTTAGAGGTCATGACAGAGTATGTGTCTTTCACATCTTTGAAAATACTTTTTAAACAGGTTACAATGAACATTGTATAAAATCATTTTTTTTCCATTGCACAATTCAACCAGCAGATTAGTTGTAACGGCCAATGTGTGGAGACAACAGATTTTAATGAATGTGTTCAAAAACACAGGTTTTAGGGATTTGCAACAAAAAACATGTACAGCACCTGAAGAAGAGAACAGGAGTCACTATTTGTGTTCGATGAGTGAAAATGAATGTTTTGTCCGTTTTCATTGAACATGGTCTAAAATCATGTTTTAGGTGAGTTACCAGCCAAAAACGAGGACTGCCCTACAAGTGAGAGGTCATGACGGAGTATGTGTCTTTCACATATTTGAAAATACGTTTTAAACAGGTTACAATGAACATTGTATAAAATCAAATGTTTTCCAATGCACAATTCAACTAGCAGATTAGTTGTAACGGCCAATGTGTGGAGACAACAGATTTGAATGAATGTGGTCAAAAACACAGGTTTTAGGGATTTGCAACAAAAAACATGTACAGCACCTGAAGAAGAGAACAGGAGTCACTATTTGTGTTCGATGAGTGAAAATGAATGTTTTGTCCGTTTTCATTGAACATGCTCTAAAATCATGTTTTAGGTGAGTTACCAGCCAAAAACGAGGTCATGACGGAGTATGTGTCTTTCACATCTTTGAAAATATGTTTTAAACAGGTTACAATGAACATTGCATAAAATCACATTTTCTCCTTTGCACAATTCAACCAGCAGATTAGTTGTAACGGCCAATGTGTGGAGACAACAGATTTGAATGAATGTAGTCAAAAACACAGGTTTTAGGGATTTGCAACAAAAAACATGTACAGCACCTGAAGAAGAGAACAGGAGTCACTATTTGTGTTCGATGAGTGAAAATGAATGTTTTGTCCGTTTTCATTGAACATGGTCTAAAATCATGTTATAGGTGAGTTACCAGCCAAAAACGAGGACTGCCCTACAAGTGAGAGGTCATGACGGAGTATGTGTCTTTCACATCTTTGAAAATACGTTTTAAACAGGTTACAATGAACATTGTATAAAATCATTTTTTTTCCATTGCACAATTCAACCAGCAGATTAGTTGTAACGGCCAATGTGTGGAGACAACAGATTTGAATGAATATGGTCAAAAACACAGGTTTTAGGGATTTGCAACAAAAAACATGTACAGCACCTGAAGAAGAGAACAGGAGTCACTATTTGTGTTCGATGAGTGAAAATGAATGTTTTTTCCGTTTTCATTGAACATGGTCTAAAATCATGTTATAGGTGAGTTACCAGCCAAAAACGAGGACTGCCCTACAAGTTAGAGGTCATGACGGAGTATGTGTCTTTCACATCTTTGAAAATACGTTTTAAACAGGTTACAATGAACATTGTATAAAATCAAATGTTTTCCATTGCACAATTCAACTAGCAGATTAGTTGTAACGGCCAATGTGTGGAGACAACAGATTTGAATGAATATGGTCAAAAACACAGGTTTTAGGGATTTGCAACAAAAAACATGAACCTGAAGAAGAGAACAGGAGTCACTATTTGTGTTCGATGAGTGAAAATGAATATGTTGTCCGTTTTCATTGAACATGGTCTAAAATCATGTTATAGGTGAGTTACCAGCCAAAAACGAGGACTGCCCTACAAGTTAGAGGTCATGACTGAGTATGTGTCTTTCACATCTTTGAAAATGCGTTTTAAACAGGTTACAATGAACATTGTATAAAATCATTTTTTTTCCATTGCACAATTCAACCAGCAGATTAGTTGTAACGGCCAATGTGTGGAGACAACAGATTTGAATGAATATGGTCAAAAACACAGGTTTTAGGGATTTGCAACAAAAAACATGTACAGCACCTGAAGAAGAGAACAGGAGTCACTATTTGTGTTCGATGAGTGAAAATGAATGTTTTTTCCGTTTTCATTGAACATGGTCTAAAATCATGTTATAGGTGAGTTACCAGCCAAAAACGAGGACTGCCCTACAAGTTAGAGGTCATGACGGAGTATGTGTCTTTCACATCTTTGAAAATACGTTTTAAACAGGTTACAATGAACATTGTATAAAATCAAATGTTTTCCATTGCACAATTCAACTAGCAGATTAGTTGTAACGGCCAATGTGTGGAGACAACAGATTTGAATGAATGTGGTCAAAAACACAGGTTTTAGGGATTTGCAACAAAAAACATGAACCTGAAGAAGAGAACAGGAGTCACTATTTGTGTTCGATGAGTGAAAATGAATGTGTTGTCCGTTTTCATTGAACATGGTCTAAAATCATGTTATAGGTGAGTTACCAGCCAAAAACGAGGACTGCCCTACAAGTTAGAGGTCATGACTGAGTATGTGTCTTTCACATCTTTGAAAATACGTTTTAAACAGGTTACAATGAACATTGTATAAAATCATTTTTTTTCCATTGCACAATTCAACCAGCAGATTAGTTGTAACGGCCAATGTGTGGAGACAACAGATTTGAATGAATATGGTCAAAAACACAGGTTTTAGGGATTTGCAACAAAAAACATGTACAGCACCTGAAGAAGAGAACAGGAGTCACTATTTGTGTTCGATGAGTGAAAATGAATGTGTTGTCCGTTTTCATTGAACATGGTCTAAAATCATGTTTTAGGTGAGTTACCAGCCCAAAACGAGGACTGCCCTACAAGTTAGAGGTCATGACAGAGTATGTGTCTTTCACTGCTTTGAAAATACGTTTTAAACAGGTTACAATGAACATTGTATAAAATCAAATGTTTTCCATTGCACAATTCAACTAGCAGATTAGTTGTAACGGCCAATGTGTGGAGACAACAGATTTGAATGAATATGGTCAAAAACACAGGTTTTAGGGATTTGCAACAAAAAACATGAACCTGAAGAAGAGAACAGGAGTCACTATTTGTGTTCGATGAGTGAAAATGAATGTGTTGTCCGTTTTCATTGAACATGGTCTAAAATCATGTTATAGGTGAGTTACCAGCCAAAAACGAGGACTGCCCTACAAGTTAGAGGTCATGACTGAGTATGTGTCTTTCACATCTTTGAAAATGCGTTTTAAACAGGTTACAATGAACATTGTATAAAATCATTTTTTTTCCATTGCACAATTCAACCAGCAGATTAGTTGTAACGGCCAATGTGTGGAGACAACAGATTTGAATGAATATGGTCAAAAACACAGGTTTTAGGGATTTGCAACAAAAAACATGTACAGCACCTGAAGAAGAGAACAGGAGTCACTATTTGTGTTCGATGAGTGAAAATGAATGTTTTTTCCGTTTTCATTGAACATGGTCTAAAATCATGTTATAGGTGAGTTACCAGCCAAAAACGAGGACTGCCCTACAAGTTAGAGGTCATGACGGAGTATGTGTCTTTCACATCTTTGAAAATACGTTTTAAACAGGTTACAATGAACATTGTATAAAATCAAATGTTTTCCATTGCACAATTCAACTAGCAGATTAGTTGTAACGGCCAATGTGTGGAGACAACAGATTTGAATGAATGTGGTCAAAAACACAGGTTTTAGGGATTTGCAACAAAAAACATGAACCTGAAGAAGAGAACAGGAGTCACTATTTGTGTTCGATGAGTGAAAATGAATGTGTTGTCCGTTTTCATTGAACATGGTCTAAAATCATGTTATAGGTGAGTTACCAGCCAAAAACGAGGACTGCCCTACAAGTTAGAGGTCATGACTGAGTATGTGTCTTTCACATCTTTGAAAATACGTTTTAAACAGGTTACAATGAACATTGTATAAAATCATTTTTTTTCCATTGCACAATTCAACCAGCAGATTAGTTGTAACGGCCAATGTGTGGAGACAACAGATTTGAATGAATATGGTCAAAAACACAGGTTTTAGGGATTTGCAACAAAAAACATGTACAGCACCTGAAGAAGAGAACAGGAGTCACTATTTGTGTTCGATGAGTGAAAATGAATGTGTTGTCCGTTTTCATTGAACATGGTCTAAAATCATGTTTTAGGTGAGTTACCAGCCCAAAACGAGGACTGCCCTACAAGTTAGAGGTCATGACAGAGTATGTGTCTTTCACTGCTTTGAAAATACGTTTTAAACAGGTTACAATGAACATTGTATAAAATCACATTTTTTCCATTGCACAATTCAACCAGCAGATTAGTTGTAACGGCCAATGTGTGGAGACAACAGATTTGAATGAATGTAGTCAAAAAACACTGGTTTTATGGATTTTCAACAAAAAAACATGTACAGCACCCGAAGAAGAGATCAGGAGTCACTATTTGTGTTCGATGAGTGAAAATGAATGTTTTGTCCGTTTTCATTGAACATGATCTAAAATCATGTTTTAGGTGAGTTACCAGCCAAAAACGAGGACTGCCCTACAAGTGAGAGGTCATGACGGAGTATGTCTTTCACATCTTTGAAAATACGTTTTAAACAGGTTACAATGAACATTGTATAAAATCATTTTTTTTCCATTGCACAATTCAACCAGCAGATTAGTTGTAACGGCCAATGTGTGGAGACAACAGATTTTAATGAATGTGTTCAAAAACACAGGTTTTAGGGATTTGCAACAAAAAACATGTACAGCACCTGAAGAAGAGAACAGGAGTCACTATTTGTGTTCGATGAGTGAAAATGAATGTTTTGTCCGTTTTCATTGAACATGGTCTAAAATCATGTTTTAGGTGAGTTACCAGCCAAAAACGAGGTCATGACGGAGTATGTGTCTTTCACATCTTTGAAAATACGTTTTAAACAGGTTACAATGAACATTGCATAAAATCACATTTTCTCCTTTGCACAATTCAACCAGCAGATTAGTTGTAACGGCCGATGTGTGGAGACAACAGATTTGAATGAATGTAGTCAAAAACACAGGTTTTAGGGATTTGCAACAAAAAACATGTACAGCACCTGAAGAAGAGAACAGGAGTCACTATTTGTGTTCGATGAGTGAAAATGAATGTGTTGTCCGTTTTCATTGAACATGGTCTAAAATCATGTTTTAGGTGAGTTACCAGCCCAAAACGAGGACTGCCCTACAAGTTAGAGGTCATGACAGAGTATGTGTCTTTCACATCTTTGAAAATACGTTTTAAACAGGTTACAATGAACATTGTATAAAATCACATTTTTTCCATTGCACAATTCAACCAGCAGATTAGTTGTAACGGCCAATGTGTGGAGACAACAGATTTGAATGAATGTAGTCAAAAAACACAGGTTTTATGGATTTTCAACAAAAAAACATGTACAGCACCTGAAGAAGAGATCAGGAGTCACTATTTGTGTTCGATGAGTGAAAATGAATGTTTTGTCCGTTTTCATTGAACATGATCTAAAATCATGTTTTAGGTGAGTTACCAGCCAAAAACGAGGACTGCCCTACAAGTGAGAGGTCATGACGGAGTATGTCTTTCACATCTTTGAAAATACGTTTTAAACAGGTTACAATGAACATTGTATAAAATCATTTTTTTTCCATTGCACAATTCAACCAGCAGATTAGTTGTAACGGCCAATGTGTGGAGACAACAGATTTTAATGAATGTGTTCAAAAACACAGGTTTTAGGGATTTGCAACAAAAAACATGTACAGCACCTGAAGAAGAGAACAGGAGTCACTATTTGTGTTCGATGAGTGAAAATGAATGTTTTGTCCGTTTTCATTGAACATGGTCTAAAATCATGTTTTAGGTGAGTTACCAGCCAAAAACGAGGTCATGACGGAGTATGTGTCTTTCACATCTTTGAAAATACGTTTTAAACAGGTTACAATGAACATTGCATAAAATCACATTTTCTCCTTTGCACAATTCAACCAGCAGATTAGTTGTAACGGCCGATGTGTGGAGACAACAGATTTGAATGAATGTAGTCAAAAACACAGGTTTTAGGGATTTGCAACAAAAAACATGTACAGCACCTGAAGAAGAGAACAGGAGTCACTATTTGTGTTCGATGAGTGAAAATGAATGTGTTGTCCGTTTTCATTGAACATGGTCTAAAATCATGTTTTAGGTGAGTTACCAGCCCAAAACGAGGACTGCCCTACAAGTTAGAGGTCATGACAGAGTATGTGTCTTTCACATCTTTGAAAATACGTTTTAAACAGGTTACAATGAACATTGTATAAAATCACATTTTTTCCATTGCACAATTCAACCAGCAGATTAGTTGTAACGGCCAATGTGTGGAGACAACAGATTTGAATGAATGTAGTCAAAAAACACAGGTTTTATGGATTTTCAACAAAAAAACATGTACAGCACCTGAAGAAGAGATCAGGAGTCACTATTTGTGTTCGATGAGTGAAAATGAATGTTTTGTCCGTTTTCATTGAACATGATCTAAAATCATGTTTTAGGTGAGTTACCAGCCAAAAACGAGGACTGCCCTACAATTGAGAGGTCATGACGGAGTATGTATCTTTCACATCTTTGAAAATACTTTTTAAACAGGTTACAATGAACATTGTATAAAATCATTTTTTTTCCATTGCACAATTCAACCAGCAGATTAGTTGTAACGGCCAATGTGTGGAGACAACAGATTTTAATGAATGTGTTCAAAAACACAGGTTTTAGGGATTTGCAACAAAAAACATGAACAGCACCTGAAGAAGAGAACAGGAGTCACTATTTGTGTTCGATGAGTGAAAATGAATGTGTTGTCCGTTTTCATTGAACATGGTCTAAAATCATGTTATAGGTGAGTTAACTGCCAAAAACGAGGACTGCCCTACAAGTTAGAGGTCATGACGGAGTATGTGTCTTTCACATCTTTGAAAATACGTTTTAAACAGGTTACAATGAACATTGTATAAAATCATTTTTTTTCCATTGCACAATTCAACCAGCAGATTAGTTGTAACGGCCAATGTGTGGAGACAACAGATTTGAATGAATATGGTCAAAAACACAGGTTTTAGGGATTTGCAACAAAAAACATGTACAGCACCTGAAGAAGAGAACAGGAGTCACTATTTGTGTTCGATGAGTGAAAATGAATGTGTTGTCCGTTTTCATTGAACATGGTCTAAAATCATGTTTTAGGTGAGTTACCAGCCCAAAACGAGGACTGCCCTACAAGTTAGAGGTCATGACAGAGTATGTGTCTTTCACATCTTTGAAAATATGTTTTAAACAGGTTACAATGAACATTGTATAAAATCACATTTTTTCCATTGCACAATTCAACCAGCAGATTAGTTGTAACGGCCAATGTGTGGAGACAACAGATTTGAATGAATGTAGTCAAAAAACACAGGTTTTATGGATTTTCAACAAAAAAACATGTACAGCACCTGAAGAAGAGATCAGGAGTCACTATTTGTGTTCGATGAGTGAAAATGAATGTTTTGTCCGTTTTCATTGAACATGATCTAAAATCATGTTTTAGGTGAGTTACCAGCCAAAAACGAGGACTGCCCTACAAGTGAGAGGTCATGACGGAGTATGTCTTTCACATCTTTGAAAATACGTTTTAAACAGGTTACAATGAACATTGTATAAAATCATTTTTTTTCCATTGCACAATTCAACCAGCAGATTAGTTTTAACGGCCAATGTGTGGAGACAACAGATTTTAATGAATGTGTTCAAAAACACAGGTTTTAGGGATTTGCAACAAAAAAAATGTACAGCACCTGAAGAAGAGAACAGGAGTCACTATTTGTGTTCGATGAGTGAAAATGAATGTTTTGTCCGTTTTCATTGAACATGGTCTAAAATCATGTTTTAGGTGAGTTACCAGCCAAAAACGAGGTCATGACGGAGTATGTGTCTTTCACATCTTTGAAAATACGTTTTAAACAGGTTACAATGAACATTGCATAAAATCACATTTTCTCCTTTGCACAATTCAACCAGCAGATTAGTTGTAACGGCCAATGTGTGGAGACAACAGATTTGAATGAATGTAGTCAAAAACACAGGTTTTAGGGATTTGCAACAAAAAACATGTACAGCACCTGAAGAAGAGAACAGGAGTCACTATTTGTGTTCGATGAGTGAAAATGAATGTGTTGTCCGTTTTCATTGAACATGGTCTAAAATCATGTTTTAGGTGAGTTACCAGCCCAAAACGAGGACTGCCCTACAAGTGAGAGGTCATGACGGAGTATGTGTCTTTCACATCTTTGAAAATACGTTTTAAACAGGTTACAATGAACATTGTATAAAATCAAATGTTTTCCATTGTACAATTCAACTAGCAGATTAGTTGTAACGGCCAATGTGTGGAGACAACAGATTTGAATGAATGTGGTCAAAAACACAGGTTTTAGGGATTTGCAACAAAAAACATGAACAGCACCTGAAGAAGAGAACAGGAGTCACTATTTGTGTTCGATGAGTGAAAATGAATGTGTTGTCCGTTTTCATTGAACATGGTCTAAAATCATGTTATAGGTGAGTTACCAGCCAAAAACGAGGACTGCCCTACAAGTTAGAGGTCATGACTGAGTATGTGTCTTTCACATCTTTGAAAATACGTTTTAAACAGGTTACAATGAACATTGTATAAAATCATTTTTTTTCCATTGCACAATTCAACCAGCAGATTAGTTGTAACGGCCAATGTGTGGAGACAACAGATTTGAATGAATATGGTCAAAAACACAGGTTTTAGGGATTTGCAACAAAAAACATGTACAGCACCTGAAGAAGAGAACAGGAGTCACTATTTGTGTTCGATGAGTGAAAATGAATGTTTTTTCCGTTTTCATTGAACATGGTCTAAAATCATGTTATAGGTGAGTTACCAGCCAAAAACGAGGACTGCCCTACAAGTTAGAGGTCATGACGGAGTATGTGTCTTTCACATCTTTGAAAATACGTTTTAAACAGGTTACAATGAACATTGTATAAAATCAAATGTTTTCCATTGCACAATTCAACTAGCAGATTAGTTGTAACGGCCAATGTGTGGAGACAACAGATTTGAATGAATGTGGTCAAAAACACAGGTTTTAGGGATTTGCAACAAAAAACATGAACCTGAAGAAGAGAACAGGAGTCACTATTTGTGTTCGATGAGTGAAAATGAATGTGTTGTCCGTTTTCATTGAACATGGTCTAAAATCATGTTATAGGTGAGTTACCAGCCAAAAACGAGGACTGCCCTACAAGTTAGAGGTCATGACTGAGTATGTGTCTTTCACATCTTTGAAAATACGTTTTAAACAGGTTACAATGAACATTGTATAAAATCATTTTTTTTCCATTGCACAATTCAACCAGCAGATGAGTTGTAACGGCCAATGTGTGGAGACAACAGATTTGAATGAATATGGTCAAAAACACAGGTTTTAGGGATTTGCAACAAAAAACATGTACAGCACCTGAAGAAGAGAACAGGAGTCACTATTTGTGTTCGATGAGTGAAAATGAATGTTTTTTCCGTTTTCATTGAACATGGTCTAAAATCATGTTATAGGTGAGTTACCAGCCAAAAACGAGGACTGCCCTACAAGTTAGAGGTCATGACGGAGTATGTCTTTCACATCTTTGAAAATACGTTTTAAACAGGTTACAATGAACATTGTATAAAATCAAATGTTTTCCATTGCACAATTCAACTAGCAGATTAGTTGTAACGGCCAATGTGTGGAGACAACAGATTTGAATGAATGTGGTCAAAAACACAGGTTTTAGGGATTTGCAACAAAAAACATGAACCTGAAGAAGAGAACAGGAGTCACTATATGTGTTCGATGAGTGAAAATGAATGTGTTGTCCGTTTTCATTGAACATGGTCTAAAATCATGTTATAGGTGAGTTACCAGCCAAAAACGAGGACTGCCCTACAAGTTAGAGGTCATGACTGAGTATGTGTCTTTCACATCTTTGAAAATACGTTTTAAACAGGTTACAATGAACATTGTATAAAATCATTTTTTTTCCATTGCACAATTCAACCAGCAGATTAGTTGTAACGGCCAATGTGTGGAGACAACAGATTTGAATGAATATGGTCAAAAACACAGGTTTTAGGGATTTGCAACAAAAAACATGTACAGCACCTGAAGAAGAGAACAGGAGTCACTATTTGTGTTCGATGAGTGAAAATGAATGTTTTTTCCGTTTTCATTGAACATGGTCTAAAATCATGTTATAGGTGAGTTACCAGCCAAAAACGAGGACTGCCCTACAAGTTAGAGGTCATGACAGAGTATGTGTCTTTCACATCTTTGAAAATACGTTTTAAACAGGTTACAATGAACATTGTATAAAATCAAATTTTTTCCTTTGCACAATTCAACCAGCAGATTAGTTGTAACGGCCAATGTGTGGAGACAACAGATTTGAATGAATATAGTCAAAAACACAGGTTTTAGGGATTTTCAACAAAAAAACATGAACAGCACCTGAAGAAGAGAACAGGAGTCACTATTTGTGTTCGATGAGTGAAAATGAATGTGTTGTCCGTTTTCATTGAACATGGTCTAAAATCATGTTATAGGTGAGTTACCAGCCAAAAACGAGGACTGCCCTACAAGTTAGAGGTCATGACGGAGTATGTGTCTTTCACATCTTTGAAAATACGTTTTAAACAGGTTACAATGAACATTGTATAAAATCATTTTTTTTCCCATTGCACAATTCAACCAGCAGATTAGCTGTAACGGCCAATGTGTGGAGACAACAGATTTGAATGAATATGGTCAAAAACACAGGTTTTAGGGATTTGCAACAAAAAACATGTACAGCACCTGAAGAAGAGAACAGGAGTCACTATTTGTGTTCGATGAGTGAAAATGAATGTTTTGTCCGTTTTCATTGAACATGGTCTAAAATCATGTTTTAAGTGAGCTACCAGCCAAAAACGAGGACTGCCCTACAAGTGAGAGGTCATGACGGAGTATGTGTCTTTCACATCTTTGAAAGTACGTTTTAAACAGGTTACAATGAACATTGTATAAAATCAAATGTTTTCCATTGCACAATTCAACTAGCAGATTAGTTGTAACGGCCAATGTGTGGAGACAACAGATTTGAATGAATGTGGTCAAAAACACAGGTTTTAGGGATTTGCAACAAAAAACATGAACAGCACCTGAAGAAGAGAACAGTAGTCACTATTTGTGTTCGATGAGTGAAAATGAATGTGTTGTCCGTTTTCATTGAACATGGTCTAAAATCATGTTATAGGTGAGTTACCAGCCAAAAACGAGGACTGCCCTACAAGTTAGAGGTCATGACGGAGTATGTGTCTTTCACATCTTTGAAAATACGTTTTAAACAGGTTACAATGAACATTGTATAAAATCATTTTTTTTCCATTGCACAATTCAACCAGCAGATTAGTTGTAACGGCCAATGTGTTGAGACAACAGATTTGATTGAATATGGTCAAAAACACAGGTTTTAGGGATTTGCAACAAAAAACATGTACAGCACCTGAAGAAGAGAACAGGAGTCACTATTTGTGTTCGATGAGTGAAAATGAATGTTTTTTCCGTTTTCATTGAACATGGTCTAAAATCATGTTATAGGTGAGTTACCAGCCAAAAACGAGGACTGCCCTACAAGTTAGAGGTCATGACTGAGTATGTGTCTTTCACATCTTTTAAATACGTTTTAAACAGGTTACAATGAACATTGTATAAAATCAAATGTTTTCCATTGCACAATTCAACTAGCAGATTAGTTGTAACGGCCAATGTGTGGAGACAACAGATTTGAATGAATGTGGTCAAAAACACAGGTTTTAGGGATTTGCAACAAAAAACATGAACAGCACCTGAAGAAGAGAACAGGAGTCACTATTTGTGTTCGATGAGTGAAAATGAATGTGTTGTCCGTTTTCATTGAACATGGTCTAAAATCATGTTATAGGTGAGTTACCAGCCAAAAACGAGGACTGCCCTACAAGTTAGAGGTCATGACAGAGTATGTGTCTTTCACATCTTTGAAAATACGTTTTAAACAGGTTACAATGAACATTGTATAAAATCAAATTTTTTCCTTTGCACAATTCAACCAGCAGATTAGTTGTAACGGCCAATGTGTGGAGACAACAGATTTGAATGAATATAGTCAAAAACAAAGGTTTTAGGGATTTTCAACAAAAAAACATGTACAGCACCTGAAGAAGAGATCAGGAGTCACTATTTGTGTTCGATGAGTGAAAATGAATGTTTTGTCCGTTTTCATTGAACATGATCTAAAATCATGTTTTAGGTGAGTTACCAGCCAAAAACGAGGACTGCCCTACAAGTGAGAGGTCATGACGGAGTATGTGTCTTTCACATCTTTGAAAATACGTTTTAAAGAGGTTACAATGAACATTGTATAAAATCAAATGTTTTCCATTGCACAATTCAACTAGCAGATTAGTTGTAACGGCCAATGTGTGGAGACAACAGATTTGAATGAATGTGGTCCAAAACACAGGTTTTAGGGATTTGCAACAAAAAACATGAACAGCACCTGAAGAAGAGAACAGGAGTCACTATTTGTGTTCGATGAGTGAAAATGAATGTGTTGTCCGTTTTCATTGAACATGGTCTAAAATCATGTTATAGGTGAGTTACCAGCCAAAAACGAGGACTGCCCCACAAGTTAGAGGTCATGACGGAGTATGTGTCTTTCACATCTTTGAAAATACGTTTTAAACAGGTTACAATGAACATTGTATAAAATCATTTTTTTTTCCATTGCACAATTCAACCAGCAGATTAGCTGTAACGGCCAATGTGTGGAGACAACAGATTTGAATGAATATGGTCAAAAACACAGGTTTTAGGGATTTGCAACAAAAAACATGTACAGCACCTGAAGAAGAGAACAGGAGTCACTATTTGTGTTCGATGAGTGAAAATGAATGTTTTGTCCGTTTTCATTGAACATGGTCTAAAATCATGTTTTAGGTGAGCTACCAGCCAAAAACGAGGACTGCCCTACAAGTGAGAGGTCATGACGGAGTATGTGTCTTTCACATCTTTGAAAACACGTTTTAAACAGGTTACAATGAACATTGTATAAAATCAAATGTTTTCCATTGCACAATTCAACTAGCAGATTAGTTGTAACGGCCAATGTGTGGAGACAACAGATTTGAATGAATGTGGTCAAAAACACAGATTTTAGGCATTTGCAACAAAAAACATGAACAGCACCTGAAGAAGCGAACAGGAGTCACTATTTGTGTTCGATGAGTGAAAATGAATGTGTTGTCCGTTTTCATTGAAAATGGTCTAAAATCATGTTATAGGTGAGTTACCAGCCAAAAACGAGGACTGCCCTACAAGTTAGAGGTCATGACGGAGTATGTGTCTTTCACATCTTTGAAAATACGTTTTAAACAGGTTACAATGAACATTGTATAAAATCATTTTTTTTCCATTGCACAATTCAACCAGCAGATTAGTTGTAACGGCCAATGTGTGGAGACAACAGATTTGATTGAATATGGTCAAAAACACAGGTTTTAGGGATTTGCAACAAAAAACATGTACAGCACCTGAAGAAGAGAACAGGAGTCACTATTTGTGTTCGATGAGTGAAAATGAATGTTTTTTCCGTTTTCATTGAACATGGTCTAAAATCATGTTATAGGTGAGTTACCAGCCAAAAACGAGGACTGCCCTACAAGTTAGAGGTCATGACTGAGTATGTGTCTTTCACATCTTTGAAAATACGTTTTAAACAGGTTACAATGAACATTGTATAAAATCAAATGTTTTCCTTTGCACAATTCAACCAGCAGATTAGTTGTAACGGCCAATGTGTGGAGACAACAGATTTGAATGAATATAGTCAAAAACACAGGTTTTAGGGATTTTCAACAAAAAAACATGTACAGCACCTGAAGAAGAGATCAGGAGTCACTATTTGTGTTCGATGAGTGAAAATGAATGTTTTGTCCGTTTTCATTGAACATGATCTAAAATCATGTTTTAGGTGAGTTACCAGCCAAAAACGAGGACTGCCCTACAAGTGAGAGGTCATGACGGAGTATGTGTCTTTCACATCTTTGAAAATACGTTTTAAACAGGTTACAATGAACATTGTATAAAATCAAATGTTTTCCATTGCACAATTCAACTAGCAGATTAGTTGTAACGGCCAATGTGTGGAGACAACAGATTTGAATGAATGTGGTAAAAAACACAGGTTTTAGGGATTTGCAACAAAAAACATGAACAGCACCTGAAGAAGAGAACAGGAGTCACTATTTGTGTTCGATGAGTGAAAATGAATGTGTTGTCCGTTTTCATTGAACATGGTCTAAAATCATGTTATAGGTGAGTTACCAGCCAAAAACGAGGACTGCCCCACAAGTTAGAGGTCATGACGGAGTATGTGTCTTTCACATCTTTGAAAATACGTTTTAAACAGGTTACAATGAACATTGTATAAAATCATTTTTTTTTCCATTGCACAATTCAACCAGCAGATTAGCTGTAACGGCCAATGTGTGGAGACAACAGATTTGAATGAATATGGTCAAAAACACAGGTTTTAGGGATTTGCAACAAAAAACATGTACAGCACCTGAAGAAGAGAACAGGAGTCACTATTTGTGTTCGATGAGTGAAAATGAATGTTTTGTCCGTTTTCATTGAACATGGTCTAAAATCATGTTTTAGGTGAGTTACCAGCCAAAAACGAGGACTGCCCTACAAGTGAGAGGTCATGACGGAGTATGTGTCTTTCACATATTTGAAAATACGTTTTAAACAGGTTACAATGAACATTGTATAAAATCAAATGTTTTCCAAAGCACAATTCAACTAGCAGATTAGTTGTAACGGCCAATGTGTGGAGACAACAGATTTGAATGAATGTTGTCAAAAACACAGGTTTTAGGGATTTGCAACAAAAAACATGTACAGCACCTGAAGAAGAGAACAGGAGTCACTATTTGTGTTCGATGAGTGAAAATGAATGTGTTGTCCGTTTTCATTGAACATGGTCTAAAATCATGTTTTAGGTGAGTTACCAGCCAAAAACGAGGACTGCCCTACAAGTGAGAGGTCATGACGGAGTATGTGTCTTTCACATATTTGAAAATACGTTTTAAACAGGTTACAATGAACATTGTATAAAATCAAATGTTTTCCAAAGCACAATTCAACTAGCAGATTAGTCGTAACGGCCAATGTGTGGAGACAACAGATTTGAATGAATGTTGTCAAAAACACAGGTTTTAGGGATTTGCAACAAAAAACATGTACAGCACCTGAAGAAGAGAACAGGAGTCACTATTTGTGTTCGATGAGTGAAAATGAATGTGTTGTCCGTTTTCATTGAACATGATCTAAAATCATGTTTTAGGTGAGTTACCAGCCAAAAACGAGGACTGCCCTACAAGTGAGAGGTCATGACGGAGTATGTGTCTTTCACATCTTTGAAAATACGTTTTAAACAGGTTACAATGAACATTGTATAAAATCATTTTTTTTCCATTGCACAATTCAACCAGCAGATTAGTTGTAACGGCCAATGTGTGGAGACAACAGATTTTAATGAATGTGTTCAAAAACACAGGTTTTAGGGATTTGCAACAAAAAACATGTACAGCACCTGAAGAAGAGAACAGGAGTCACTATTTGTGTTCGATGAGTGAAAATGAATGTTTTGTCCGTTTTCATTGAACATGGTCTAAAATCATGTTTTAGGTGAGTTACCAGCCAAAAACGAGGACTGCCCTACAAGTGAGAGGTCATGACGGAGTATGTGTCTTTCACATATTTGAAAATACGTTTTAAACAGGTTACAATGAACATTGTATAAAATCAAATGTTTTCCAATGCACAATTCAACTAGCAGATTAGTTGTAACGGCCAATGTGTGGAGACAACAGATTTGAATGAATGTGGTCAAAAACACAGGTTTTAGGGATTTGCAACAAAAAACATGTACAGCACCTGAAGAAGAGAACAGGAGTCACTATTTGTGTTCGATGAGTGAAAATGAATGTTTTGTCCGTTTTCATTGAACATGGTCTAAAATCCTGTTTTAGGTGAGTTACCAGCCCAAAACGAGGACTGCCCTACAAGTTAGAGGTCATGACAGAGTATGTGTCTTTCACATCTTTGAAAATACGTTTTAAACAGGTTACAATGAACATTGTATAAAATCAAATTTTTTCCATTGCACAATTCAACCAGCAGATTAGTTGTAACGGCCAATGTGTGGAGACAACAGATTTGAATGAATGTAGTCAAAAAACACAGGTTTTATGGATTTTCAACAAAAAAACATGTACAGCACCTGAAGAAGAGATCAGGAGTCACTATTTGTGTTCGATGAGTGAAAATGAATGTTTTGTCCGTTTTCATTGAACATGATCTAAAATCATGTTTTAGGTGAGTTACCAGCCAAAAACGAGGACTGCCCTACAAGTGAGAGGTCATGACGGAGTATGTGTCTTTCACATCTTTGAAAATACGTTTTAAACAGGTTACAATGAACATTGTATAAAATCATTTTTTTTCCATTGCACAATTCAACCAGCAGATTAGTTGTAACGGCCAATGTGTGGAGACAACAGATTTTAATGAATGTGTTCAAAAACACAGGTTTTAGGGATTTGCAACAAAAAACATGTACAGCACCTGAAGAAGAGAACAGGAGTCACTATTTGTGTTCGATGAGTGAAAATGAATGTTTTGTCCGTTTTCATTGAACATGGTCTAAAATCATGTTTTAGGTGAGTTACCAGCCAAAAACGAGGACTGCCCTACAAGTGAGAGGTCATGACGGAGTATGTGTCTTTCACATATTTGAAAATACGTTTTAAACAGGTTACAATGAACATTGTATAAAATCAAATGTTTTCCAATGCACAATTCAACTAGCAGATTAGTTGTAACGGCCAATGTGTGGAGACAACAGATTTGAATGAATGTGGTCAAAAACACAGGTTTTAGGGATTTGTAACAAAAAACATGTACAGCACCTGAAGAAGAGAACAGGAGTCACTATTTGTGTTCGATGAGTGAAAATGAATGTTTTGTCCGTTTTCATTGAACATGGTCTAAAATCATGTTTTAGGTGAGTTACCAGCCAAAAACGAGGACTGCCCTACAAGTGAGAGGTCATGACGGAGTATGTGTCTTTCACATATTTGAAAATACGTTTTAAACAGGTTACAATGAACATTGTATAAAATCAAATGTTTTCCAATGCACAATTCAACTAGCAGATTAGTTGTAACGGCCAATGTGTGGAGACAACAGATTTGAATGAATGTTGTCAAAAACACAGGTTTTAGGGATTTGCAACAAAAAACATGTACAGCACCTGAAGAAGAGAACAGGAGTCACTATTTGTGTTCGATGAGTGAAAATGAATGTGTTGTCCGTTTTCATTGAACATGGTCTAAAATCATGTTTTAGGTGAGTTACCAGCCCAAAACGAGGACTGCCCTACAAGTTAGAGGTCATGACAGAGTATGTGTCTTTCACATCTTTGAAAATACGTTTTAAACAGGTTACAATGAACATTGTATAAAATCAAATTTTTTCCATTGCACAATTCAACCAGCAGATTATTTGTAACGGCCAATGTGTGGAGACAACAGATTTGAATGAATGTAGTCAAAAAACACAGGTTTTATGGATTTTCAACAAAAAAACATGTACAGCACCTGAAGAAGAGATCAGGAGTCACTATTTGTGTTCGATGAGTGAAAATGAATGTTTTGTCCGTTTTCATTGAACATGATCTAAAATCATGTTTTAGGTGAGTTACCAGCCAAAAACGAGGACTGCCCTACAAGTGAGAGGTCATGACGGAGTATGTGTCTTTCACATCTTTGAAAATACGTTTTAAACAGGTTACAATGAACATTGTATAAAATCAAATGTTTTCCAATGCACAATTCAACTAGCAGATTAGTTGTAACGGCCAATGTGTGGAGACAACAGATTTGAATGAATGTTGTCAAAAACACAGGTTTTAGGGATTTGCAACAAAAAACATGTACAGCACCTGAAGAAGAGAACAGGAGTCACTATTTGTGTTCGATGAGTGAAAATGAATGTGTTGTCCGTTTTCATTGAACATGGTCTAAAATCATGTTTTAGGTGAGTTACCAGCCCAAAACGAGGACTGCCCTACAAGTTAGAGGTCATGACAGAGTATGTGTCTTTCACATCTTTGAAAATACGTTTTAAACAGGTTACAATGAACATTGTATAAAATCAAAATTTTTCCATTGCACAATTCAACCAGCAGATTATTTGTAACGGCCAATGTGTGGAGACAACAGATTTGAATGAATGTAGTCAAAAAACACAGGTTTTATGGATTTTCAAAAAAAAAACATGTACAGCACCTGAAGAAGAGATCAGGAGTCACTATTTGTGTTCGATGAGTGAAAATGAATGTTTTGTCCGTTTTCATTGAACATGATCTAAAATCATGTTTTAGGTGAGTTACCAGCCAAAAACGAGGACTGCCCTACAAGTGAGAGGTCATGACAGAGTATGTGTCTTTCACATCTTTGAAAATACGTTTTAAACAGGTTACAATGAACATTGTATAAAATCATTTTTTTTCCATTGCACAATTCAACCAGCAGATTAGTTGTAACGGCCAATGTGTGGAGACAACAGATTTTAATGAATGTGTTCAAAAACACAGGTTTTAGGGATTTGCAACAAAAAACATGTACAGCACCTGAAGAAGAGAACAGGAGTCACTATTTGTGTTCGATGAGTGAAAATGAATGTTTTGTCCGTTTTCATTGAACATGGTCTAAAATCATGTTTTAGGTGAGTTACCAGCCAAAAACGAGGACTGCCCTACAAATGAGAGGTCATGACGGAGTATGTGTCTTTCACATATTTGAAAATACGTTTTAAACAGGTTACAATGAACATTGTATAAAATCAAATGTTTTCCAATGCACAATTCAACTAGCAGATTAGTTGTAACGGCCAATGTGTGGAGACAACAGATTTGAATGAATGTGGTCAAAAACACAGGTTTTAGGGATTTGCAACAAAAAACATGTACAGCACCTGAAGAAGAGAACAGGAGTCACTATTTGTGTTCGATGAGTGAAAATGAATGTTTTGTCCGTTTTCATTGAACATGGTCTAAAATCATGTTTTAGGTGAGTTACCAGCCAAAAACGAGGTCATGACGGAGTATGTGTCTTTCACATCTTTGAAAATACGTTTTAAACAGGTTACAATGAACATTGCAAAAAATCACATTTTCTCCTTTGCACAATTCAACCAGCAGATTAGTTGTAACGGCCAATGTGTGGAGACAACAGATTTGAATGAATGTAGTCAAAAACACAGGTTTTAGGGATTTGCAACAAAAAACATGTACAGCACCTGAAGAAGAGAACAGGAGTCACTATTTGTGTTCGATGAGTGAAAATGAATGTTTTGTCCGTTTTCATTGAACATGGTCTAAAATCATGTTATAGGTGAGTTACCAGCCAAAAACGAGGACTGCCCTACAAGTTAGAGGTGATGACAGAGTATGTGTCTTTCACATCTTTGAAAATACGTTTTAAACAGGTTACAATGAACATTGTATAAAATCAAATTTTTTCCATTGCACAATTCAACCAGCAGATTATTTGTAACGGCCAATGTGTGGAGACAACAGATTTGAATGAATGTAGTCAAAAAACACAGGTTTTATGGATTTTCAACAAAAAAACATGTACAGCACCTGAAGAAGAGATCAGGAGTCACTATTTGTGTTCGATGAGTGAAAATGAATGTTTTGTCCGTTTTCATTGAACATGATCTAAAATCATGTTTTAGGTGAGTTACCAGCCAAAAACGAGGACTGCCCTACAAGTGAGAGGTCATGACGGAGTATGTGTCTTTCACATCTTTGAAAATACGTTTTAAACAGGTTACAATGAACATTGTATAAAATCAAATGTTTTCCAATGCACAATTCAACTAGCAGATTAGTTGTAACGGCCAATGTGTGGAGACAACAGATTTGAATGAATGTTGTCAAAAACACAGGTTTTAGGGATTTGCAACAAAAAACATGTACAGCACCTGAAGAAGAGAACAGGAGTCACTATTTGTGTTCGATGAGTGAAAATGAATGTGTTGTCCGTTTTCATTGAACATGGTCTAAAATCATGTTTTAGGTGAGTTACCAGCCCAAAACGAGGACTGCCCTACAAGTTAGAGGTCATGACAGAGTATGTGTCTTTCACATCTTTGAAAATACGTTTTAAACAGGTTACAATGAACATTGTATAAAATCAAAATTTTTCCATTGCACAATTCAACCAGCAGATTATTTGTAACGGCCAATGTGTGGAGACAACAGATTTGAATGAATGTAGTCAAAAAACACAGGTTTTATGGATTTTCAAAAAAAAAACATGTACAGCACCTGAAGAAGAGATCAGGAGTCACTATTTGTGTTCGATGAGTGAAAATGAATGTTTTGTCCGTTTTCATTGAACATGATCTAAAATCATGTTTTAGGTGAGTTACCAGCCAAAAACGAGGACTGCCCTACAAGTGAGAGGTCATGACAGAGTATGTGTCTTTCACATCTTTGAAAATACGTTTTAAACAGGTTACAATGAACATTGTATAAAATCATTTTTTTTCCATTGCACAATTCAACCAGCAGATTAGTTGTAACGGCCAATGTGTGGAGACAACAGATTTTAATGAATGTGTTCAAAAACACAGGTTTTAGGGATTTGCAACAAAAAACATGTACAGCACCTGAAGAAGAGAACAGGAGTCACTATTTGTGTTCGATGAGTGAAAATGAATGTTTTGTCCGTTTTCATTGAACATGGTCTAAAATCATGTTTTAGGTGAGTTACCAGCCAAAAACGAGGACTGCCCTACAAGTGAGAGGTCATGACGGAGTATGTGTCTTTCACATATTTGAAAATACGTTTTAAACAGGTTACAATGAACATTGTATAAAATCAAATGTTTTCCAATGCACAATTCAACTAGCAGATTAGTTGTAACGGCCAATGTGTGGAGACAACAGATTTGAATGAATGTGGTCAAAAACACAGGTTTTAGGGATTTGCAACAAAAAACATGTACAGCACCTGAAGAAGAGAACAGGAGTCACTATTTGTGTTCGATGAGTGAAAATGAATGTTTTGTCCGTTTTCATTGAACATGGTCTAAAATCATGTTTTAGGTGAGTTACCAGCCAAAAACGAGGTCATGACGGAGTATGTGTCTTTCACATCTTTGAAAATACGTTTTAAACAGGTTACAATGAACATTGCAAAAAATCACATTTTCTCCTTTGCACAATTCAACCAGCAGATTAGTTGTAACGGCCAATGTGTGGAGACAACAGATTTGAATGAATGTGTTCAAAAACACAGGTTTTAGGGATTTGCAACAAAAAACATGTACAGCACCTGAAGAAGAGAACAGGAGTCACTATTTGTGTTCGATGAGTGAAAATGAATGTTTTGTCCGTTTTCATTGAACATGGTCTAAAATCATGTTATAGGTGAGTTACCAGCCAAAAACGAGGACTCTCCTACAAGTTAGAGGTCATGACGGAGTATGTGTCTTTCACATCTTTGAAAATACGTTTTAAACAGGTTACAATGAACATTGTATAAAATCAAATGTTTTCCATTGCACAATTCAACTAGCAGATTAGTTGTAACGGCCAATGTGTGGAGACAACAGATTTGAATGAATGTGGTCAAAAACACAGGTTTTAGGGATTTGCAACAAAAAACATGAACCTGAAGAAGAGAACAGGAGTCACTATTTGTGTTCGATGAGTGAAAATGAATGTGTTGTCCGTTTTCATTGAACATGGTCTAAAATCATGTTATAGGTGAGTTACCAGCCAAAAACGAGGACTGCCCTACAAGTTAGAGGTCATGACTGAGTATGTGTCTTTCACATCTTTGAAAATACGTTTTAAACAGGTTACAATGAACATTGTATAAAATCATTTTTTTTCCATTGCACAATTCAACCAGCAGATTAGTTGTAACGGCCAATGTGTGGAGACAACAGATTTGAATGAATATGGTCAAAAACACAGGTTTTAGGGATTTGCAACAAAAAACATGTACAGCACCTGAAGAAGAGAACAGGAGTCACTATTTGTGTTCGATGAGTGAAAATGAATGTTTTTTCCGTTTTCATTGAACATGGTCTAAAATCATGTTATAGGTGAGTTACCAGCCAAAAACGAGGACTGCCCTACAAGTTAGAGGTCATGACAGAGTATGTGTCTTTCACATCTTTGAAAATACGTTTTAAACAGGTTACAATGAACATTGTATAAAATCAAAATTTTTCCTTTGCACAATTCAACCAGCAGATTAGTTGTAACGGCCAATGTGTGGAGACAACAGATTTGAATGAATGTGGTCAAAAACACAGGTTTTAGGGATTTGCAACAAAAAACATGAACAGCACCTGAAGAAGAGAACAGGAGTCACTATTTGTGTTCGATGAGTGAAAATGAATGTGTTGTCCGTTTTCATTGAACATGGTCTAAAATCATGTTATAGGTGAGTTACCAGCCAAAAACGAGGACTGCCCTACAAGTTAGAGGTCATGACGGAGTATGTGTCTTTCACATCTTTGAAAATACGTTTTAAACAGGTTACAATGAACATTGTATAAAATCATTTTTTTTCCATTGCACAATTCAACCAGCAGATTAATTGTAATCGCCAATGTGTGGAGACAACAGATTTGAATGAATATGGTCAAAAACACAGGTTTTAGGGATTTGCAACAAAAAACATGTACAGCACCTGAAGAAGAGAACAGGAGTCACTATTTGTGTTCGATGAGTGAAAATGAATGTTTTGTCCGTTTTCATTGAACATGGTCTAAAATCATGTTTTAGGTGAGTTACCAGCCAAAAACGAGGACTGCCCTACAAGTGAGAGGTCATGACGGAGTATGTGTCTTTCACATCTTTGAAAATACGTTTTAAACAGGTTACAATGAACATTGTATAAAATCAAATGTTTTCCATTGTACAATTCAACTAGCAGATTAGTTGTAACGGCCAATGTGTGGAGACAACAGATTTGAATGAATGTGGTCAAAAACACAGGTTTTAGGGATTTGCAACAAAAAACATGAACAGCACCTGAAGAAGAGAACAGGAGTCACTATTTGTGTTCGATGAGTGAAAATGAATGTGTTGTCCGTTTTCATTGAAGATGGTCTAAAATCATGTTATAGGTGAGTTACCAGCCAAAAACGAGGACTGCCCTACAAGTTAGAGGTCATGACTGAGTATGTGTCTTTCACATCTTTGAAAATACGTTTTAAACAGGTTACAATGAACATTGTATAAAATCTAAAATTTTCCTTTGCACAATTCAACCAGCAGATTAGTTGTAACGGCCAATGTGTGGAGACAACAGATTTGAATGAATGTGGTCAAAAACACAGGTTTTAGGGATTTGCAACAAAAAACATGAACAGCACCTGAAGAAGAGAACAGGAGTCACTATTTGTGTTCGATGAGTGAAAATGAATGTGTTGTCCGTTTTCATTGAACATGGTCTAAAATCATGTTATAGGTGAGTTACCAGCCAAAAACGAGGACTGCCCTACAAGTTAGAGGTCATGACGGAGTATGTGTCTTTCACATCTTTGAAAATACGTTTTAAACAGGTTACAATGAACATTGTATAAAATCATTTTTTTTCCATTGCACAATTCAACCAGCAGATTAATTGTAATCGCCAATGTGTGGAGACAACAGATTTGAATGAATATGGTCAAAAACACAGGTTTTAGGGATTTGCAACAAAAAACATGTACAGCACCTGAAGAAGAGAACAGGAGTCACTATTTGTGTTCGATGAGTGAAAATGAATGTTTTGTCCGTTTTCATTGAACATGGTCTAAAATCATGTTTTAGGTGAGTTACCAGCCAAAAACGAGGACTGCCCTACAAGTGAGAGGTCATGACGGAGTATGTGTCTTTCACATCTTTGAAAATACGTTTTAAACAGGTTACAATGAACATTGTATAAAATCATTTTTTTTCCATTGCACAATTCAACCAGCAGATTAGTTGTAACGGCCAATGTGTGGAGACAACAGATTTTAATGAATGTGTTCAAAAACACAGGTTTTAGGGATTTGCAACAAAAAACATGTACAGCACCTGAAGAAGAGAACAGGAGTCACTATTTGTGTTCGATGAGTGAAAATGAATGTTTTGTCCGTTTTCATTGAACATGGTCTAAAATCATGTTTTAGGTGAGTTACCAGCCAAAAACGAGGACTGCCCTACAAATGAGAGGTCATGACGGAGTATGTGTCTTTCACATATTTGAAAATACGTTTTAAACAGGTTACAATGAACATTGTATAAAATCAAATGTTTTCCAATGCACAATTCAACTAGCAGATTAGTTGTAACGGCCAATGTGTGGAGACAACAGATTTGAATGAATGTGGTCAAAAACACAGGTTTTAGGGATTTGCAACAAAAAACATGTACAGCACCTGAAGAAGAGAACAGGAGTCACTATTTGTGTTCGATGAGTGAAAATGAATGTTTTGTCCGTTTTCATTGAACATGGTCTAAAATCATGTTTTAGGTGAGTTACCAGCCAAAAACGAGGTCATGACGGAGTATGTGTCTTTCACATCTTTGAAAATACGTTTTAAACAGGTTACAATGAACATTGCAAAAAATCACATTTTCTCCTTTGCACAATTCAACCAGCAGATTAGTTGTAACGGCCAATGTGTGGAGACAACAGATTTGAATGAATGTAGTCAAAAACAAAGGTTTTAGGGATTTGCAACAAAAAACATGTACAGCACCTGAAGAAGAGAACAGGAGTCACTATTTGTGTTCGATGAGTGAAAATGAATGTTTTGTCCGTTTTCATTGAACATGGTCTAAAATCATGTTATAGGTGAGTTACCAGCCAAAAACGAGGACTGCCCTACAAGTGAGAGGTCATGACGGAGTATGTGTCTTTCACATCTTTGAAAATACGTTTTAAACAGGTTACAATGAACATTGTATGAAATCAAATTTTTTCCATTGCACAATTCAACCAGCAGATTATTTGTAACGGCCAATGTGTGGAGACAACAGATTTGAATGAATGTAGTCAAAAAACACAGGTTTTATGGATTTTCAACAAAAAAACATATACAGCACCTGAAGAAGAGATCAGGAGTCACTATTTGTGTTCGATGAGTGAAAATGAATGTTTTGTCCGTTTTCATTGAACATGATCTAAAATCATGTTTTAGGTGAGTTACCAGCCAAAAACGAGGACTGCCCTACAAGTGAGAGGTCATGACGGAGTATGTGTCTTTCACATCTTTGAAAATACGTTTTAAACAGGTTACAATGAACATTGTATAAAATCATTTTTTTTCCATTGCACAATTCAACCAGCAGATTAGTTGTAACGGCCAATGTGTGGAGACAACAGATTTTAATGAATGTGTTCAAAAACACAGGTTTTAGGGATTTGCAACAAAAAACATGTACAGCACCTGAAGAAGAGAACAGGAGTCACTATTTGTGTTCGATGAGTGAAAATGAATGTTTTGTCCGTTTTCATTGAACATGGTCTAAAATCATGTTATAGGTGAGTTACCAGCCAAAAACGAGGACTCTCCTACAAGTTAGAGGTCATGACGGAGTATGTGTCTTTCACATCTTTGAAAATACGTTTTAAACAGGTTACAATGAACATTGTATAAAATCAAATGTTTTCCATTGCACAATTCAACTAGCAGATTAGTTGTAACGGCCAATGTGTGGAGACAACAGATTTGAATGAATGTGGTCAAAAACACAGGTTTTAGGGATTTGCAACAAAAAACATGAACCTGAAGAAGAGAACAGGAGTCACTATTTGTGTTCGATGAGTGAAAATGAATGTGTTGTCCGTTTTCATTGAACATGGTCTAAAATCATGTTATAGGTGAGTTACCAGCCAAAAACGAGGACTGCCCTACAAGTTAGAGGTCATGACTGAGTATGTGTCTTTCACATCTTTGAAAATACGTTTTAAACAGGTTACAATGAACATTGTATAAAATCATTTTTTTTCCATTGCACAATTCAACCAGCAGATTAGTTGTAACGGCCAATGTGTGGAGACAACAGATTTGAATGAATATGGTCAAAAACACAGGTTTTAGGGATTTGCAACAAAAAACATGTACAGCACCTGAAGAAGAGAACAGGAGTCACTATTTGTGTTCGATGAGTGAAAATGAATGTTTTTTCCGTTTTCATTGAACATGGTCTAAAATCATGTTATAGGTGAGTTACCAGCCAAAAACGAGGACTGCCCTACAAGTTAGAGGTCATGACAGAGTATGTGTCTTTCACATCTTTGAAAATACGTTTTAAACAGGTTACAATGAACATTGTATAAAATCAAAATTTTTCCTTTGCACAATTCAACCAGCAGATTAGTTGTAACGGCCAATGTGTGGAGACAACAGATTTGAATGAATGTGGTCAAAAACACAGGTTTTAGGGATTTGCAACAAAAAACATGAACAGCACCTGAAGAAGAGAACAGGAGTCACTATTTGTGTTCGATGAGTGAAAATGAATGTGTTGTCCGTTTTCATTGAACATGGTCTAAAATCATGTTATAGGTGAGTTACCAGCCAAAAACGAGGACTGCCCTACAAGTTAGAGGTCATGACGGAGTATGTGTCTTTCACATCTTTGAAAATACGTTTTAAACAGGTTACAATGAACATTGTATAAAATCATTTTTTTTCCATTGCACAATTCAACCAGCAGATTAATTGTAATCGCCAATGTGTGGAGACAACAGATTTGAATGAATATGGTCAAAAACACAGGTTTTAGGGATTTGCAACAAAAAACATGTACAGCACCTGAAGAAGAGAACAGGAGTCACTATTTGTGTTCGATGAGTGAAAATGAATGTTTTGTCCGTTTTCATTGAACATGGTCTAAAATCATGTTTTAGGTGAGTTACCAGCCAAAAACGAGGACTGCCCTACAAGTGAGAGGTCATGACGGAGTATGTGTCTTTCACATCTTTGAAAATACGTTTTAAACAGGTTACAATGAACATTGTATAAAATCAAATGTTTTCCATTGTACAATTCAACTAGCAGATTAGTTGTAACGGCCAATGTGTGGAGACAACAGATTTGAATGAATGTGGTCAAAAACACAGGTTTTAGGGATTTGCAACAAAAAACATGAACAGCACCTGAAGAAGAGAACAGGAGTCACTATTTGTGTTCGATGAGTGAAAATGAATGTGTTGTCCGTTTTCATTGAACATGGTCTAAAATCATGTTATAGGTGAGTTACCAGCCAAAAACGAGGACTGCCCTACAAGTTAGAGGTCATGACTGAGTATGTGTCTTTCACATCTTTGAAAATACGTTTTAAACAGGTTACAATGAACATTGTATAAAATCATTTTTTTTCCATTGCACAATTCAACCAAAAGATTAGTTGTAACGGCCAATGTGTGGAGACAACAGATTTGAATGAATATGGTCAAAAACACAGGTTTTAGGGATTTGCAACAAAAAACATGTACAGCACCTGAAGAAGAGAACAGGAGTCACTATTTGTGTTCGATGAGTGAAAATGAATGTTTTTTCCGTTTTCATTGAACATGGTCTAAAATCATGTTATAGGTGAGTTACCAGCCAAAAACGAGGACTCTCCTACAAGTTAGAGGTCATGACGGAGTATGTGTCTTTCACATCTTTGAAAATACGTTTTAAACAGGTTACAATGAACATTGTATAAAATCAAATGTTTTCCATTGCACAATTCAACTAGCAGATTAGTTGTAACGGCCAATGTGTGGAGACAACAGATTTGAATGAATGTGGTCAAAAACACAGGTTTTAGGGATTTGCAACAAAAAACATGAACCTGAAGAAGAGAACAGGAGTCACTATTTGTGTTCGATGAGTGAAAATGAATGTGTTGTCCGTTTTCATTGAACATGGTCTAAAATCATGTTATAGGTGAGTTACCAGCCAAAAACGAGGACTGCCCTACAAGTTAGAGGTCATGACTGAGTATGTGTCTTTCACATCTTTGAAAATACGTTTTAAACAGGTTACAATGAACATTGTATAAAATCATTTTTTTTCCATTGCACAATTCAACCAGCAGATTAGTTGTAACGGCCAATGTGTGGAGACAACAGATTTGAATGAATATGGTCAAAAACACAGGTTTTAGGGATTTGCAACAAAAAACATGTACAGCACCTGAAGAAGAGAACAGGAGTCACTATTTGTGTTCGATGAGTGAAAATGAATGTTTTTTCCGTTTTCATTGAACATGGTCTAAAATCATGTTATAGGTGAGTTACCAGCCAAAAACGAGGACTGCCCTACAAGTTAGAGGTCATGACAGAGTATGTGTCTTTCACATCTTTGAAAATACGTTTTAAACAGGTTACAATGAACATTGTATAAAATCAAAAATTTTCCTTTGCACAATTCAACCAGCAGATTAGTTGTAACGGCCAATGTGTGGAGACAACAGATTTGAATGAATATGGTCAAAAACACAGGTTTTAGGGATTTGCAACAAAAAACATGTACAGCACCTGAAGAAGAGAACAGGAGTCACTATTTGTGTTCGATGAGTGAAAATGAATGTTTTGTCCGTTTTCATTGAACATGGTCTAAAATCATGTTTTAGGTAAGCTACCAGCCAAAAACGAGGACTGCCCTACAAGTGAGAGGTCATGACGGAGTATGTGTCTTTCACATCTTTGAAAATACGTTTTAAACAGGTTACAATGAACATTGTATAAAATCAAATGTTTTCCACTGCACAATTCAACTAGCAGATTAGTTATAACGGCCAATGTGTGGAGACAACAGATTTGAATGAATGTGGTCAAAAACACAGGTTTTAGGGATTTGCAACAAAAAACATGAACAGCACCTGAAGAAGAGAACAGGAGTCACTATTTGTGTTCGATGAGTGAAAATGAATGTGTTGTCCGTTTTCATTGAACATGGTCTAAAATCATGTTATAGGTGAGTTACCAGCCAAAAACGAGGACTGCCCTACAAGTTAGAGGTCATGACTGAGTATGTGTCTTTCACATCTTTGAAAATACGTTTTAAACAGGTTACAATGAACATTGTATAAAATCACATTTTTTCCTTTGCACAATTCAACCAGCAGATTAGTTGTAACGGCCAATGTGTGGAGACAACAGATTTGAATGAATGTAGTCAAAAACACAGGTTTTAGGGATTTTGACCTCTAACTTGTAGGGCAGTCCTCGTTTTTGGCTGGTAACTCACCTATAACATGATTTTAGACCATGTTCAATGAAAACGGACAACACATTCATTTTCACTCATCGAACACAAATAGTGACTCCTGTTCTCTTCTTCACTCATCGAACACAAATAGTGACTCCAAATAGTGACTCCTGTTCTCTTCTTCAGGTGCTGTACATGTTTTTTGTTGCAAATCCCTAAAACCTGTGTTTTTGACCATATTCATTCAAATCTGTTGTCTCCACACATTGGCCGTTACAAATAATCTGCTGGTTGAATTGTGCAATGGAAAAAAAATGATTTTATACAATGTTCATTGTAACCTGTTTAAAACGTATTTTCAAAGATGTGAAGGACACATACTCCGTCATGACCTCTAACTTGTAGGGCAGTCCTCGTTTTTGGCTGGTAACTCACATATAACATGATTTTTGACCATGTTCAATGAAAACGGACAACACATTCATTTTCACTCATCGAACACAAATAGTGACTCCTGTTCTCTTCTTCAGGTGCTGTTCATGTTTTTTGTTGCAAATCCCTAAAACCTGTGTTTTTGACCACATTCATTCAAATCTGTTGTCTCCACACATTGGCCGTTACAACTAATCTGCTGGTTGAATTGTGCAATGGAAAAAAAATGATTTTATACAATGTTCATTGTAACCTGTTTAAAACGTATTTTCAAAGATGTGAAAGACACATACTCAGTCATGACCTCTAACTTGTAGGGCAGTCCTCGTTTTTGGCTGGTAACTCCTGTTCTCTTCTTCAGGTGCTGTACATGTTTTTTGTTGCAAATCCTTAAAACCTGTGTTTTTGACTACATTCATTCAAATCTGTTTTCTCCACACATTGGCCGTTACAACTAATCAACTGGTTGAATTGTGCAATGGAAAAAATGTGATTTTATACAATGTTCATTGTAACCTGTTTAAAACGTATTTTCAAAATCACATTTTTTCCTTTGCACAATTCAACCAGCAGATTAGTTGTAACGGCCAATGTGTGGAGACAACAGATTTGAATGAATATAGTCAAAAACACAGGTTTTAGGGATTTTCAACAAAAAAACATGTACAGCACCTGAAGAAGAGATCAGGAGTCACTATTTGTGTTCGATGAGTGAAAATGAATGTTTTGTCCGTTTTCATTGAACATGATCTAAAATCATGTTTTAGGTGAGTTACCAGCCAAAAACGAGGACTGCCCTACAAGTGAGAGGTCATGACGGAGTATGTGTCTTTCACATCTTTGAAAATACGTTTTAAACAGGTTACAATGAACATTGTATAAAATCAAATGTTTTCCATTGCACAATTCAACTAGCAGATTAGTTGTAACGGCCAATGTGTGGAGACAACAGATTTGAATGAATGTGGTCAAAAACACAGGTTTTAGGGATTTGCAACAAAAAACATGAACAGCACCTGAAGAAGAGAACAGGAGTCACTATTTGTGTTCGATGAGTGAAAATGAATGTGTTGTCCGTTTTCATTGAACATGGTCTAAAATCATGTTATAGGTGAGTTACCAGCCAAAAACGAGGACTGCCCTACAAGTTAGAGGTCATGACGGAGTATGTGTCTTTCACATCTTTGAAAATACGTTTTAAACAGGTTACAATGAACATTGTATAAAATCATTTTTTTTTCCATTGCACAATTCAACCAGCAGATTAGCTGTAACGGCCAATGTGTGGAGACAACAGATTTGAATGAATATGGTCAAAAACACAGGTTTTAGGGATTTGCAACAAAAAACATGTACAGCACCTGAAGAAGAGAACAGGAGTCACTATTTGTGTTCGATGAGTGAAAATGAATGTTTTGTCCGTTTTCATTGAACATGGTCTAAAATCATGTTTTAGGTGAGCTACCAGCCAAAAACGAGGACTGCCCTACAAGTGAGAGGTCATGACGGAGTATGTGTCTTTCACATCTTTGAAAATACGTTTTAAACAGGTTACAATTAACATTGTATAAAATCAAATGTTTTCCATTGCACAATTCAACTAGCAGATTAGTTGTAACGGCCAATGTGTGGAGACAACAGATTTGAATGAATGTGGTCAAAAACACAGATTTTAGGCATTTGCAACAAAAAACATGAACAGCACCTGAAGAAGCGAACAGGAGTCACTATTTGTGTTCGATGAGTGAAAATGAATGTGTTGTCCGTTTTCATTGAAAATGGTCTAAAATCATGTTATAGGTGAGTTACCAGCCAAAAACGAGGACTGCCCTACAAGTTAGAGGTCATGACGGAGTATGTGTCTTTCACATCTTTGAAAATACGTTTTAAACAGGTTACAATGAACATTGTATAAAATCAAATGTTTTCCACTGCACAATTCAACTAGCAGATTAGTTATAACGGCCAATGTGTGGAGACAACAGATTTGAATGAATGTGGTCAAAAACACAGGTTTTAGGGATTTGCAACAAAAAACATGAACAGCACCTGAAGAAGAGAACAGGAGTCACTATTTGTGTTCGATGAGTGAAAATGAATGTGTTGTCCGTTTTCATTGAACATGGTCTAAAATCATGTTATAGGTGAGTTACCAGCCAAAAACGAGGACTGCCCTACAAGTTAGAGGTCATGACTGAGTATGTGTCTTTCACATCTTTGAAAATACGTTTTAAACAGGTTACAATGAACATTGTATAAAATCACATTTTTTCCTTTGCACAATTCAACCAGCAGATTAGTTGTAACGGCCAATGTGTGGAGACAACAGATTTGAATGAATGTAGTCAAAAACACAGGTTTTAGGGATTTTGACCTCTAACTTGTAGGGCAGTCCTCGTTTTTGGCTGGTAACTCACCTATAACATGATTTTAGACCATGTTCAATGAAAACGGACAACACATTCATTTTCACTCATCGAACACAAATAGTGACTCCTGTTCTCTTCTTCACTCATCGAACACAAATAGTGACTCCAAATAGTGACTCCTGTTCTCTTCTTCAGGTGCTGTACATGTTTTTTGTTGCAAATCCCTAAAACCTGTGTTTTTGACCATATTCATTCAAATCTGTTGTCTCCACACATTGGCCGTTACAAATAATCTGCTGGTTGAATTGTGCAATGGAAAAAAAATGATTTTATACAATGTTCATTGTAACCTGTTTAAAACGTATTTTCAAAGATGTGAAGGACACATACTCCGTCATGACCTCTAACTTGTAGGGCAGTCCTCGTTTTTGGCTGGTAACTCACATATAACATGATTTTTGACCATGTTCAATGAAAACGGACAACACATTCATTTTCACTCATCGAACACAAATAGTGACTCCTGTTCTCTTCTTCAGGTGCTGTTCATGTTTTTTGTTGCAAATCCCTAAAACCTGTGTTTTTGACCACATTCATTCAAATCTGTTGTCTCCACACATTGGCCGTTACAACTAATCTGCTGGTTGAATTGTGCAATGGAAAAAAAATGATTTTATACAATGTTCATTGTAACCTGTTTAAAACGTATTTTCAAAGATGTGAAAGACACATACTCAGTCATGACCTCTAACTTGTAGGGCAGTCCTCGTTTTTGGCTGGTAACTCCTGTTCTCTTCTTCAGGTGCTGTACATGTTTTTTGTTGCAAATCCTTAAAACCTGTGTTTTTGACTACATTCATTCAAATCTGTTTTCTCCACACATTGGCCGTTACAACTAATCAACTGGTTGAATTGTGCAATGGAAAAAATGTGATTTTATACAATGTTCATTGTAACCTGTTTAAAACGTATTTTCAAAATCACATTTTTTCCTTTGCACAATTCAACCAGCAGATTAGTTGTAACGGCCAATGTGTGGAGACAACAGATTTGAATGAATATAGTCAAAAACACAGGTTTTAGGGATTTTCAACAAAAAAACATGTACAGCACCTGAAGAAGAGATCAGGAGTCACTATTTGTGTTCGATGAGTGAAAATGAATGTTTTGTCCGTTTTCATTGAACATGATCTAAAATCATGTTTTAGGTGAGTTACCAGCCAAAAACGAGGACTGCCCTACAAGTGAGAGGTCATGACGGAGTATGTGTCTTTCACATCTTTGAAAATACGTTTTAAACAGGTTACAATGAACATTGTATAAAATCAAATGTTTTCCATTGCACAATTCAACTAGCAGATTAGTTGTAACGGCCAATGTGTGGAGACAACAGATTTGAATGAATGTGGTCAAAAACACAGGTTTTAGGGATTTGCAACAAAAAACATGAACAGCACCTGAAGAAGAGAACAGGAGTCACTATTTGTGTTCGATGAGTGAAAATGAATGTGTTGTCCGTTTTCATTGAACATGGTCTAAAATCATGTTATAGGTGAGTTACCAGCCAAAAACGAGGACTGCCCTACAAGTTAGAGGTCATGACGGAGTATGTGTCTTTCACATCTTTGAAAATACGTTTTAAACAGGTTACAATGAACATTGTATAAAATCATTTTTTTTTCCATTGCACAATTCAACCAGCAGATTAGCTGTAACGGCCAATGTGTGGAGACAACAGATTTGAATGAATATGGTCAAAAACACAGGTTTTAGGGATTTGCAACAAAAAACATGTACAGCACCTGAAGAAGAGAACAGGAGTCACTATTTGTGTTCGATGAGTGAAAATGAATGTTTTGTCCGTTTTCATTGAACATGGTCTAAAATCATGTTTTAGGTGAGCTACCAGCCAAAAACGAGGACTGCCCTACAAGTGAGAGGTCATGACGGAGTATGTGTCTTTCACATCTTTGAAAATACGTTTTAAACAGGTTACAATTAACATTGTATAAAATCAAATGTTTTCCATTGCACAATTCAACTAGCAGATTAGTTGTAACGGCCAATGTGTGGAGACAACAGATTTGAATGAATGTGGTCAAAAACACAGATTTTAGGCATTTGCAACAAAAAACATGAACAGCACCTGAAGAAGCGAACAGGAGTCACTATTTGTGTTCGATGAGTGAAAATGAATGTGTTGTCCGTTTTCATTGAAAATGGTCTAAAATCATGTTATAGGTGAGTTACCAGCCAAAAACGAGGACTGCCCTACAAGTTAGAGGTCATGACGGAGTATGTGTCTTTCACATCTTTGAAAATACGTTTTAAACAGGTTACAATGAACATTGTATAAAATCAAATGTTTTCCACTGCACAATTCAACTAGCAGATTAGTTATAACGGCCAATGTGTGGAGACAACAGATTTGAATGAATGTGGTCAAAAACACAGGTTTTAGGGATTTGCAACAAAAAACATGAACAGCACCTGAAGAAGAGAACAGGAGTCACTATTTGTGTTCGATGAGTGAAAATGAATGTGTTGTCCGTTTTCATTGAACATGGTCTAAAATCATGTTATAGGTGAGTTACCAGCCAAAAACGAGGACTGCCCTACAAGTTAGAGGTCATGACTGAGTATGTGTCTTTCACATCTTTGAAAATACGTTTTAAACAGGTTACAATGAACATTGTATAAAATCACATTTTTTCCTTTGCACAATTCAACCAGCAGATTAGTTGTAACGGCCAATGTGTGGAGACAACAGATTTGAATGAATGTAGTCAAAAACACAGGTTTTAGGGATTTTGACCTCTAACTTGTAGGGCAGTCCTCGTTTTTGGCTGGTAACTCACCTATAACATGATTTTAGACCATGTTCAATGAAAACGGACAACACATTCATTTTCACTCATCGAACACAAATAGTGACTCCTGTTCTCTTCTTCACTCATCGAACACAAATAGTGACTCCAAATAGTGACTCCTGTTCTCTTCTTCAGGTGCTGTACATGTTTTTTGTTGCAAATCCCTAAAACCTGTGTTTTTGACCATATTCATTCAAATCTGTTGTCTCCACACATTGGCCGTTACAAATAATCTGCTGGTTGAATTGTGCAATGGAAAAAAAATGATTTTATACAATGTTCATTGTAACCTGTTTAAAACGTATTTTCAAAGATGTGAAGGACACATACTCCGTCATGACCTCTAACTTGTAGGGCAGTCCTCGTTTTTGGCTGGTAACTCACATATAACATGATTTTTGACCATGTTCAATGAAAACGGACAACACATTCATTTTCACTCATCGAACACAAATAGTGACTCCTGTTCTCTTCTTCAGGTGCTGTTCATGTTTTTTGTTGCAAATCCCTAAAACCTGTGTTTTTGACCACATTCATTCAAATCTGTTGTCTCCACACATTGGCCGTTACAACTAATCTGCTGGTTGAATTGTGCAATGGAAAAAAAATGATTTTATACAATGTTCATTGTAACCTGTTTAAAACGTATTTTCAAAGATGTGAAAGACACATACTCAGTCATGACCTCTAACTTGTAGGGCAGTCCTCGTTTTTGGCTGGTAACTCCTGTTCTCTTCTTCAGGTGCTGTACATGTTTTTTGTTGCAAATCCTTAAAACCTGTGTTTTTGACTACATTCATTCAAATCTGTTTTCTCCACACATTGGCCGTTACAACTAATCAACTGGTTGAATTGTGCAATGGAAAAAATGTGATTTTATACAATGTTCATTGTAACCTGTTTAAAACGTATTTTCAAAATCACATTTTTTCCTTTGCACAATTCAACCAGCAGATTAGTTGTAACGGCCAATGTGTGGAGACAACAGATTTGAATGAATATAGTCAAAAACACAGGTTTTAGGGATTTTCAACAAAAAAACATGTACAGCACCTGAAGAAGAGATCAGGAGTCACTATTTGTGTTCGATGAGTGAAAATGAATGTTTTGTCCGTTTTCATTGAACATGATCTAAAATCATGTTTTAGGTGAGTTACCAGCCAAAAACGAGGACTGCCCTACAAGTGAGAGGTCATGACGGAGTATGTGTCTTTCACATCTTTGAAAATACGTTTTAAACAGGTTACAATGAACATTGTATAAAATCAAATGTTTTCCATTGCACAATTCAACTAGCAGATTAGTTGTAACGGCCAATGTGTGGAGACAACAGATTTGAATGAATGTGGTCAAAAACACAGGTTTTAGGGATTTGCAACAAAAAACATGAACAGCACCTGAAGAAGAGAACAGGAGTCACTTTTTGTGTTCGATGAGTGAAAATGAATGTGTTGTCCGTTTTCATTGAACATGGTCTAAAATCATGTTATAGGTGAGTTACCAGCCAAAAACGAGGACTGCCCTACAAGTTAGAGGTCATGACGGAGTATGTGTCTTTCACATCTTTGAAAATACGTTTTAAACAGGTTACAATGAACATTGTATAAAATCATTTTTTTTTCCATTGCACAATTCAACCAGCAGATTAGATGTAACGGCCAATGTGTGGAGACAACAGATTTGAATGAATATGGTCAAAAACACAGGTTTTAGGGATTTGCAACAAAAAACATGTACAGCACCTGAAGAAGAGAACAGGAGTCACTATTTGTGTTCGATGAGTGAAAATGAATGTTTTGTCCGTTTTCATTGAACATGGTCTAAAATCATGTTTTAGGTGAGCTACCAGCCAAAAACGAGGACTGCCCTACAAGTGAGAGGTCATGACGGAGTATGTGTCTTTCACATCTTTGAAAATACGTTTTAAACAGGTTACAATTAACATTGTATAAAATCAAATGTTTTCCATTGCACAATTCAACTAGCAGATTAGTTGTAACGGCCAATGTGTGGAGACAACAGATTTGAATGAATGTGGTCAAAAACACAGATTTTAGGCATTTGCAACAAAAAACATGAACAGCACCTGAAGAAGCGAACAGGAGTCACTATTTGTGTTCGATGAGTGAAAATGAATGTGTTGTCCGTTTTCATTGAAAATGGTCTAAAATCATGTTATAGGTGAGTTACCAGCCAAAAACGAGGACTGCCCTACAAGTTAGAGGTCATGACGGAGTATGTGTCTTTCACATCTTTGAAAATACGTTTTAAACAGGTTACAATGAACATTGTATAAAATCAAATGTTTTCCACTGCACAATTCAACTAGCAGATTAGTTATAACGGCCAATGTGTGGAGACAACAGATTTGAATGAATGTGGTCAAAAACACAGGTTTTAGGGATTTGCAACAAAAAACATGAACAGCACCTGAAGAAGAGAACAGGAGTCACTATTTGTGTTCGATGAGTGAAAATGAATGTGTTGTCCGTTTTCATTGAACATGGTCTAAAATCATGTTATAGGTGAGTTACCAGCCAAAAACGAGGACTGCCCTACAAGTTAGAGGTCATGACTGAGTATGTGTCTTTCACATCTTTGAAAATACGTTTTAAACAGGTTACAATGAACATTGTATAAAATCACATTTTTTCCTTTGCACAATTCAACCAGCAGATTAGTTGTAACGGCCAATGTGTGGAGACAACAGATTTGAATGAATGTAGTCAAAAACACAGGTTTTAGGGATTTTGACCTCTAACTTGTAGGGCAGTCCTCGTTTTTGGCTGGTAACTCACCTATAACATGATTTTAGACCATGTTCAATGAAAACGGACAACACATTCATTTTCACTCATCGAACACAAATAGTGACTCCTGTTCTCTTCTTCACTCATCGAACACAAATAGTGACTCCAAATAGTGACTCCTGTTCTCTTCTTCAGGTGCTGTACATGTTTTTTGTTGCAAATCCCTAAAACCTGTGTTTTTGACCATATTCATTCAAATCTGTTGTCTCCACACATTGGCCGTTACAAATAATCTGCTGGTTGAATTGTGCAATGGAAAAAAAATGATTTTATACAATGTTCATTGTAACCTGTTTAAAACGTATTTTCAAAGATGTGAAGGACACATACTCCGTCATGACCTCTAACTTGTAGGGCAGTCCTCGTTTTTGGCTGGTAACTCACATATAACATGATTTTAGACCATGTTCAATGAAAACGGACAACACATTCATTTTCACTCATCGAACACAAATAGTGACTCCTGTCTCTTCTTCAGGTGCTGTTCATGTTTTTTGTTGCAAATCCCTAAAACCTGTGTTTTTGACCACATTCATTCAAATCTGTTGTCTCCACACATTGGCCGTTACAACTAATCTGCTGGTTGAATTGTGCAATGGAAAAAAAATGATTTTATACAATGTTCATTGTAACCTGTTTAAAACGTATTTTCAAAGATGTGAAAGACACATACTCAGTCATGACCTCTAACTTGTAGGGCAGTCCTCGTTTTTGGCTGGTAACTCCTGTTCTCTTCTTCAGGTGCTGTACATGTTTTTTGTTGCAAATCCTTAAAACCTGTGTTTTTGACTACATTCATTCAAATCTGTTTTCTCCACACATTGGCCGTTACAACTAATCTACTGGTTGAATTGTGCAATGGAAAAAATGTGATTTTATACAATGTTCATTGTAACCTGTTTAAAACGTATTTTCAAAATCACATTTTTTCCTTTGCACAATTCAACCAGCAGATTAGTTGTAACGGCCAATGTGTGGAGACAACAGATTTGAATGAATGTAGTCAAAAACACAGGTTTTAGGGATTTTCAACAAAAAAACATGTACAGCACCTGAAGAAGAGATCAGGAGTCACTATTTGTGTTCGATGAGTGAAAATGAATGTTTTGTCCGTTTTCATTGAACATGATCTAAAATCATGTTTTAGGTGAGTTACCAGCCAAAAACGAGGACTGCCCTACAAGTGAGAGGTCATGACGGAGTATGTGTCTTTCACATCTTTGAAAATACGTTTTAAACAGGTTACAATGAACATTGTATAAAATCATTTTTTTTCCATTGCACAATTCAACCAGCAGATTAGTTGTAACGGCCAATGTGTGGAGACAACAGATTTGAATGAATGTGGTCAAAAACACAGGTTTTAGGGATTTGCAACAAAAAACATGAACAGTACCTGAAGAAGAGAACAGGAGTCACTATTTGTGTTCGATGAGTGAAAATGAATGTGTTGTCCGTTTTCATTGAACATGGTCTAAAATCATGTTATAGGTGAGTTACCAGCCAAAAACGAGGACTGCCCTACAAGTTAGAGGTCATGACGGAGTATGTGTCTTTCACATCTTTGAAAATACGTTTTAAACAGTTTACAATGAACATTGTATAAAATCATTTTTTTTCCATTGCACAATTCAACTATTAGATTAGCTGTAACGGCCAATGTGTGGAGACAACAGATTTGAATGAATATGGTCAAAAACACAGGTTTTAGGGATTTGCAACAAAAAACATGTACAGCACCTGAAGAAGAGAACAGGATTCACTATTTGTGTTCGATGAGTGAAAATGATGTTTTGTCCGTTTTCATTGAACATGATCTAAAATCATGTTATATGTGAGTTACCAGCCAAAGACGAGGACTGCCCTACAAGTTAGAGGTCATGACAGAGTATGTGTCTTTCACATCTTTGAAAATACGTTTTAAACAGGTTACAATGAACATTGTATAAAATCACATTTTTTCCATTGCACAATTCAACCAGCAGATTAGTTGTAACGGCCAATGTGTGGAGAAAACAGATTTGAATGAATGTAGTCAAAAACACAGGTGTTAAGGATTTGCAACAAAAAACATGTACAGCACCTGAAGAAGAGAAGAGGAGTTACCAGCCAAAAACGAGGACTGCCCTACAAGTTAGAGGTCATGACTGAGTATGTGTCTTTCACATCTTTGAAAATACGTTTTAAACAGGTTACAATGAACATTGTATAAAATCAAATGTTTTCCATTGCACAATTCAACCAGCAGATTAGTTGTAACGGCCAATGTGTGGAGACAACAGATTTGAATGAATGTAGTCAAAAACACAAGTTTTAGGGATTTTCAACAAAAAAACATGTACAGCACCTGAAGAAGAGATCAGGAGTCACTATTTGTGTTTGATGAGTGAAAATGAATGTATTGTCCGTTTTCATTGAACATGATCTAAAATCATGTTTTAGGTGAGTTACCAGCCAAAAACGAGGACTGCCCTACAAGTGAGAGGTCATGACGGAGTATGTGTCTTTCACATCTTTGAAAATACGTTTTAAACAGGTTACAATAAACATTGTATAAAATCAAATGTTTTCCATTGCACAATTCAACTAGCAGATTAGCTGTAACGGCCAATGTGTGGAGACAACAGATTTGAATGAATATGGTCAAAAACACAGGTTTTAGGGATTTGCAACAAAAAACATGTACAGCACCTGAAGAAGAGAACAGGAGTCACTATTTGTGTTCGATGAGTGAAAATGATGTTTTGTCCGTTTTCATTGAACATGATCTAAAATCATGTTATAGGTGAGTTACCAGCCAAAAACGAGGACTGCCCTACAAGTTAGAGGTCATGACAGAGTATGTGTCTTTCACATCTTTGAAAATACGTTTTAAACAGGTTACAATGAACATTGTATAAAATCAAATTTTTTCCATTGCACAATTCAACCAGCAGACTAGTTGTAACGGCCAATGTGTGGAGAAAACAGATTTGAATGAATGTAGTCAAAAACACAGGTTTTAAGGATTTGCAACAAAAAACATGTACAGCACCTGAAGAAGAGAACAGGAGTCAATATTTGTGTTCGATGTGTGAAATAAAACGTTTTGTCAGTTTTCATTGAACATGGTTTAAAATCATGTTTTAGGGAGTTACCCGCCAAAAACGGGTACTGCTCTGGAAGCTGAGATGACATGACAGAGTATTTGTGTTTCACATCTTTGAAATACTTTTTAAACAGTTTACAATGAAGATGGTATAAAATCATATTTTATCCATTTCGCAACGGAATTAGCAGATCACTAGGAATGGACAATATGTGGAGACAACAGATTTGAATGAACATGGTCAAAAACATGTTTTAGGGATTGGCAACAAAAAACAAGTACAGCACCTTAAGAAGACAACAAGAGTCAATATTTGTGTTCAATGAGTGAAATAAAATGTTTTGTCACTATTCATTGAACATGGTCTAAAATCATGTTTTAGGGAGTTACCAGCCAAAAACGAGTACTGCTCTAGAAGCTGAGATGACATGACAGAGTATTTGTGTTTCACATCTTTGAAATATGTTTTAAACAGTTTGCAATGAACATGGTATAAAATCATATTTTATCAATTTCACAACGCAACTAGCAAATTCCTAGGAATGGACAATATGTGGAGACAAAATATTTGAATGAATATGGTCAAAAACATGTTTTAGGGATTCGCAACAAAAAACAAGTACAGCACCTTAAGAAGTGAACAGGAGTCAATATTTGTGTTAGATGAGTGAAATAAAAAGTTTTGTCAGTTTTCATTGAACATGGTCTAAAATCATGTTTTAGGGAGTTACCCGCCAAAAACGGGTACTGCTCTAGAAGCTGAGATGACATGACAGAGTATTTGTGTTTTACATCTTTGAAATAAGTTTTAAACAGTTTACAATGAACATGGTATAAAATCGTATTTTATCAATTTCCACAACGCAACTAGCAGATCACTAGGAATGGACAATATGTGGAGACAACATATTTGAATGAATATGGTCAATAACATGTTTTAGGGATTCGCAACAAAAAACAAGGACAGCACCTTAAGAAGAGAACAGGAGTCAATATTTGTGTTCAATTTGTGAAATAAAATGTTCTGTCAGTTTTCATTGAACATTGTCTAAAATCATGTTTTAGGGAGTTACCAGCCAAAACGAGTACTATTCTAGAAGCTGAGATGACATGACAGAGTATTTGTGTTTCACATCTTTGAAATACGTTTTAAACAGTTTAAAATGAGCATGGTATAAAATCATATTTTATCCATTTCACAATTCAACTAGCAGATTAGTTGTAATGGCCAATATGTGGTACAACATATTTGAATGAATATGGTCAAAAACATGGTTTAGGGATTGGCAACAAAAAACTAGTACAGCACCTTAAGAAGTGAACAAGAGTCAATATTTGTGTTAGATGAGTGAAATATTTTTTTTTGTCAGTTTTCATTGAACATGGTCTAAAATCATGTTTTAGGTGAGTTACGAGCCAAAAACGAGGACTGCCCTACAAGTAAGAGGTCATGACGGAGTATGTGTCTTTCACATCTTTGAAAATACGTTTTAAACAGGTTACAATGAACATTGTATAAAATCATTTTTTTTCCATTGCACAATTCAACCAGCTGATTAGTTGTAACGGCCAATGTGTGGAGACAACAGATTTGAATGAATATGGTCAAAAACACAGGTTTTAGGGATTTGCAACAAAAAACATGTACAGCACCTGAAGAAGAGAACAGGAGTCACTATTTGTGTTTGATGAGTGAAAATGAATGTTTTGTCCGTTTTCATTGAACATGGTCAAAAATCATGTTTTAGGTGAGTTACCAGCCAAAAACGAGGACTGCCCTACAAGTGAGAGGTCATGACGGAGTATGTGTCTTTCACATATTTGAAAATACGTTTTAAACAGGTTACAATGAACATTGTATAAAATCAAATGTTTTCCAATGCACAATTCAACTAGCAGATTAGTTGTAACGGCCAATGTGTGGAGACAACAGATTTGAATGAATGTGGTCAAAAACACAGGTTTTAGGGATTTGCAACAAAAAACATGTACAGCACCTGAAGAAGAGAACAGGAGTCACTATTTGTGTTCGATGAGTGAAAATGAATGTGTTGTCCGTTTTCATTGAACATGGTCTAAAATCATGTTATAGGTGAGTTACCAGCCAAAAACGAGGACTGCCCTACAAGTTAGAGGTCATGACGGAGTATGTGTCTTTCACATCTTTGAAAATACGTTTTAAAAAGGTTACAATGAACATTGTATAAAATCATATTTTATCCATTTCACAACGCAACTAGCAGATCACTAGCAATGGACAATATATGGAGACAACATATTTGAATGAATATGTTTAAAAACATGTTTTAGGGATTCACAACAAAAAACAAGTACAGCACCTTAAGAAGAGAACAGGAGACAATATTTGTGTTCGATTAATGAAATAAAATGTTTTGTCAGTTTTCATTGAACATGGTCAAAAATCATGTTTTAGGGAGTTACCAGCCAAAAACGAGTACTGCTCTAGAAGCTGAGATGACATGACAGAGTATTTGTGTTTCACATCTTTGAAATATGTTTTAAACAGTTTGCAATGAACATGGTATAAAATCATATTTTATCAATTTCACAACGCAACTAGCAAATTCCTAGGAATGGACAATATGTGGAGACAAAATATTTGAATGAATATGGTCAAAAACATGTTTTAGGGATTCGCAACAAAAAACAAGTACAGCACCTTAAGAAGTGAACAGGAGTCAATATTTGTGTTAGATGAGTGAAATAAAAAGTTTTGTCAGTTTTCATTGAACATGGTCTAAAATCATGTTTTAGGGAGTTACCCGCCAAAAACGGGTACTGCTCTAGAAGCTGAGATGACATGACAGAGTATTTGTGTTTTACATCTTTGAAATAAGTTTTAAACAGTTTACAATGAACATGGTATAAAATCGTATTTTATCAATTTCCACAACGCAACTAGCAGATCACTAGGAATGGACAATATGTGGAGACAACATATTTGAATGAATATGGTCAATAACATGTTTTAGGGATTCGCAACAAAAAACAAGGACAGCACCTTAAGAAGAGAACAGGAGTCAATATTTGTGTTCGATTTGTGAAATAAAATGTTCTGTCAGTTTTCATTGAACATTGTCTAAAATCATGTTTTAGGGAGTTACCAGCCAAAACGAGTACTATTCTAGAAGCTGAGATGACATGACAGAGTATTTGTGTTTCACATCTTTGAAATACGTTTTAAACAGTTTAAAATGAGCATGGTATAAAATCATATTTTATCCATTTCACAATTCAACTAGCAGATTAGTTGTAATGGCCAATATGTGGTACAACATATTTGAATGAATATGGTCAAAAACATGGTTTAGGGATTGGCAACAAAAAACTAGTACAGCACCTTAAGAAGTGAACAAGAGTCAATATTTGTGTTAGATGAGTGAAATATTTTTTTTTGTCAGTTTTCATTGAACATGGTCTAAAATCATGTTTTAGGTGAGTTACGAGCCAAAAACGAGGACTGCCCTACAAGTAAGAGGTCATGACGGAGTATGTGTCTTTCACATCTTTGAAAATACGTTTTAAACAGGTTACAATGAACATTGTATAAAATCATTTTTTTTCCATTGCACAATTCAACCAGCTGATTAGTTGTAACGGCCAATGTGTGGAGACAACAGATTTGAATGAATATGGTCAAAAACACAGGTTTTAGGGATTTGCAACAAAAAACATGTACAGCACCTGAAGAAGAGAACAGGAGTCACTATTTGTGTTTGATGAGTGAAAATGAATGTTTTGTCCGTTTTCATTGAACATGGTCAAAAATCATGTTTTAGGTGAGTTACCAGCCAAAAACGAGGACTGCCCTACAAGTGAGAGGTCATGACGGAGTATGTGTCTTTCACATATTTGAAAATACGTTTTAAACAGGTTACAATGAACATTGTATAAAATCAAATGTTTTCCAATGCACAATTCAACTAGCAGATTAGTTGTAACGGCCAATGTGTGGAGACAACAGATTTGAATAAATGTGGTCAAAAACACAGGTTTTAGGGATTTGCAACAAAAAACATGTACAGCACCTGAAGAAGAGAACAGGAGTCACTATTTGTGTTCGATGAGTGAAAATGAATGTGTTGTCCGTTTTCATTGAACATGGTCTAAAATCATGTTATAGGTGAGTTACCAGCCAAAAACGAGGACTGCCCTACAAGTTAGAGGTCATGACGGAGTATGTGTCTTTCACATCTTTGAAAATACGTTTTAAACAGGTTACAATGAACATTGTATAAAATCATATTTTATCCATTTCACAACGCAACTAGCAGATCACTAGCAATGGACAATATATGGAGACAACATATTTGAATGAATATGTTTAAAAACATGTTTTAGGGATTCACAACAAAAAACAAGTACAGCACCTTAAGAAGAGAACAGGAGACAATATTTGTGTTCGATGAATGAAATAAAATGTTTTGTCAGTTTTCATTGAACATGGTCAAAAATCATGTTTTAGGGAGTTACCAGCCAAAAACGAGCACTGCTCTAGAAGCTGAGATGACATGACAGAGTATTTGTGTTTCACATCTTTGAAATATGTTTTAAACAGTTTGCAATGAACATGGTATAAAATCATATTTTATCAATTTCACAACGCAACTAGCAAATTCCTAGGAATGGACAATATGTGGAAACAAAATATTTGAATGAATATGGTCAAAAACATGTTTTAGGGATTCGCAACAAAAAACAAGTACAGCACCTTAAGAAGTGAACAGTAGTCAATATTTGTGTTAGATGAGTGAAATAAAAAGTTTTGTCAGTTTTCATTGAACATGGTCTAAAATCATGTTTTAGGGAGTTACCCGCCAAAAACGGGTACTGCTCTAGAAGCTGAGATGACATGACAGAGTATTTGTGTTTTACATCTTTGAAATAAGTTTTAAACAGTTTACAATGAACATGGTATAAAATCGTATTTTATCAATTTCCACAACGCAACTAGCAGATCACTAGGAATGGACAATATGTGGAGACAACATATTTGAATGAATATGGTCAATAACATGTTTTAGGGATTCGCAACAAAAAACAAGGACAGCACCTTAAGAAGAGAACAGGAGTCAATATTTGTGTTCGATTTGTGAAATAAAATGTTCTGTCAGTTTTCATTGAACATTGTCTAAAATCATGTTTTAGGGAGTTACCAGCCAAAACGAGTACTATTCTAGAAGCTGAGATGACATGACAGAGTATTTGTGTTTCACATCTTTGAAATACGTTTTAAACAGTTTAAAATGAGCATGGTATAAAATCATATTTTATCCATTTCACAATTCAACTAGCAGATTAGTTGTAACGGCCAATGTGTGGAGACAACAGATTTGAATGAATATGGTCAAAAACATGGTTTAGGGATTGGCAACAAAAAACTAGTACAGCACCTTAAGAAGTGAACAAGAGTCAATATTTGTGTTAGATGAGTGAAATATTTGTTTTTGTCCGTTTTCATTGAACATGGTCTAAAATCATGTTTTAGGTGAGTTACGAGCCAAAAACGAGGACTGCCCTACAAGTAAGAGGTCATGACGGAGTATGTGTCTTTCAAATCTTTGAAAATACGTTTTAAACAGGTTACAATGAACATTGTATAAAATCATTTTTTTTCCATTGCACAATTCAACCAGCTGATTAGTTGTAACGGCCAATGTGTGGAGACAACAGATTTGAATGAATATGGTCAAAAACACAGGTTTTAGGGATTTGCAACAAAAAACATGTACAGCACCTGAAGAAGAGAACAGGAGTCACTATTTGTGTTTGATGAGTGAAAATGAATGTTTTGTCCGTTTTCATTGAACATGGTCAAAAATCATGTTTTAGGTGAGTTACCAGCCAAAAACGAGGACTGCCCTACAAGTGAGACGTCATGACGGAGTATGTGTCTTTCACATATTTGAAAATACGTTTTAAACAGGTTACAATGAACATTGTATAAAATCAAATGTTTTCCAATGCACAATTCAACTAGCAGATTAGTTGTAACGGCCAATGTGTGGAGACAACAGATTTGAATGAATGTGGTCAAAAACACAGGTTTTAGGGATTTGCAACAAAAAACATGTACAGCACCTGAAGAAGAGAACAGGAGTCACTATTTGTGTTCGATGAGTGAAAATGAATGTTTTGTCCGTTTTCATTTAACATGGTCTAAAATCATGTTTTAGGTGAGTTACCAGCCAAAAACGAGGACTGCCCTACAAGTGAGAGGTCATGACGGAGTATGTGTCTTTCACATCTTTGAAAATACGTTTTAAACAGGTTACAATGAACATTGTATAAAATCAAATGTTTTCCATTGCACAATTCAACTAGCAGATTAGTTGTAACGGCCAATGTGTGGAGACAACAGATTTGAATGAATGTGGTCAAAAACACAGGTTTTAGGGATTTGCAACAAAAAACATGAACAGCACCTGAAGAAGAGAACAGGAGTCACTATTTGTGTTCGATGAGTGAAAATGAATGTGTTGTCCGTTTTCATTGAACATGGTCTAAAATCATGTTATAGGTGAGTTACCAGCCAAAAACGAGGACTGCCCTACAAGTTAGAGGTCATGACGGAGTATGTGTCTTTCACATCTTTGAAAATACGTTTTAAACAGGTTACAATGAACATTGTATAAAATCATATTTTATCCATTTCACAACGCAACTAGCAGATCACTAGCAATGGACAATATATGGAGACAACATATTTGAATGAATATGTTTAAAAACATGTTTTAGGGATTCACAACAAAAAACAAGTACAGCACCTTAAGAAGAGAACAGGAGACAATATTTGTGTTCGATGAATGAAATAAAATGTTTTGTCAGTTTTCATTGAACATGGTCAAAAATCATGTTTTAGGGAGTTACCAGCCAAAAACGAGTACTGCTCTAGAAGCTGAGATGACATGACGGAGTATTTGTTTTTCACATCTTTGAAATATGTTTTAAACAGTTTGCAATGAACATGGTATAAAATCATATTTTATCAATTTCACAACGCAACTAGCAAATTCCTAGGAATGGACAATATGTGGAGACAAAATATTTGAATGAATATGGTCAAAAACATGTTTTAGGGATTCGCAACAAAAAACAAGTACAGCACCTTAAGAAGTGAACAGGAGTCAATATTTGTGTTAGATGAGTGAAATAAAAAGTTTTGTCAGTTTTCATTGAACATGGTCTAAAATCATGTTTTAGGGAGTTACCCGCCAAAAACGGGTACTGCTCTAGAAGCTGAGATGAAATGACAGAGTATTTGTGTTTTACATCTTTGAAATAAGTTTTAAACAGTTTACAATGAACATGGTATAAAATCGTATTTTATCAATTTCCACAACGCAACTAGCAGATCACTAGGAATGGACAACTGCTATGTAGTGTCTCTGTAACACTGCTATGTAGTGTCTCTGTAACACTGCTATGTAGTGTCTCTGTAACACGGCTATGTAGTGTCTCTGTAACAAGGCTATGTAGTGTCTCTGTAACACTGCTATGTAGTGTTTCTGTAACACTGCTATGTAGTGTCTCTGTAACACTGCTATGTAGTGTCTCTGTAACACGGATATGTAGTGTCTCTGTAACACGGCTATGTAGTGTCTCTGTAACACGGCTATGTAGTGTCTCTGTAACGCTGCTATGTAGTGTCTCTGTAACGCTGCTATGTAGTGTCTCTGTAACGCTGCTATGTAGTGTCTCTGTAACGCTGCTATGTAGTGTCTCTGTAACACTGCTATGTAGTGTTTCTATAACACTGCTATGTAGTGCCTCTGTAACACTGTCTCTGTAACACTGCTATGTAGTGTCTCTATAACACGGCTATGTAGTGTCTCTGTAACATGGCTATGTAGTGTCTCTGTAACATGACTATGTAGTGTCTCTGTAACACTGTCTCTGTAACACTGCTATGCGGAAGCATAGTTCCCGCTCAGCCCAGTCAAAACTGTTCGCTGCTCTGGCGCCCCAATGGTGGAACAAGATCCCTCACGACGCCAGGACAGCGGAGTCACTCACCACCTTCCAGAGACATTTGAAACCCCACCTCTTTAAGGAATAACTGGGATAGGATAAAGTAATCCTTCTACCCCCCCCTTACCCCAACCCAAACCCCAACCCCCCCCCCAAAAAAAATAATACATTGTAAAGTGGTTATCCCACTGGCTATAAGGTGAATGCACCTATTTGTAAGTCGCTCTGGATAAGAGCGTCTGCTAAATGACGTAAATGTAAATGTAAATGACAATATGTGGAGACAACAAATTTGATTGAATATGGTCAATAACATCTTTTAGGGATTCGCAACAAAAAACAAGGACAGCACCTTAAGAAGAGAACAGGAGTCAATATTTGTGTTCGATTTGTGAAATAAAATGTTCTGTCAGTTTTCATTGAACATTGTCTAAAATCATGTTTTAGGGAGTTACCAGCCAAAACGAGTACTATTCTAGAAGCTGAGATGACATGGCAGAGTATTTGTGTTTCACATCTTTGAAATGCGTTTTAAACAGTTTAAAAAGAGCATGGTATAAAATCATATTTTATCCATTTCACAATTCAACTAGCAGATTAGTTGTAATGGCCAATATGTGGTACAACATATTTGAATGAATATGGTCAAAAACATGGTTTAGGGATTGGCAACAAAAAACTAGTACAGCACCTTAAGAAGTGAACAAGAGTCAATATTTGTGTTAGATGAGTGAAATATTTTTTTTTTCAGTTTTCATTGAACATGGTCTAAAATCATGTTTTAGGTGAGTTACGAGCCAAAAACGAGGACTGCCCTACAAGTAAGAGGTCATGACGGAGTATGTGTCTTTCACATCTTTGAAAATACGTTTTAAACAGGTTACAATGAACATTGTATAAAATCATTTTTTTTCCATTGCACAATTCAACCAGCTGATTAGTTGTAACGGCCAATGTGTGGAGACAACAGATTTGAATGAATATGGTCAAAAACACAGGTTTTAGGGATTTGCAACAAAAAACATGTACAGCACCTGAAGAAGAGAACAGGAGTCACTATTTGTGTTTGATGAGTGAAAATGAATGTTTTGTCCGTTTTCATTGAACATGGTCTAAAATCATGTTTTAGGTGAGTTACCAGCCAAAAACGAGGACTGCCCTACAAGTGAGAGGTCATGACGGAGTATGTGTCTTTCACATATTTGAAAATACGTTTTAAACAGGTTACAATGAACATTGTATAAAATCAAATGTTTTCCAATGCACAATTCAACTAGCAGATTAGTTGTAACGGCCAATGTGTGGAGACAACAGATTTGAATGAATGTGGTCAAAAACACAGGTTTTAGGGATTTGCAACAAAAAACATGTACAGCACCTGAAGAAGAGAACAGGAGTCACTATTTGTGTTCGATGAGTGAAAATGAATGTTTTGTCCGTTTTCATTTAACATGGTCTAAAATCATGTTTTAGGTGAGTTACCAGCCAAAAACGAGGACTGCCCTACAAGTGAGAGGTCATGACGGAGTATGTGTCTTTCACATCTTTGAAAATACGTTTTAAACAGGTTACAATGAACATTGTATAAAATCAAATTTTTTCCATTGCACAATTCAACTAGCAGATTAGTTGTAACGGCCAATGTGTGGAGACAACAGATTTGAATGAATGTGGTCAAAAACACAGGTTTTAGGGATTTGCAACAAAAAACATGAACAGCACCTGAAGAAGAGAACAGGAGTCACTATTTGTGTTCGATGATTGAAAATGAATGTGTTGTCCGTTTTCATTGAACATGGTCTAAAATCATGTTATAGGTGAGTTACCAGCCAAAAACGAGGACTGCCCTACAAGTTAGAGGTCATGACAGAGTATGTGTCTTTCACATCTTTGAAAATACGTTTTAAACAGGTTACAATGAACATTGTATAAAATCATATTTTATCCATTTCACAACGCAACTAGCAGATCACTAGCAATGGACAATATATGGAGACAACATATTTGAATGAATATGTTTAAAAACATGTTTTAGGGATTCACAACAAAAAACAAGTACAGCACCTTAAGAAGAGAACAGGAGACAATATTTGTGTTCGATGAATGAAATAAAATGTTTTGTCAGTTTTCATTGAACATGGTCAAAAATCATGTTTTAGGGAGTTACCAGCCAAAAACGAGCACTGCTCTAGAAGCTGAGATGACATGACAGAGTATTTGTGTTTCACATCTTTGAAATATGTTTTAAACAGTTTGCAATGAACATGGTATAAAATCATATTTTATCAATTTCACAACGCAACTAGCAAATTCCTAGGAATGGACAATATGTGGAGACAAAATATTTGAATGAATATGGTCAAAAACATGTTTTAGGGATTCGCAACAAAAAACAAGTACAGCACCTTAAGAAGTGAACAGGAGTCAATATTTGTGTTAGATGAGTGAAATAAAAAGTTTTGTCAGTTTTCATTGAACATGGTCTAAAATCATGTTTTAGGGAGTTACCCGCCAAAAACGGGTACTGCTCTAGAAGCTGAGATGAAATGACAGAGTATTTGTGTTTTACATCTTTGAAATAAGTTTTAAACAGTTTACAATGAACATGGTATAAAATCGTATTTTATCAATTTCCACAACGCAACTAGCAGATCACTAGGAATGGACAACTGCTATGTAGTGTCTCTGTAACACTGCTATGTAGTGTCTCTGTAACACTGCTATGTAGTGTCTCTGTAACACTGCTATGTAGTGTCTCTGTAACACGGCTATGTAGTGTCTCTGTAACAAGGCTATGTAGTGTCTCTGTAACACTGCTATGTAGTGTCTCTGTAACACTGCTATGTAGTGTCTCTGTAACACTGCTATGTAGTGTCTCTGTAACACGGCTATGTAGTGTCTCTGTAACACGGCTATGTAGTGTCTCTGTAACACGGCTATGTAGTGTCTCTGTAACGCTGCTATGTAGTGTCTCTGTAACGCTGCTATGTAGTGTCTCTGTAACGCTGCTATGTAGTGTCTCTGTAACGCTGCTATGTAGTGTCTCTGTAACACTGCTATGTAGTGTTTCTATAACACTGCTATGTAGTGCCTCTGTAACGCTGTCTCTGTAACACTGCTATGTAGTGTCTCTATAACACGGCTATGTAGTGTCTCTGTAACATGGCTATGTAGTGTCTCTGTAACATGACTATGTAGTGTCTCTGTAACACTGTCTCTGTAACACTGCTATGCGGAAGCATAGTTCCCGCTCAGCCCAGTCAAAACTGTTCGCTGCTCTGGCGCCCAAATGGTGGAACAAGATCCCTCACGACGCCAGGACAGCGGAGTCACTCACCACCTTCCAGAGACATTTGAAACCCCACCTCTTTAAGGAATACCTGGGATAGGATAAAGTAATCCTTCTACCCCCCCCTTACCCCAACCCAAACCCCAACCCCCCCCCAAAAAAAAAATAATACATTGTAAAGTGGTTATCCCACTGGCTATAAGGTGAATGCACCTATTTGTAAGTCGCTCTGGATAAGAGCGTCTGCTAAATGACGTAAATGTAAATGTAAATGACAATATGTGGAGACAACAAATTTGAATTAATATGGTCAATAACATGTTTTAGGGATTCGCAACAAAAAACAAGGACAGCACCTTAAGAAGAGAACAGGAGTCAATATTTGTGTTCGATTTGTGAAATAAAATGTTCTGTCAGTTTTCATTGAACATTGTCTAAAATCATGTTTTAGGGAGTTACCAGCCAAAACGAGTACTATTCTAGAAGCTGAGATGACATGACAGAGTATTTGTGTTTCACATCTTTGAAATTAGTTTTAAACAGTTTAAAATGAGCATGGTATAAAATCATATTTTATCCATTTCACAATTCAACTAGCAGATTAGTTGTAATGGCCAATATGTGGTACAACATATTTGAATGAATATGGTCAAAAACATGGTTTAGGGATTGGCAACAAAAAACTAGTACAGCACCTTAAGAAGTGAACAAGAGTCAATATTTGTGTTAGATGAGTGAAATATATTTTTTTGTCAGTTTTCATTGAACATGGTCTAAAATCATGTTTTAGGTGAGTTACGAGCCAAAAACGAGGACTGCCCTACAAGTAAGAGGTCATGACGGAGTATGTGTCTTTCACATCTTTGAAAATACGTTTTAAACAGGTTACAATGAACATTGTATAAAATCATTTTTTTTCCATTGCACAATTCAACCAGCTGATTAGTTGTAACGGCCAATGTGTGGAGACAACAGATTTGAATGAATATGGTCAAAAACACAGGTTTTAGGGATTTGCAACAAAAAACATGTACAGCACCTGAAGAAGAGAACAGGAGTCACTATTTGTGTTCGATGAGTGAAAATGAATGTTTTGTCCGTTTTCATTGAACATGGTCTAAAATCATGTTTTAGGTGAGTTACCAGCCAAAAACGAGGACTGCCCTACAAGTTAGAGGTCATGACGGAGTATGTGTCTTTCACATCTTTGAAAATACGTTTTAAACAGGTTACAATGAACATTGTATAAAATCTTTTTTTTTCCATTGCACAATTCAACCAGCAGATTAGTTGTAACGGCCAATGTGTGGAGACAACAGATTTGAATGAATGTGGTCAAAAATACAGGTTTTAGGGATTTGCAACAAAAAACATGTACAGCACCTGAAGAAGAGAACAGGAGTCACTATTTGTGTTCGATGAGTGAAAATGAATGTGTTGTCCGTTTTCATTGAACATGATCTAAAATCATGTTATAGGTGAGTTACCAGCCAAGAACGAGGACTGCCCTACAAGTGAGAGGTCATGACGGAGTATGTGTCTTTCACATCTTTGAAAATACGTTTTAAACAGGTTACAATGAACATTGTATAAAATAATTTTTTTTCCATTGCACAATTCAACCAGCAGATTACTTGTAACGGCCAATGTGTGGAGACAACAGATTTGAATGAATATGGTCAAAAACACAGGTTTTAGGGATTTGCAACAAAAAACATGTACAGCACCTGAAGAAGAGAACAGGAGTCACTATTTGTGTTCGATGAGTGAAAATGAATGTTTTGTCCGTTTTCATTGAACATGGTCTAAAATCATGTTTTAGGTGAGTAACCAGCCAAAAACGAGGACTGCCCTACAAGTGAGAGGTCATGACGGAGTATGTGTCTTTCACATATTTGAAAATACGTTTTAAACAGGTTACAATGAACATTGTATAAAATCAAATGTTTTCCAATGCACAATTCAACTAGCAGATTAGTTGTAACGGCCAATGTGTGGAGACAACAGATTTGAATGAATGTGGTCAAAAACACAGGTTTTAGGGATTTGCAACAAAAAACATGTACAGCACCTGAAGAAGCGAACAGGAGTCACTATTTGTGTTCGATGAGTGAAAATGAATGTTTTGTCCGTTTTCATTGAACATGGTCTAAAATCATGTTTTAGGTGAGTTACCAGCCAAAACGAGGACTGCCCTACAAGTGAGAGGTCATGACGGAGTATGTGTCTTTCACATCTTTGAAAATACGTTTTAAACAGGTTACAATGAACATTGTATAAAATCAAATGTTTTCCATTGCACAATTCAACTAGCAGATTAGTTGTAACGGCCAATGTGTGGAGACAACAGATTTGAATGAATATGGTCAAAAACACAGGTTTTAGGGATTTGCAACAAAAAACATGTACAGCACCTGAAGAAGAGAACAGGAGTCACTATTTGTGTTCGATGAGTGAAAATGAATGTTTTGTCCGTTTTCATTGAACATGGTCTAAAATCATGTTTTAGGTGAGTAACCAGCCAAAAACGAGGACTGCCCTACAAGTGAGAGGTCATGACGGAGTATGTGTCTTTCACATATTTGAAAATACGTTTTAAACAGGTTACAATGAACATTGTATAAAATCAAATGTTTTCCAATGCACAATTCAACTAGCAGATTAGTTGTAACGGCCAATGTGTGGAGACAACAGATTTGAATGAATGTGGTCAAAAACACAGGTTTTAGGGATTTGCAACAAAAAACATGTACAGCACCTGAAGAAGCGAACAGGAGTCACTATTTGTGTTCGATGAGTGAAAATGAATGTTTTGTCCGTTTTCATTGAACATGGTCTAAAATCATGTTTTAGGTGAGTTACCAGCCAAAACGAGGACTGCCCTACAAGTGAGAGGTCATGACGGAGTATGTGTCTTTCACATCTTTGAAAATACGTTTTAAACAGGTTACAATGAACATTGTATAAAATCAAATGTTTTCCATTGCACAATTCAACTAGCAGATTAGTTGTAACGGCCAATGTGTGGAGACAACAGATTTGAATGAATGTGGTCAAAAACACAGGTTTTAGGGATTTGCAACAAAAAACATGAACAGCACCTGAAGAAGAGAACAGGAGTCACTATTTGTGTTCGATGAGTGAAAATGAATGTGTTGTCCGTTTTCATTGAACATGGTCTAAAATCATGTTATAGGTGAGTTACCAGCCAAAAAACGAGGACTGCCCTACAAGTTAGAGGTCATGACGGAGTATGTGTCTTTCACATCTTTGAAAATACGTTTTAAACAGGTTACAATGAACATTGTATAAAATCATTTTTTTTCCAATGCACAATTCAACCAGCAGATTAGTTGTAACGGCCAATGTGTGGAGACAACAGATTTGAATGAATATGGTCAAAAACACAGGTTTTAGGGATTTGCAACAAAAAACATGTACAGCACCTGAAGAAGAGAACAGGAGTCAATATTTGTGTTCGATGAGTGAAAATGAATATTTTTTTCCGTTTTCATTGAACATGGTCTAAAATCATGTTTTAGGTGAGCTACCAGCCAAAAACGAGGACTGCCCTACAAGTGAGAGGTCATGACGGAGTATGTGTCTTTCACATCTTTGAAAATACGTTTTAAACAGGTTACAATTAACATTGTATAAAATCAAATGTTTTCCATTGCACAATTCAACTAGCAGATTAGTTGTAACGGCCAATGTGTGGAGACAACAGATTTGAATGAATGTGGTCAAAAACACAGGTTTTAGGGATTTGCAACAAAAAACATGAACAGCACCTGAAGAAGAGAACAGGAGTCACTATTTGTGTTCGATGAGTGAAAATGAATGTGTTGTCCGTTTTCATTGAACATGGTCTAAAATCATGTTATAGGTGAGTTACCAGCCAAAAACGAGGACTGCCCTACAAGTTAGAGGTCATGGCGGAGTATGTGTCTTTCACATCTTTGAAAATACGTTTTAAACAGGTTACAATGAACATTGTATAAAATCATTTTTTTTCCATTGCACAATTCAACTAGCAGATTAGTTGTAAAGGCCAATGTGTGGAGACAACAGATTTGAATGAATGTGGTCAAAAACACAGGTTTTAGGGATTTGCAACAAAAAACATGAACAGCACCTGAAGAAGAGAACAGGAGTCACTATTTGTGTTCGATGAGGGAAAATGAATGTGTTGTCCGTTTTCATTGAACATGGTCTAAAATCATGTTTTAGGTGAGCTACCAGCCAAAAACGAGGACTGCCCTACAAGTGAGAGGTCATGACGGAGTATGTGTCTTTCACATCTTTGAAAATACGTTTTAAACAGGTTACAATGAACATTGTATAAAATCAAATGTTTTCCATTGCACAATTCAACTAGCAGATTAGTTGTAACGGCCAATGTGTGGAGACAACAGATTTGAATGAATGTGGTCAAAAACACAGGTTTTAGGGATTTGCAACAAAAAACATGAACAGCACCTGAAGAAGAGAACAGGAGTCACTATTTGTGTTCGATGAGTGAAAATGAATGTGTTGTCCGTTTTCATTGAACATGGTCTAAAATCATGTTATAGGTGAGTTACCAGCCAAAAACGAGGACTGCCCTACAAGTTAGAGGTCATGACGGAGTATGTGTCTTTCACATCTTTGAAAATACGTTTTAAACAGGTTACAATGAACATTGTATAAAATCATTTTTTTTCCAATGCACAATTCAACCAGCAGATTAGTTGTAACGGCCAATGTGTGGAGACAACAGATTTGAATGAATATGGTCAAAAACACAGGTTTTAGGGATTTGCAACAAAAAACATGTACAGCACCTGAAGAAGAGAACAGGAGTCAATATTTGTGTTCGATGAGTGAAAATGAATATTTTTGTCCGTTTTCATTGAACATGGTCTAAAATCATGTTTTAGGTGAGCTACCAGCCAAAAACGAGGACTGCCCTACAAGTGAGAGGTCATGACGGAGTATGTGTCTTTCACATCTTTGAAAATACGTTTTAAACAGGTTACAATTAACATTGTATAAAATCAAATGTTTTCCATTGCACAATTCAACTAGCAGATTAGTTGTAACGGCCAATGTGTGGAGACAACAGATTTGAATGAATGTGGTCAAAAACACAGGTTTTAGGGATTTGCAACAAAAAACATGAACAGCACCTGAAGAAGAGAACAGGAGTCACTATTTGTGTTCGATGAGTGAAAATGAATGTGTTGTCCGTTTTCATTGAACATGGTCTAAAATCATGTTATAGGTGAGTTACCAGCCAAAAACGAGGACTCCCCTACAAGTTAGAGGTCATGGCGGAGTATGTGTCTTTCACATCTTTGAAAATACATTTTAAACAGGTTACAATGAACATTGTATAAAATCATTTTTTTTCCATTGCACAATTCAACCAGCAGATTAGTTGTAACGGCCAATGTGTGGAGACAACAGATTTGAATGAATATGGTCAAAAACACAGGTTTTAGGGATTTGCAACAAAAAACATGTACAGCACCTGAAGAAGAGAACAGGAGTCACTATTTGTGTTCGATGAGTGAAAATGAATGTGTTGTCCGTTTTCATTGAACATGGTCTAAAATCATGTTATAGGTGAGTTACCAGCCAAAAACGAGGACTGCCCTACAAGTTAGAGGTCATGGCGGAGTATGTGTCTTTCACATCTTTGAAAATACGTTTTAAACAGGTTACAATGAACATTGTATAAAATCATTTTTTTTCCATTGCACAATTCAACCAGCAGATTAGTTGTAACGGCCAATGTGTGGAGATAACAGATTTGAATGAATATGGTCAAAAACACAGGTTTTAGGGATTTGCAACAAAAAACATGTACAGCACCTGAAGAAGAGAACAGGAGTCACTATTTGTGTTCGATGAGTGAAAATGAATGTTTTGTCCGTTTTCATTGAACATGGTCTAAAATCATGTTTTAGGTGAGTTACCAGCCAAAAACGAGGACTGCCCTACAAGTGAGAGGTCATGACGGAGTATGTGTCTTTCACATATTTGAAAATACGTTTTAAACAGTTTACAATGAACATTGTATAAAATCAAATGTTTTCCAATGCACAATTCAACTAGCAGATTAGTTGTAACGGCCAATGTGTGGAGACAACAGATTTGAATGAATGTGGTCAAAAACACAGGTTTTAGGGATTTGCAACAAAAAACATGAACAGCACCTGAAGAAGAGAACAGGAGTCACTATTTGTGTTCGATGAGTGAAAATGAATGTGTTGTCCGTTTTCATTGAACATGGTCTAAAATCATGTTATAGGTGAGTTACCAGCCAAAAACGAGGACTCCCCTACAAGTTAGAGGTCATGGCGGAGTATGTGTCTTTCACATCTTTGAAAATACGTTTTAAACAGGTTACAATGAACATTGTATAAAATCATTTTTTTTCCATTGCACAATTCAACCAGCAGATTAGTTGTAACGGCCAATGTGTGGAGACAACAGATTTGAATGAATATGGTCAAAAACACAGGTTTTAGGGATTTGCAACAAAAAACATGTACAGCACCTGAAGAAGAGAACAGGAGTCACTATTTGTGTTCGATGAGTGAAAATGAATGTGTTGTCCGTTTTCATTGAACATGGTCTAAAATCATGTTATAGGTGAGTTACCAGCCAAAAACGAGGACTGCCCTACAAGTTAGAGGTCATGGCGGAGTATGTGTCTTTCACATCTTTGAAAATACGTTTTAAACAGGTTACAATGAACATTGTATAAAATCATTTTTTTTCCATTGCACAATTCAACCAGCAGATTAGTTGTAACGGCCAATGTGTGGAGATAACAGATTTGAATGAATATGGTCAAAAACACAGGTTTTAGGGATTTGCAACAAAAAACATGTACAGCACCTGAAGAAGAGAACAGGAGTCACTATTTGTGTTCGATGAGTGAAAATGAATGTTTTGTCCGTTTTCATTGAACATGGTCTAAAATCATGTTTTAGGTGAGTTACCAGCCAAAAACGAGGACTGCCCTACAAGTGAGAGGTCATGACGGAGTATGTGTCTTTCACATATTTGAAAATACGTTTTAAACAGTTTACAATGAACATTGTATAAAATCAAATGTTTTCCAATGCACAATTCAACTAGCAGATTAGTTGTAACGGCCAATGTGTGGAGACAACAGATTTGAATGAATGTGGTCAAAAACACAGGTTTTAGGGATTTGCAACAAAAAACATGTACAGCACCTGAAGAAGAGAACAGGAGTCACTATTTGTGTTCGATGAGTGAAAATGAATGTTTTGTCCGTTTTCATTGAACATGGTCTAAAATCATGTTTTAGGTGAGTTACCAGCCAAAAACGAGGACTGCCCTACAAGTGAGAGGTCATGACGGAGTATGTGTCTTTCACATCTTTGAAAATACGTTTTAAACAGGTTACAATTAACATTGTATAAAATCAAATGTTTTCCATTGCACAATTCAACTAGCAGATTAGTTGTAACGGCCAATGTGTGGAGAAAACAGATTTGAATGAATGTGGTCAAAAACACAGGTTTTAGGGATTTGCAACAAAAAACATGAACAGCACCTGAAGAAGAGAACAGGAGTCACTATTTGTGTTCGATGAGTGAAAATGAATGTGTTGTCCGTTTTCATTGAACATGGTCTAAAATCATGTTATAGGTGAGTTACCAGCCAAAAACGAGGACTCCCCTACAAGTTAGAGGTCATGGCGGAGTATGTGTCTTTCACATCTTTGAAAATACGTTTTAAACAGGTTACAATGAACATTGTATAAAATCATTTTTTTTCCAATGCACAATTCAACCAGCAGATTAGTTGTAACGGCCAATGTGTGGAGACAACAGATTTGAATGAATATGGTCAAAAACACAGGTTTTAGGGATTTGCAACAAAAAACATGTACAGCACCTGAAGAAGAGAACAGGAGTCAATATTTGTGTTCGATGAGTGAAAATGAATATTTTTTTCCGTTTTCATTGAACATGGTCTAAAATCATGTTTTAGGTGAGCTACCAGCCAAAAACGAGGACTGCCCTACAAGTGAGAGGTCATGACGGAGTATGTGTCTTTCACATCTTTGAAAATACGTTTTAAACAGGTTACAATTAACATTGTATAAAATCAAATGTTTTCCATTGCACAATTCAACTAGCAGATTAGTTGTAACGGCCAATGTGTGGAGACAACAGATTTGAATGAATGTGGTCAAAAACACAGGTTTTAGGGATTTGCAACAAAAAACATGAACAGCACCTGAAGAAGAGAACAGGAGTCACTATTTGTGTTCGATGAGTGAAAATGAATGTGTTGTCCGTTTTCATTGAACATGGTCTAAAATCATGTTATAGGTGAGTTACCAGCCAAAAACGAGGACTGCCCTACAAGTTAGAGGTCATGGCGGAGTATGTGTCTTTCACATCTTTGAAAATACGTTTTAAACAGGTTACAATGAACATTGTATAAAATCATTTTTTTTCCATTGCACAATTCAACTAGCAGATTAGTTGTAAAGGCCAATGTGTGGAGACAACAGATTTGAATGAATGTGGTCAAAAACACAGGTTTTAGGGATTTGCAACAAAAAACATGAACAGCACCTGAAGAAGAGAACAGGAGTCACTATTTGTGTTCGATGAGGGAAAATGAATGTGTTGTCCGTTTTCATTGAACATGGTCTAAAATCATGTTTTAGGTGAGCTACCAGCCAAAAACGAGGACTGCCCTACAAGTGAGAGGTCATGACGGAGTATGTGTCTTTCACATCTTTGAAAATACGTTTTAAACAGGTTACAATGAACATTGTATAAAATCAAATGTTTTCCATTGCACAATTCAACTAGCAGACTAGTTGTAACGGCCAATGTGTGGAGACAACAGATTTGAATGAATGTGGTCAAAAACACAGGTTTTAGGGATTTGCAACAAAAAACATGAACAGCACCTGAAGAAGAGAACAGGAGTCACTATTTGTGTTCGATGAGTGAAAATGAATGTGTTGTCCGTTTTCATTGAACATGGTCTAAAATCATGTTATAGGTGAGTTACCAGCCAAAAACGAGGACTGCCCTACAAGTTAGAGGTCATGACGGAGTATGTGTCTTTCACATCTTTTAAAATACGTTTTAAACAGGTTACAATGAACATTGTATAAAATCATTTTTTTTCCAATGCACAATTCAACCAGCAGATTAGTTGTAACGGCCAATGTGTGGAGACAACAGATTTGAATGAATATGGTCAAAAACACAGGTTTTAGGGATTTGCAACAAAAAACATGTACAGCACCTGAAGAAGAGAACAGGAGTCAATATTTGTGTTCGATGAGTGAAAATGAATATTTTTGTCCGTTTTCATTGAACATGGTCTAAAATCATGTTTTAGGTGAGCTACCAGCCAAAAACGAGGACTGCCCTACAAGTGAGAGGTCATGACGGAGTATGTGTCTTTCACATCTTTGAAAATACGTTTTAAACAGGTTACAATTAACATTGTATAAAATCAAATGTTTTCCATTGCACAATTCAACTAGCAGATTAGTTGTAACGGCCAATGTGTGGAGACAACAGATTTGAATGAATGTGGTCAAAAACACAGGTTTTAGGGATTTGCAACAAAAAACATGAACAGCACCTGAAGAAGAGAACAGGAGTCACTATTTGTGTTCGATGAGTGAAAATGAATGTGTTGTCCGTTTTCATTGAACATGGTCTAAAATCATGTTATAGGTGAGTTACCAGCCAAAAACGAGGACTCCCCTACAAGTTAGAGGTCATGGCGGAGTATGTGTCTTTCACATCTTTGAAAATACGTTTTAAACAGGTTACAATGAACATTGTATAAAATCTTTTTTTTTCCATTGCACAATTCAACCAGCAGATTAGTTGTAACGGCCAATGTGTGGAGACAACAGATTTGAATGAATATGGTCAAAAACACAGGTTTTAGGGATTTGCAACAAAAAACATGTACAGCACCTGAAGAAGAGAACAGGAGTCACTATTTGTGTTCGATGAGTGAAAATGAATGTGTTGTCCGTTTTCATTGAACATGGTCTAAAATCATGTTATAGGTGAGTTACCAGCCAAAAACGAGGACTGCCCTACAAGTTAGAGGTCATGGCGGAGTATGTGTCTTTCACATCTTTGAAAATACGTTTTAAACAGGTTACAATGAACATTGTATAAAATCATTTTTTTTCCATTGCACAATTCAACTAGCAGACTAGTTGTAACGGCCAATGTGTGGAGACAACAGATTTGAATGAATGTGGTCAAAAACACAGGTTTTAGGGATTTGCAACAAAAAACATGAACAGCACCTGAAGAAGAGAACAGGAGTCACTATTTGTGTTCGATGAGTGAAAATGAATGTGTTGTCCGTTTTCATTGAACATGGTCTAAAATCATGTTATAGGTGAGTTACCAGCCAAAAACGAGGACTGCCCTACAAGTTAGAGGTCATGACGGAGTATGTGTCTTTCACATCTTTTAAAATACGTTTTAAACAGGTTACAATGAACATTGTATAAAATCATTTTTTTTCCAATGCACAATTCAACCAGCAGATTAGTTGTAACGGCCAATGTGTGGAGACAACAGATTTGAATGAATATGGTCAAAAACACAGGTTTTAGGGATTTGCAACAAAAAACATGTACAGCACCTGAAGAAGAGAACAGGAGTCAATATTTGTGTTCGATGAGTGAAAATGAATATTTTTGTCCGTTTTCATTGAACATGGTCTAAAATCATGTTTTAGGTGAGCTACCAGCCAAAAACGAGGACTGCCCTACAAGTGAGAGGTCATGACGGAGTATGTGTCTTTCACATCTTTGAAAATACGTTTTAAACAGGTTACAATTAACATTGTATAAAATCAAATGTTTTCCATTGCACAATTCAACTAGCAGATTAGTTGTAACGGCCAATGTGTGGAGACAACAGATTTGAATGAATGTGGTCAAAAACACAGGTTTTAGGGATTTGCAACAAAAAACATGAACAGCACCTGAAGAAGAGAACAGGAGTCACTATTTGTGTTCGATGAGTGAAAATGAATGTGTTGTCCGTTTTCATTGAACATGGTCTAAAATCATGTTATAGGTGAGTTACCAGCCAAAAACGAGGACTCCCCTACAAGTTAGAGGTCATGGCGGAGTATGTGTCTTTCACATCTTTGAAAATACGTTTTAAACAGGTTACAATGAACATTGTATAAAATCTTTTTTTTTCCATTGCACAATTCAACCAGCAGATTAGTTGTAACGGCCAATGTGTGGAGACAACAGATTTGAATGAATATGGTCAAAAACACAGGTTTTAGGGATTTGCAACAAAAAACATGTACAGCACCTGAAGAAGAGAACAGGAGTCACTATTTGTGTTCGATGAGTGAAAATGAATGTGTTGTCCGTTTTCATTGAACATGGTCTAAAATCATGTTATAGGTGAGTTACCAGCCAAAAACGAGGACTGCCCTACAAGTTAGAGGTCATGGCGGAGTATGTGTCTTTCACATCTTTGAAAATACGTTTTAAACAGGTTACAATGAACATTGTATAAAATCATTTTTTTTCCATTGCACAATTCAACCAGCAGATTAGTTGTAACGGCCAATGTGTGGAGATAACAGATTTGAATGAATATGGTCAAAAACACAGGTTTTAGGGATTTGCAACAAAAAACATGTACAGCACCTGAAGAAGAGAACAGGAGTCACTATTTGTGTTCGATGAGTGAAAATGAATGTTTTGTCCGTTTTCATTGAACATGGTCTAAAATCATGTTTTAGGTGAGTTACCAGCCAAAAACGAGGACTGCCCTACAAGTGAGAGGTCATGACGGAGTATGTGTCTTTCACATATTTGAAAATACGTTTTAAACAGTTTACAATGAACATTGTATAAAATCAAATGTTTTCCAATGCACAATTCAACTAGCAGATTAGTTGTAACGGCCAATGTGTGGAGACAACAGATTTGAATGAATGTGGTCAAAAACACAGGTTTTAGGGATTTGCAACAAAAAACATGTACAGCACCTGAAGAAGAGAACAGGAGTCACTATTTGTGTTCGATGAGTGAAAATGAATGTTTTGTCCGTTTTCATTGAACATGGTCTAAAATCATGTTTTAGGTGAGTTACCAGCCAAAAACGAGGACTGCCCTACAAGTGAGAGGTCATGACGGAGTATGTGTCTTTCACATCTTTGAAAATACGTTTTAAACAGGTTACAATGAACATTGTATAAAATCAAATGTTTTCCATTGCACAATTCAACTAGCAGATTAGTTGTAACGGCCAATGTGTGGAGACAACAGATTTGAATGAATGTGGTCAAAAACACAGGTTTTAGGGATTTGCAACAAAAAACATGAACAGCACCTGAAGAAGAGAACAGGAGTCACTATTTGTGTTCGATGAGTGAAAATGAATGTGTTGTCCGTTTTCATTGAACATGGTCTAAAATCATGTTATAGGTGAGTTACCAGCCAAAAACGAGGACTGCCCTACAAGTTAGAGGTCATGACGGAGTATGTGTCTTTCACATCTTTGAAAATACGTTTTAAACAGGTTACAATGAACATTGTATAAAATCATTTTTTTTCCAATGCACAATTCAACCAGCAGATTAGTTGTAACGGCCAATGTGTGGAGACAACAGATTTGAATGAATATGGTCAAAAACACAGGTTTTAGGGATTTGCAACAAAAAACATGTACAGCACCTGAAGAAGAGAACAGGAGTCACTATTTGTGTTCGATGAGTGAAAATGAATGTGTTGTCCGTTTTCATTGAACATGGTCTAAAATCATGTTATAGGTGAGTTACCAGCCAAAAACGAGGACTGCCCTACAAGTTAGAGGTCATGACGGAGTATGTGTCTTTCACATCTTTGAAAATACGTTTTAAACAGGTTACAATGAACATTGTATAAAAACATTTTTTTTCCAATGCACAATTCAACCAGCAGATTAGTTGTAACGGCCAATGTGTGGAGACAACAGATTTGAATGAATATGGTCAAAAACACAGGTTTTAGGGATTTGCAACAAAAAACATGTACAGCACCTGAAGAAGAGAACAGGAGTCAATATTTGTGTTCGATGAGTGAAAATGAATATTTTTGTCCGTTTTCATTGAACATGGTCTAAAATCATGTTTTAGGTGAGCTACCAGCCAAAAACGAGGACTGCCCTACAAGTGAGAGGTCATGACGGAGTATGTGTCTTTCACATCTTTGAAAATACGTTTTAAACAGGTTACAATGAACATTGTATAAAATCATTTTTTTTCCAATGCACAATTCAACCAGCAGATTAGTTGTAACGGCCAATGTGTGGAGACAACAGATTTGAATGAATATGGTCAAAAACACAGGTTTTAGGGATTTGCAACAAAAAACATGTACAGCACCTGAAGAAGAGAACAGGAGTCACTATTTGTGTTCGATGAGTGAAAATGAATGTGTTGTCCGTTTTCATTGAACATGGTCTAAAATCATGTTATAGGTGAGTTACCAGCCAAAAACGAGGACTGCCCTACAAGTTAGAGGTCATGACGGAGTATGTGTCTTTCACATCTTTGAAAATACGTTTTAAACAGGTTACAATGAACATTGTATAAAATCATTTTTTTTTCCAATGCACAATTCAACCAGCAGATTAGTTGTAACGGCCAATGTGTGGAGACAACAGATTTGAATGAATATGGTCAAAAACACAGGTTTTAGGGATTTGCAACAAAAAACATGTACAGCACCTGAAGAAGAGAACAGGAGTCAATATTTGTGTTCGATGAGTGAAAATGAATATTTTTGTCCGTTTTCATTGAACATGGTCTAAAATCATGTTTTAGGTGAGCTACCAGCCAAAAACGAGGACTGCCCTACAAGTGAGAGGTCATGACGGAGTATGTGTCTTTCACATCTTTGAAAATACGTTTTAAACAGGTTACAATTAACATTGTATAAAATCAAATGTTTTCCATTGCACAATTCAACTAGCAGATTAGTTGTAACGGCCAATGTGTGGAGAAAACAGATTTGAATGAATGTGGTCAAAAACACAGGTTTTAGGGATTTGCAACAAAAAACATGAACAGCACCTGAAGAAGAGAACAGGAGTCACTATTTGTGTTCGATGAGTGAAAATGAATGTGTTGTCCGTTTTCATTGAACATGGTCTAAAATCATGTTATAGGTGAGTTACCAGCCAAAAACGAGGACTCCCGTACAAGTTAGAGGTCATGGCGGAGTATGTGTCTTTCACATCTTTGAAAATACGTTTTAAACAGGTTACAATGAACATTGTATAAAATCATTTTTTTTCCAATGCACAATTCAACCAGCAGATTAGTTGTAACGGCCAATGTGTGGAGACAACAGATTTGAATGAATATGGTCAAAAACACAGGTTTTAGGGATTTGCAACAAAAAACATGTACAGCACCTGAAGAAGAGAACAGGAGTCAATATTTGTGTTCGATGAGTGAAAATGAATATTTTTTTCCGTTTTCATTGAACATGGTCTAAAATCATGTTTTAGGTGAGCTACCAGCCAAAAACGAGGACTGCCCTACAAGTGAGAGGTCATGACGGAGTATGTGTCTTTCACATCTTTGAAAATACGTTTTAAACAGGTTACAATTAACATTGTATAAAATCAAATGTTTTCCATTGCACAATTCAACTAGCAGATTAGTTGTAACGGCCAATGTGTGGAGACAACAGATTTGAATGAATGTGGTCAAAAACACAGGTTTTAGGGATTTGCAACAAAAAACATGAACAGCACCTGAAGAAGAGAACAGGAGTCACTATTTGTGTTCGATGAGTGAAAATGAATGTGTTGTCCGTTTTCATTGAACATGGTCTAAAATCATGTTATAGGTGAGTTACCAGCCAAAAACGAGGACTGCCCTACAAGTTAGAGGTCATGGCGGAGTATGTGTCTTTCACATCTTTGAAAATACGTTTTAAACAGGTTACAATGAACATTGTATAAAATCATTTTTTTTCCATTGCACAATTCAACTAGCAGATTAGTTGTAAAGGCCAATGTGTCAGCTTCCTGCTTCTCCTGTTTGTCTCCTGGCCTCTAGAGGTCAGCTGTGTTCCCCTTTGCCTTTGTTCTTCCTCATGTGTCCTCATTAGTTTGATCCAGGTCACCTGTGCCTTGTTTTCCCTTTAGTATTTTAGCTGTGTGTTTTCCCCTTGTTTCTCACTTGGTTATTGCGTCCTGACTATGTGTCTCCTGCTTTGTCCCACCGTGTCAGTCCTAGTAAGTTGTTCTAAGTTATCTTTAGTTTGTTTTTCTCCCCTCGTGGAGTTGTTTTGTTTTGCCTCCTGTTTTGGAACATTAAATCTACTTGCCTGGAGTATTGCCTTGGGTGTTTCATTTGGGTCCTACAACATCTCCTCTGTGGCTAAGGGGTAGTACCCCCAGCTCTACACATCTGAGACCGGAGTTGTGACACCAATGTGTGGAGACAACAGATTTGAATGAATGTGGTCAAAAACACAGGTTTTAGGGATTTGCAACAAACATGAACAGCACCTGAAGAAGAGAACAGGAGTCACTATTTGTGTTCGATGAGTGAAAATGAATGTTTTGTCCGTTTTCATTGAACATGGTCTAAAATCATGTTTTAGGTGAGTTACCAGCCAAAAACGAGGACTGCCCTACAAGTTAGAGGTCATGGCGGAGTATGTGTCTTTCACATCTTTGAAAATACGTTTTAAACAGGTTACAATGAACATTGTATAAAATCATTTTTTTTCCATTGCACAATTCAACTAGCAGATTAGTTGTAAAGGCCAATGTGTGGAGACAACAGATTTGAATGAATGTGGTCAAAAACACAGGTTTTAGGGATTTGCAACAAAAAACATGAACAGCACCTGAAGAAGAGAACAGGAGTCACTATTTGTGTTCGATGAGGGAAAATGAATGTGTTGTCTGTTTTCATTGAACATGGTCTAAAATCATGTTTTAGGTGAGCTACCAGCCAAAAACGAGGACTGCCCTACAAGTGAGAGGTCATGACGGAGTATGTGTCTTTCACATCTTTGAAAATACGTTTTAAACAGGTTACAATGAACATTGTATAAAATCAAATGTTTTCCATTGCACAATTCAACTAGCAGATTAGTTGTAACGGCCAATGTGTGGAGACAACAGATTTGAATGAATGTGGTCAAAAACACAGGTTTTAGGGATTTGCAACAAAAAACATGAACAGCACCTGAAGAAGAGAACAGGAGTCACTATTTGTGTTCGATGAGTGAAAATGAATGTGTTGTCCGTTTTCATTGAACATGGTCTAAAATCATGTTATAGGTGAGTTACCAGCCAAAAACGAGGACTGCCCTACAAGTTAGAGGTCATGACGGAGTATGTGTCTTTCACATCTTTGAAAATACGTTTTAAACAGGTTACAATGAACATTGTATAAAATCATTTTTTTTCCAATGCACAATTCAACCAGCAGATTAGTTGTAACGGCCAATGTGTGGAGACAACAGATTTGAATGAATATGGTCAAAAACACAGGTTTTAGGGATTTGCAACAAAAAACATGTACAGCACCTGAAGAAGAGAACAGGAGTCAATATTTGTGTTCGATGAGTGAAAATGAATATTTTTGTCCGTTTTCATTGAACATGGTCTAAAATCATGTTTTAGGTGAGCTACCAGCCAAAAACGAGGACTGCCCTACAAGTGAGAGGTCATGACGGAGTATGTGTCTTTCACATCTTTGAAAATACGTTTTAAACAGGTTACAATTAACATTGTATAAAATCAAATGTTTTCCATTGCACAATTCAACTAGCAGATTAGTTGTAACGGCCAATGTGTGGAGACAACAGATTTGAATGAATGTGGTCAAAAACACAGGTTTTAGGGATTTGCAACAAAAAACATGAACAGCACCTGAAGAAGAGAACAGGAGTCACTATTTGTGTTCGATGAGTGAAAATGAATGTGTTGTCCGTTTTCATTGAACATGGTCTAAAATCATGTTATAGGTGAGTTACCAGCCAAAAACGAGGACTCCCCTACAAGTTAGAGGTCATGGCGGAGTATGTGTCTTTCACATCTTTGAAAATACGTTTTAAACAGGTTACAATGAACATTGTATAAAATCATTTTTTTTCCATTGCACAATTCAACCAGCAGATTAGTTGTAACGGCCAATGTGTGGAGACAACAGATTTGAATGAATATGGTCAAAAACACAGGTTTTAGGGATTTGCAACAAAAAACATGTACAGCACCTGAAGAAGAGAACAGGAGTCACTATTTGTGTTCGATGAGTGAAAATGAATGTGTTGTCCGTTTTCATTGAACATGGTCTAAAATCATGTTATAGGTGAGTTACCAGCCAAAAACGAGGACTGCCCTACAAGTTAGAGGTCATGGCGGAGTATGTGTCTTTCACATCTTTGAAAATACGTTTTAAACAGGTTACAATGAACATTGTATAAAATCATTTTTTTTCCATTGCACAATTCAACCAGCAGATTAGTTGTAACGGCCAATGTGTGGAGATAACAGATTTGAATGAATATGGTCAAAAACACAGGTTTTAGGGATTTGCAACAAAAAACATGTACAGCACCTGAAGAAGAGAACAGGAGTCACTATTTGTGTTCGATGAGTGAAAATGAATGTTTTGTCCGTTTTCATTGAACATGGTCTAAAATCATGTTTTAGGTGAGTTACCAGCCAAAAACGAGGACTGCCCTACAAGTGAGAGGTCATGACGGAGTATGTGTCTTTCACATATTTGAAAATACGTTTTAAACAGTTTACAATGAACATTGTATAAAATCAAATGTTTTCCAATGCACAATTCAACTAGCAGATTAGTTGTAACGGCCAATGTGTGGAGACAACAGATTTGAATGAATGTGGTCAAAAACACAGGTTTTAGGGATTTGCAACAAAAAACATGTACAGCACCTGAAGAAGAGAACAGGAGTCACTATTTGTGTTCGATGAGTGAAAATGAATGTTTTGTCCGTTTTCATTGAACATGGTCTAAAATCATGTTTTAGGTGAGTTACCAGCCAAAAACGAGGACTGCCCTACAAGTGAGAGGTCATGACGGAGTATGTGTCTTTCACATCTTTGAAAATACGTTTTAAACAGGTTACAATGAACATTGTATAAAATCAAATGTTTTCCATTGCACAATTCAACTAGCAGATTAGTTGTAACGGCCAATGTGTGGAGACAACAGATTTGAATGAATGTGGTCAAAAACACAGGTTTTAGGGATTTGCAACAAAAAACATGAACAGCACCTGAAGAAGAGAACAGGAGTCACTATTTGTGTTCGATGAGTGAAAATGAATGTGTTGTCCGTTTTCATTGAACATGGTCTAAAATCATGTTATAGGTGAGTTACCAGCCAAAAACGAGGACTGCCCTACAAGTTAGAGGTCATGACGGAGTATGTGTCTTTCACATCTTTGAAAATACGTTTTAAACAGGTTACAATGAACATTGTATAAAATCATTTTTTTTCCAATGCACAATTCAACCAGCAGATTAGTTGTAACGGCCAATGTGTGGAGACAACAGATTTGAATGAATATGGTCAAAAACACAGGTTTTAGGGATTTGCAACAAAAAACATGTACAGCACCTGAAGAAGAGAACAGGAGTCAATATTTGTGTTCGATGAGTGAAAATGAATATTTTTGTCCGTTTTCATTGAACATGGTCTAAAATCATGTTTTAGGTGAGCTACCAGCCAAAAACGAGGACTGCCCTACAAGTGAGAGGTCATGACGGAGTATGTGTCTTTCACATCTTTGAAAATACGTTTTAAACAGGTTACAATGAACATTGTATAAAATCATTTTTTTTCCAATGCACAATTCAACCAGCAGATTAGTTGTAACGGCCAATGTGTGGAGACAACAGATTTGAATGAATATGGTCAAAAACACAGGTTTTAGGGATTTGCAACAAAAAACATGTACAGCACCTGAAGAAGAGAACAGGAGTCACTATTTGTGTTCGATGAGTGAAAATGAATGTGTTGTCCGTTTTCATTGAACATGGTCTAAAATCATGTTATAGGTGAGTTACCAGCCAAAAACGAGGACTGCCCTACAAGTTAGAGGTCATGACGGAGTATGTGTCTTTCACATCTTTGAAAATACGTTTTAAACAGGTTACAATGAACATTGTATAAAATCATTTTTTTTCCAATGCACAATTCAACCAGCAGATTAGTTGTAACGGCCAATGTGTGGAGACAACAGATTTGAATGAATATGGTCAAAAACACAGGTTTTAGGGATTTGCAACAAAAAACATGTACAGCACCTGAAGAAGATAACAGGAGTCAATATTTGTGTTCGATGAGTGAAAATGAATATTTTTGTCCGTTTTCATTGAACATGGTCTAAAATCATGTTTTAGGTGAGCTACCAGCCAAAAACGAGGACTGCCCTACAAGTGAGAGGTCATGACGGAGTATGTGTCTTTCACATCTTTGAAAATACGTTTTAAACAGGTTACAATTAACATTGTATAAAATCAAATGTTTTCCATTGCACAATTCAACTAGCAGATTAGTTGTAACGGCCAATGTGTGGAGAAAACAGATTTGAATGAATGTGGTCAAAAACACAGGTTTTAGGGATTTGCAACAAAAAACATGAACAGCACCTGAAGAAGAGAACAGGAGTCACTATTTGTGTTCGATGAGTGAAAATGAATGTGTTGTCCGTTTTCATTGAACATGGTCTAAAATCATGTTATAGGTGAGTTACCAGCCAAAAACGAGGACTCCCCTACAAGTTAGAGGTCATGGCGGAGTATGTGTCTTTCACATCTTTGAAAATACGTTTTAAACAGGTTACAATGAACATTGTATAAAATCATTTTTTTTCCATTGCACAATTCAACCAGCAGATTAGTTGTAACGGCCAATGTGTGGAGACAACAGATTTGAATGAATATGGTCAAAAACACAGGTTTTAGGGATTTGCAACAAAAAACATGTACAGCACCTGAAGAAGAGAACAGGAGTCACTATTTGTGTTCGATGAGTGAAAATGAATGTGTTGTCCGTTTTCATTGAACATGGTCTAAAATCATGTTATAGGTGAGTTACCAGCCAAAAACGAGGACTGCCCTACAAGTTAGAGGTCATGGCGGAGTATGTGTCTTTCACATCTTTGAAAATACGTTTTAAACAGGTTACAATGAACATTGTATAAAATCATTTTTTTTCCATTGCACAATTCAACCAGCAGATTAGTTGTAACGGCCAATGTGTGGAGACAACAGATTTGAATGAATATGGTCAAAAACACAGGTTTTAGGGATTTGCAACAAAAAACATGTACAGCACCTGAAGAAGAGAACAGGAGTCACTATTTGTGTTCGATGAGTGAAAATGAATGTTTTGTCCGTTTTCATTGAACATGGTCTAAAATCATGTTTTAGGTGAGTTACCAGCCAAAAACGAGGACTGCCCTACAAGTGAGAGGTCATGACGGAGTATGTGTCTTTCACATATTTGAAAATACGTTTTAAACAGTTTACAATGAACATTGTATAAAATCAAATGTTTTCCAATGCAAAATTCAACTAGCAGATTAATTGTAACGGCCAATGTGTGGAGACAACAGATTTGAATGAATGTGGTCAAAAACACAGGTTTTAGGGATTTGCAACAAAAAACATGTACAGCACCTGAAGAAGAGAACAGGAGTCACTATTTGTGTTCGATGAGTGAAAATGAATGTTTTGTCCGTTTTCATTGAACATGGTCTAAAATCATGTTTTAGGTGAGTTACCAGCCAAAAACGAGGACTGCCCTACAAGTGAGAGGTCATGACGGAGTATGTGTCTTTCACATCTTTGAAAATACGTTTTAAACAGGTTACAATGAACATTGTCTAAAATCAAATGTTTTCCATTGCACAATTCAACTAGCAGATTAGTTGTAACGGCCAATGTGTGGAGACAACAGATTTGAATGAATGTGGTCAAAAACACAGGTTTTAGGGATTTGCAACAAAAAACATGAACAGCACCTGAAGAAGAGAACAGGAGTCACTATTTGTGTTCGATGAGTGAAAATGAATGTGTTGTCCGTTTTCATTGAACATGGTCTAAAATCATGTTATAGGTGAGTTACCAGCCAAAAACGAGGACTGCCCTACAAGTTAGAGGTCATGACGGAGTATGTGTCTTTCACATCTTTGAAAATACGTTTTAAACAGGTTACAATGAACATTGTATAAAATCATTTTTTTTCCAATGCACAATTCAACCAGCAGATTAGTTGTAACGGCCAATGTGTGGAGACAACAGATTTGAATGAATATGGTCAAAAACACAGGTTTTAGGGATTTGCAACAAAAAACATGTACAGCACCTGAAGAAGAGAACAGGAGTCACTATTTGTGTTCGATGAGTGAAAATGAATGTGTTGTCCGTTTTCATTGAACATGGTCTAAAATCATGTTTTAGGTGAGTTACCAGCCAAAAACGAGGACTGCCCTACAAGTGAGAGGTCATGACGGAGTATGTGTCTTTCACATATTTGAAAATACGTTTTAAACAGTTTACAATGAACATTGTATAAAATCAAATGTTTTCCAATGCACAATTCAACTAGCAGATTAGTTGTAACGGCCAATGTGTGGAGACAACAGATTTGAATGAATGTGGTCAAAAACACAGGTTTTAGGATTTTGCAACAAAAAACATGTACAGCACCTGAAGAAGAGAACAGGAGTCACTATTTGTGTTCGATGAGTGAAAATGAATGTTTTGTCCGTTTTCATTGAACATGGTCTAAAATCATGTTTTAGGTGAGTTACCAGCCAAAAACGAGGACTGCCCTACAAGTGAGAGGTCATGACGGAGTATGTGTCTTTCACATCTTTGAAAATACGTTTTAAACAGGTTACAATGAACATTGTATAAAATCAAATGTTTTCCATTGCACAATTCAACTAGCAGATTAGTTGTAACGGCCAATGTGTGGAGACAACAGATTTGAATGAATGTGGTCAAAAACACAGGTTTTAGGGATTTGCAACAAAAAACATGAACAGCACCTGAAGAAGAGAACAGGAGTCACTATTTGAGTTCGATGAGTGAAAATGAATGTGTTGTCCGTTTTCATTGAACATGGTCTAAAATCATGTTATAGGTGAGTTACCAGCCAAAAACGAGGACTGCCCTACAAGTTAGAGGTCATGACGGAGTATGTGTCTTTCACATCTTTGAAAATACGTTTTAAACAGGTTACAATGAACATTGTATAAAATCATTTTTTTTCCAATGCACAATTCAACCAGCAGATTAGTTGTAACGGCCAATGTGTGGAGACAACAGATTTGAATGAATATGGTCAAAAACACAGGTTTTAGGGATTTGCAACAAAAAACATGTACAGCACCTGAAGAAGAGAACAGGAGTCAATATTTTTGTTCGATGAGTGAAAATGAATATTTTTGTCCGTTTTCATTGAACATGGTCTAAAATCATGTTTTAGGTGAGCTACCAGCCAAAAACGAGGACTGCCCTACAAGTGAGAGGTCATGACGGAGTATGTGTCTTTCACATATTTGAAAATACGTTTTAAACAGTTTACAATGAACATTGTATAAAATCAAATGTTTTCCAATGCAAAATTCAACTAGCAGATTAATTGTAACGGCCAATGTGTGGAGACAACAGATTTGAATGAATGTGGTCAAAAACACAGGTTTTAGGGATTTGCAACAAAAAACATGTACAGCACCTGAAGAAGAGAACAGGAGTCACTATTTGTGTTCGATGAGTGAAAATGAATGTTTTGTCCGTTTTCATTGAACATGGTCTAAAATCATGTTTTAGGTGAGTTACCAGCCAAAAACGAGGACTGCCCTACAAGTGAGAGGTCATGACGGAGTATGTGTCTTTCACATCTTTGAAAATACGTTTTAAACAGGTTACAATGAACATTGTATAAAATCAAATGTTTTCCATTGCACAATTCAACTAGCAGATTAGTTGTAACGGCCAATGTGTGGAGACAACAGATTTGAATGAATGTGGTCAAAAACACAGGTTTTAGGGATTTGCAACAAAAAACATGAACAGCACCTGAAGAAGAGAACAGGAGTCACTATTTGTGTTCGATGAGTGAAAATGAATGTGTTGTCCGTTTTCATTGAACATGGTCTAAAATCATGTTATAGGTGAGTTACCAGCCAAAAACGAGGACTGCCCTACAAGTTAGAGGTCATGACGGAGTATGTGTCTTTCACATCTTTGAAAATACGTTTTAAACAGGTTACAATGAACATTGTATAAAATCATTTTTTTTCCAATGCACAATTCAACCAGCAGATTAGTTGTAACGGCCAATGTGTGGAGACAACAGATTTGAATGAATATGGTCAAAAACACAGGTTTTAGGGATTTGCAACAAAAAACATGTACAGCACCTGAAGAAGAGAACAGGAGTCACTATTTGTGTTCGATGAGTGAAAATGAATGTGTTGTCCGTTTTCATTGAACATGGTCTAAAATCATGTTTTAGGTGAGTTACCAGCCAAAAACGAGGACTGCCCTACAAGTGAGAGGTCATGACGGAGTATGTGTCTTTCACATATTTGAAAATACGTTTTAAACAGTTTACAATGAACATTGTATAAAATCAAATGTTTTCCAATGCACAATTCAACTAGCAGATTAGTTGTAACGGCCAATGTGTGGAGACAACAGATTTGAATGAATGTGGTCAAAAACACAGGTTTTAGGATTTTGCAACAAAAAACATGTACAGCACCTGAAGAAGAGAACAGGAGTCACTATTTGTGTTCGATGAGTGAAAATGAATGTTTTGTCCGTTTTCATTGAACATGGTCTAAAATCATGTTTTAGGTGAGTTACCAGCCAAAAACGAGGACTGCCCTACAAGTGAGAAGTCATGACGGAGTATGTGTCTTTCACATCTTTGAAAATACGTTTTAAACAGGTTACAATGAACATTGTATAAAATCAAATGTTTTCCATTGCACAATTCAACTAGCAGATTAGTTGTAACGGCCAATGTGTGGAGACAACAGATTTGAATGAATGTGGTCAAAAACACAGGTTTTAGGGATTTGCAACAAAAAACATGAACAGCACCTGAAGAAGAGAACAGGAGTCACTATTTGTGTTCGATGAGTGAAAATGAATGTGTTGTCCGTTTTCATTGAACATGGTCTAAAATCATGTTATAGGTGAGTTACCAGCCAAAAACGAGGACTGCCCTACAAGTTAGAGGTCATGACGGAGTATGTGTCTTTCACATCTTTGAAAATACGTTTTAAACAGGTTACAATGAACATTGTATAAAATCATTTTTTTTCCAATGCACAATTCAACCAGCAGATTAGTTGTAACGGCCAATGTGTGGAGACAACAGATTTGAATGAATATGGTCAAAAACACAGGTTTTAGGGATTTGCAACAAAAAACATGTACAGCACCTGAAGAAGAGAACAGGAGTCAATATTTTTGTTCGATGAGTGAAAATGAATATTTTTGTCCGTTTTCATTGAACATGGTCTAAAATCATGTTTTAGGTGAGCTACCAGCCAAAAACGAGGACTGCCCTACAAGTGAGAGGTCATGACGGAGTATGTGTCTTTCACATCTTTGAAAATACGTTTTAAACAGGTTACAATTAACATTGTATAAAATCAAATGTTTTCCATTGCACAATTCAACTAGCAGATTAGTTGTAACGGCCAATGTGTGGAGACAACAGATTTGAATGAATGTGGTCAAAAACACAGGTTTTAGGGATTTGCAACAAAAAACATGAACAGCACCTGAAGAAGAGAACAGGAGTCACTATTTGTGTTCGATGAGTGAAAATGAATGTGTTGTCCGTTTTCATTGAACATGGTCTAAAATCATGTTATAGGTGAGTTACCAGCCAAAAACGAGGACTGCCCTACAAGTTAGAGGTCATGGCGGAGTATGTGTCTTTCACATCTTTGAAAATACGTTTTAAACAGGTTACAATGGACATTGTATAAAATCATTTTTTTTCCATTGCACAATTCAACCAGCAGATTAGTTGTAACGGCCAATGTGTGGAGACAACAGATTTGAATGAATATGGTCAAAAACACAGGTTTTAGGGATTTGCAACAAAAAACATGTACAGCACATGAAGAAGAGAACAGGAGTCACTATTTGTGTTCGATGAGTGAAAATGAATGTTTTGTCCGTTTTCATTGAACATGGTCTAAAATCATGTTTTAGGTGAGCTACCAGCCAAAAACGAGGACTGCCCTACAAGTGAGAGGTCATGACGGAGTATGTGTCTTTCACATCTTTGAAAATACGTTTTAAACAGGTTACAATTAACATTGTATAAAATCAAATGTTTTCCATTGCACAATTCAACTAGCAGATTAGTTGTAACGGCCAATGTGTGGAGACAACAGATTTGAATGAATGTGGTCAAAAACACAGGTTTTAGGGATTTCAACAAAAAACATGAACAGCACCTGAAGAAGAGAACAGGAGTCACTATTTGTGTTCGATGAGTGAAAATGAATGTGTTGTCCGTTTTCATTGAACATGGTCTAAAATCATGTTATAGGTGAGTTACCAGCCAAAAACGAGGACTGCCCTACAAGTTAGAGGTCATGGCGGAGTATGTGTCTTTCACATCTTTGAAAATACGTTTTAAACAGGTTACAATGGACATTGTATAAAATCATTTTTTTTCCATTGCACAATTCAACCAGCAGATTAGTTGTAACGGCCAATGTGTGGAGACAACAGATTTGAATGAATATGGTCAAAAACACAGGTTTTAGGGATTTGCAACAAAAAACATGTACAGCACATGAAGAAGAGAACAGGAGTCACTATTTGTGTTCGATGAGTGAAAATGAATGTTTTGTCCGTTTTCATTGAACATGGTCTAAAATCATGTTTTAGGTGAGCTACCAGCCAAAAACGAGGACTGCCCTACAAGTGAGAGGTCATGACGGAGTATGTGTCTTTCACATCTTTGAAAATACGTTTTAAACAGGTTACAATGAACATTGTATAAAATCAAATGTTTTCCATTGCACAATTCAACTAGCAGATTAGTTGTAACGGCCAATGTGTGGAGACAACAGATTTGAATGAATGTGGTCAAAAACACAGGTTTTAGGGATTTGCAACAAAAAACATGAACAGCACCTGAAGAAGAGAACAGGAGTCACTATTTGTGTTCGATGAGTGAAAATGAATGTGTTGTCCGTTTTCATTGAACATGGTCTAAAATCATGTTATAGGTGAGTTACCAGCCAAAAACGAGGACTGCCCTACAAGTTAGAGGTCATGACGGAGTATGTGTCTTTCACATCTTTGAAAATACGTTTTAAACAGGTTACAATGAACATTGTATAAAATCATTTTTTTTCCAATGCACAATTCAACCAACAGATTAGTTGTAACGGCCAATGTGTGGAGACAACAGATTTGAATGAATATGGTCAAAAACACAGGTTTTAGGGATTTGCAACAAAAAACATGTACAGCACCTGAAGAAGAGAACAGGAGTCACTATTTGTGTTCGATGAGTGAAAATGAATGTGTTGTCCGTTTTCATTGAACATGGTCTAAAATCATGTTATAGGTGAGTTACCAGCCAAAAACGAGGACTGCCCTACAAGTTAGAGGTCATGACGGAGTATGTGTCTTTCACATCTTTGAAAATACTTTTTAAACAGGTTACAATGAACATTGTATAAAATCATTTTTTTTCCAATGCACAATTCAACCAGCAGATTAGTTGTAACGGCCAATGTGTGGAGACAACAGATTTGAATGAATATGGTCAAAAACACAGGTTTTAGGGATTTGCAACAAAAAACATGAACAGCACCTGAAGAAGAGAACAGGAGTCAATATTTGTGTTCGATGAGTGAAAATGAATATTTTTGTCCGTTTTCATTGAACATGGTCTAAAATCATGTTTTAGGTGAGCTACCAGCCAAAAACGAGGACTGCCCTACAAGTGAGAGGTCATGACGGAGTATGTGTCTTTCACATCTTTGAAAATACGTTTTAAACAGGTTACAATTAACATTGTATAAAATCAAATGTTTTCCATTGCACAATTCAACTAGCAGATTAGTTGTAACGGCCAATGTGTGGAGAAAACAGATTTGAATGAATGTGGTCAAAAACACAGGTTTTAGGGATTTGCAACAAAAAACATGAACAGCACCTGAAGAAGAGAACAGGAGTCACTATTTGTGTTCGATGAGTGAAAATGAATGTGTTGTCCGTTTTCATTGAACATGGTCTAAAATCATGTTATAGGTGAGTTACCAGCCAAAAACGAGGACTCCCCTACAAGTTAGAGGTCATGGCGGAGTATGTGTCTTTCACATCTTTGAAAATACGTTTTAAACAGGTTACAATGAACATTGTATAAAATCATTTTTTTTCCATTGCACAATTCAACCAGCAGATTAGTTGTAACGGCCAATGTGTGGAGACAACAGATTTGAATGAATGTGGTCAAAAACACAGGTTTTAGGGATTTGCAACAAAAAACATGTACAGCACCTGAAGAAGAGAACAGGAGTCACTATTTGTGTTCGATGAGTGAAAATGAATGTGTTGTCCGTTTTCATTGAACATGGTCTAAAATCATGTTATAGGTGAGTTACCAGCCAAAAACGAGGACTGCCCTACAAGTTAGAGGTCATGACGGAGTATGTGTCTTTCACATCTTTGAAAATACGTTTTAAACAGGTTACAATGGACATTGTATAAAATCATTTTTTTTCCATTGCACAATTCAACCAGCAGATTAGTTGTAACGGCCAATGTGTGGAGACAACAGATTTGAATGAATATGGTCAAAAACACAGGTTTTAGGGATTTGCAACAGAAAACATGTACAGCACATGAAGAAGAGATCAGGAGTCACTATTTGTGTTCGATGAGTGAAAATGAATGTTTTGTCCGTTTTCATTGAACATGGTCTAAAATCATGTTTTAGGTGAGCTACCAGCCAAAAACGAGGACTGCCCTACAAGTGAGAAGTCATGACGGAGTATGTGTCTTTCACATCTTTGAAAATACGTTTTAAACAGGTTACAATTAACATTGTATAAAATCAAATGTTTTCCATTGCACAATTCAACTAGCAGATTAGTTGTAACGGCCATTGTGTGGAGACAACAGATTTGAATGAATGTGGTCAAAAACACAGGTTTTAGGGATTTGCAACAAAAAACATGAACAGCACCTGAAGAAGAGAACAGGAATCACTATTTGTGTTCGATGAGTGAAAATGAATGTTTTGTCCGTTTTCATTGAACATGGTCTAAAATCATGTTTTAGGTGAGTTACCAGCCAAAAACGAGGACTGCCCTACAAGTGAGAGGTCATGACGGAGTATGTGTCTTTCACATCTTTGAAAATACGTTTTAAACAGGTTACAATGAACATTGTATAAAATCAAATGTTTTCCATTGCACAATTCAACTAGCAGATTAGTTGTAACGGCCAATGTGTGGAGACAACAGATTTGAATGAATGTGGTCAAAAACACAGGTTTTAGGGATTTGCAACAAAAAACATGAACAGCACCTGAAGAAGAGAACAGGAGTCACTATTTGTGTTCGATGAGTGAAAATGAATGTGTTGTCCGTTTTCATTGAACATGGTCTAAAATCATGTTATAGGTGAGTTACCAGCCAAAAACGAGGACTGCCCTACAAGTTAGAGGTCATGACGGAGTATGTGTCTTTCACATCTTTGAAAATACGTTTTAAACAGGTTACAATGAACATTGTATAAAATCATTTTTTTTCCAATGCACAATTCAACCAGCAGATTAGTTGTAACGGCCAATGTGTGGAGACAACAGATTTGAATGAATATGGTCAAAAACACAGGTTTTAGGGATTTGCAACAAAAAACATGTACAGCACCTGAAGAAGAGAACAGGAGTCACTATTTGTGTTCGATGAGTGAAAATGAATGTGTTGTCCGTTTTCATTGAACATGGTCTAAAATCATGTTTTAGGTGAGTTACCAGCCAAAAACGAGGACTGCCCTACAAGTGAGAGGTCATGACGGAGTATGTGTCTTTCACATATTTGAAAATACGTTTTAAACAGTTTACAATGAACATTGTATAAAATCAAATGTTTTCCAATGCACAATTCAACTAGCAGATTAGTTGTAACGGCCAATGTGTGGAGACAACAGATTTGAATGAATGTGGTCAAAAACACAGGTTTTAGGATTTTGCAACAAAAAACATGTACAGCACCTGAAGAAGAGAACAGGAGTCACTATTTGTGTTCGATGAGTGAAAATGAATGTTTTGTCCGTTTTCATTGAACATGGTCTAAAATCATGTTTTAGGTGAGTTACCAGCCAAAAACGAGGACTGCCCTACAAGTGAGAGGTCATGACGGAGTATGTGTCTTTCACATCTTTGAAAATACGTTTTAAACAGGTTACAATGAACATTGTATAAAATCATTTTTTTTCCAATGCACAATTCAACCAGCAGATTAGTTGTAACGGCCAATGTGTGGAGACAACAGATTTGAATGAATATGGTCAAAAACACAGGTTTTAGGGATTTGCAACAAAAAACATGTACAGCACCTGAAGAAGAGAACAGGAGTCACTATTTGTGTTCGATGAGTGAAAATGAATGTGTTGTCCGTTTTCATTGAACATGGTCTAAAATCATGTTTTAGGTGAGTTACCAGCCAAAAACGAGGACTGCCCTACAAGTGAGAGGTCATGACGGAGTATGTGTCTTTCACATATTTGAAAATACGTTTTAAACAGTTTACAATGAACATTGTATAAAATCAAATGTTTTCCAATGAACAATTCAACTAGCAGATTAGTTGTAACGGCCAATGTGTGGAGACAACAGATTTGAATGAATGTGGTCAAAAACACAGGTTTTAGGGATTTGCAACAAAAAAACATGTACAGCACCTGAAGAAGAGAACAGGAGTCACTATTTGTGTTCGATGAGTGAAAATGAATGTTTTGTCCGTTTTCATTGAACATGGTCTAAAATCATGTTATAGGTGAGTTACCAGCCAAAAACGAGGACTGCCCTACAAGTTAGAGGTCATGACAGAGTATGTGTCTTTCACATCTTTGAAAATACGTTTTAAACAGGTTACAATGAACATTGTATAAAATCACATTTTTTCCTTTGCACAATTCAACCAGCAGATTAGTTGTAACGGCCAATGTGTGGAGACAACAGATTTGAATGAATGTAGTCAAAAACACCGGTTTTAGGGATTTTCAACAAAAAAACATGTACAGCACCTGAAGAAGAGATCAGGAGTCACTATTTGTGTTCGATGAGTGAAAATGAATGTTTTGTCCGTTTTCATTGAACATGATCTACAATCATGTTTTAGGTGAGTTACCAGCCCAAAACGAGGACAGCCCAACAAGTGAGAGGTCACAAGTGAGAGTATGTGTCTTTCACATCTTTGAAAATACGTTTTAAACAGGTTACAATGAACATTGTATAAAATCATTTTTTTTTCCATTGCACAATTCAACCAGCAGATTAGTTGTAACGGCCAATGTGTGGAGACAACAGATTTGAATGAATATGGTCAAAAACACAGGTTTTAGGGATTTGCAACAAAAAACATGTACAGCACCTGAAGAAGAGAACAGGAGTCAATATTTGTGTTCGATGTGTGAAATAAAACGTTTTGTCAGTTTTCATTGAACATGGTTTAAAATCATGTTTTAGGGAGTTACCCGCCAAAAACGGGTACTGCTCTAGAAGCTGAGATGACATGACAGAGTATTTGTGTTTCACATCTTTGAAATACTTTTTAAACAGTTTACAATGAAGATGGTATAAAATCATATTTTATCCATTTCGCAACGGAATTAGCAGATCACTAGGAATGGACAATATGTGGAGACAACAGATTTGAATGAACATGGTCAAAAACATGTTTTAGGGATTGGCAACAAAAAACAAGTACAGCACCTTAAGAAGACAACAAGAGTCAATATTTGTGTTCAATGAGTGAAATAAAATGTTTTGTCAGTATTCATTGAACATGGTATAAAATCATGTTTTAGGGAGTTACCAGCCAAAAACGAGGACTGCCCTACAAGTTAGAGGTCATGACAGAGTATGTGTCTTTCACATCTTTGAAAATAAGTTTTAAACAGGTTACAATGAACATTGTATAAAATCATTTTTTTTCCATTGCACAATTCAACCAGCAGATTAGTTGTAACGGCCAATGTGTGGAGACAACAGATTTGAATGAATATGGTCAAAAACACAGGTTTTAGGGATTTGCAACAAAAAACATGTACAGCACCTGAAGAAGAGAACAGGAGTCAATATTTGTGTTCGATGTGTGAAATAAAATGTTTTTTCAGTTTTCATTGAATATGGTTTAAATTCATGTTTTAGGGAGTTACCCGCCTAAAACGGGTACTGCTCTAGAAGCTGAGATGACATGACAGAGTATTTGTGTTTCACATTTTTGAAATACGTTTTATAAAGTTTACATTGAACATGGTATAAAACCATATTTTATCAATTTCACAACGCAACTAGCAGATCACTAGAAATGGACAATATGTGGAGACAACAGATTTAAATGAATATGGTCAAAAAAATGTTTTAGGGATTGGCAACAAAAAACAAATACAGCACCTTAAGAAGAGAACAGGAGTCAATATTTGTGTTGGATGAGTGAAATAAAATGTTTTGTCAGTTTTCATTGAACATGGTCTAAAATCATGTTTTAGGGAGTTACCAGCCCAAAACGGGTACTGCTCTAGAAGCTAAGATGACATGACAGAGTATTTATGTTTCACATCTTTGAAATACGTTATAAACAGTTTACATTGAACATGGTATAAAACCATATTTTATCAATTTCAAAATTCAACTAGCAGATTAGTTGTAATGGCCAATATGTGGCGACAACAGATTTGAATGAACATGGTCAAAAACATGTTTTAGTGATTTTCAACAAAATACTAGTACAGCACCGTAAGAAGAGAACAGGAGTCAATATTTGTGTTCGATGAGTGAAATAAAATGTTTTGTCAGTTTTCATTGAACATGGTTTAAAATCTTGTTTTAGGGAGTTACCCGTCAAAAACGGGTACTGCTCTAGAAGCTGAGATGACATGACAGAGTATTTATGTTTCACATTTTTGAAATACGTTTTAAACAGTTTACAATGAACATGGTATTAAATCATATTTTATCAATTTCACAACGGAACTAGCAGATCACTAGGAATGGACAATATGTGGAGACAACAGATTTGAATGAATATGGTCAAAAACATGTTTTAGGGATTGGCAAAAAAACAAGTACAGCACCTTAAGAAGAGAACAAGAGTCAATATTTGTGTTCAATGAGTGAAATAAAATGTTTTGTCAGTATTCATTGAACATGGTCTAAAATCATGTTTAAGGGAGTTACCAGCCAAAAACGAGTACTGCTCTAGAAGCTGACATGACATGACAGAGTATTTCTGTTTCACATCTTTGAAATACGTTTTAAACAGTTTACAATGAACATGGTATAAAATCATATTTTATCCATTTCACAACGCAACTAGCAGATCACTAGCAATGGACAATATGTGGAGACAACAGATGTGAATGAATATGGTCAAAAACATGTTTTAGGGATTGGCAACAAAAAACAAGTAGAGCACCTTAAGAAGAGAACAAGAGTCAATATTTGTGTTTGATGAGTGAAATAAAATGTTTTGTCAGTTTTCATTGAACATGGTTTAAAATCTTGTTTTAGGGAGTTACCCGTCAAAAACGGGTACTGCTCTAGAAGCTGAGATGACATGACAGAGTATTTATGTTTCACATTTTTGAAATAGGTTTTAAACAGTTTACAATGAACATGGTATTAAATCATATTTTATCAATTTCACAACGGAACTAGCAGATCACTAGGAATGGACAATATGTGGAGACAACAGATTTGAATGAATATGGTCAAAAACATGTTTTAGGGATTGGCAACAAAAAACAAATACAGCACCTTAAGAAGAGAACAGGAGTCAATATTTGTGTTCGATGAGTGAAATAAAATGTTTTGTCAGTTTTCATTGAACATGGTTTAAAATCATGTTTTAGGGAGTTACCCGCCAAAAACGGGTACTGCTCTAGAAGCAGAGATGACATGACAGAGTATTTGTGTTTCACATATTTGAAATACGTTTTGAACAGTTTACTTTGAACATGGTATAAAACCATATTTTATCCATTTCAAAATTCAACTAGCAGATTAGTTGTAATGGCCAATATGTGGCGACAACAGATTTGAATGAACATGGTCAAAAACATGTTTTAGTGATTTTCAACAAAATACTAGTACAGCACCGTAAGAAGAGAACAGGAGTCAATATTTGTGTTCGATGAGTGAAATAAAATGTTTTGTCAGTTTTCATTGAACATGGTTTAAAATCTTGTTTTAGGGAGTTACCCGCCAAAAACGGGTACTGCTCTAGAAGCTGAGATGACATGACAGAGTATTTGTGTTTCACATTTTTGAAATACGTTTTAAACAGTTTACAATGAACATGATATAAAATGATATTTTATCCATTTCACAACGGAACTAGCAGATCACTAGGAATGGACAATATGTGGAGACAACAGATTTGAATGAATATGGTCAAAAACATGTTTTAGGGATTGGCAAAAAAACAAGTACAGCACCTTAAGAAGAGAACAAGAGTCAATATTTGTGTTCAATGAGTGAAATAAAATGTTTTGTCAGTATTCATTGAACATGGTTTAAAATCATGTTTATGGGAGTTTCCAGCCAAAAACGAGTACTGCTCTAGAAGCTGACATGACATGACAGAGTATTTCTGTTTCACATCTTTGAAATATGTTTTAAACAGTTTACAATGAACATGGTATAAAATCATATTTTATCCATTTCACAACGCAACTAGCAGATCACTAGCAATGGACAATATGTGGAGACAACAGATTTGAATGAATATGGTCAAAAACATGTTTTAGGGATTCGCAACAAAAAACAAGTACAGCACCTTAAGAAGTGAACAGGAGTCAATATTTGTGTTCGATAAGTGAAGTAAAATGTTTTGTCAGTTTTCATTGAACATGGTTTAAAATCATATTCTAGGGAGTTACCCGCCAAAAACGAGTACTGCTCTAGAAGCTGAGATGACATGACAGAGTATTTGTGTTTCACATCTTTGAAATACGTTTTAAACAGTTTACAATGAAAATGGTATAAAATCATATTTTATCCATTTCACAACAGAACTAGCAGATCACTAGGAATTGACAATATGTGGAGACAACAGATTTGAATGAATATGGTCAAAAACATGTTTTAGGGATTGGCAACAAAAAACAAGTACAGCACCTTAAGAAGAGAACAAGAGTCAATATTTGTGTTCAATGAGTGAAATTAAATGTTTTGTCAGTATTCATTGAACATGGTCTAAAATCATGTTTAAGTAAGTTACCAGCCAAAACGAGTACTAATCTAGAAGCTGAGATGACATGACAGAGTATTTGTGTTTCACATCTTTGAAATACGTTTTAAACAGTTTACAATGAACATGGTATAAAATCATATTTTATCCATTTCACAACAGAACTAGCAGATCACTAGGAATTGACAATATGTGGAGACAACAGATTTGAATGAATATGGTCAAAAACATGTTTTAGGGATTGGCAACAAAAAACAAGTACAGCACCTTAAGAAGAGAACAGGAGTCAATATTTGTGTTCGATGAGTGAAATAAAATGTTTTGTCAGTATTCATTGAACATGGTCTAAAATCATGTTTAAGGGAGTTACCAGCCAAAAACGAGTACACCTCTAGAAGCTGAGTTGACATGACAGAGTATTTATGTTTCACATCTTTGAAATACGTTATAAACAGTTTACATTGAACATGGTATAAAACCATATTTTATCCATTTCAAAATTCAACTAGCAGATTAGTTGTAATGGCCAATATGTGGCGACAACAGATTTGAATGAATATGGTCAAAAACATGTTTTAGGGATTGGCAACAAAAAACAAGTACAGCACGTTAAGAAGTGAACAGGAATCAATATTTGTGTTAGATGAGTGAAATACAATGTTTTGTCAGTTTTCATTGAACATGGTCTAAAATCATGTTTTAGGGAGTTACCAGCCAAAAACGAGTACTGCTCTAGAAGCTGACATGACAGAGTATTTGTGTTTCACATCTTTGAAATACGTTTTAAACAGTTTACAATAAACATGGTATAAAAGCATATTTTATCCATTTCACAACGGATCTAGCAGATCACTAGGATTGGACAATATGTGTGGAGACAACAGATTTGAATGAATTTGGTCAAAAACATATTTTAGGGATTTGCAACAAAAAACAAGTACAGCACCTTAAGAAGACAACAAGAGTCAATATTTGTGTTCAATGAGTGAAATAAAATGTTTTGTCAGTTTTCATTGAACATGGTCTAAAATAATGTTTTAGGGAGTTACCAGCCAAAAACGAGTACTGCTCTAGAAGCTGAGATGATGTGACAGAGTATTTGTGTTTCACATCTTTGAAATACGATTTAAACAGTTTACAATGAACATGGTATAAAATCATATTTTATCCATTTCCCAATTCAACTAGCAGATTAGTTGTAATGGCCAATATGTGGCGACAACAGATTTGAATGAATATGGTCAAAAACATGTTTTAGGGATTGGCAACAAAAAACAAGTACAGCACCTTAAGAAGAGAACAGGAGTCAATATTTGTGTTCTATGAGTGAAATAAAATGTTTTGTCAGTTTTCATTGAACAAGGTTTAAAATCATGTTTTAGGGAGTTACCCGCCAAAAACGGGTACTGCTCTAGAAGCTGAGATGACATGAGAGAGTATTTGTGTTTCACATCTTTGAAATACGTTTGAAACAGTTTACAATAAACATGGTATAAAATCATATTTTATCCATTTCACAACGCAACTAGCAAATTACTAGGAATTGACAATATGTGGAGACAACATATTTGAATGAATATGGTCAAAAACACGTTTTAGGGATTCGCAACAAAAAACAAGTACAGCACGTTAAGAAGTGAACAGGAATCAATATTTGTGTTAGATGAGTGAAATACAATGTTTTGTCAGTTTTCATTGAACATGGTCTAAAATCATGTTTTAGGGAGTTACCACCCAAAAACGAGTACTGCTCTAGAAGCTGACATGACAGAGTATTTGTGTTTCACATCTTTGAAATACGTTTTAAACAGTTTACAATAAACATGGTATAAAATCATATTTTATCCATTTCACAACGGAACTAGCAGATCACTAGGAATGGACAATATGTGGAGACAACAGATTTGAATGAATATGGTCAAAAACATGTTTTAGGGATTGGAAACAAAAAACAAGTAAAGCACCTTAAGAAGAGAAAAGGAGTCAATATTTGTGTTCTATGAGTGAAATAAAATGTTTTGTCAGTATTCGTTGAACATGGTCTAAAATCATGTTTTAGGGAGTTAGCAGACAAAAACCAGTACTGCTCTAAAAGCTGAGATGACATGACAGGATATTTGTGTTTCACATCTTTGAAATACGTTTTAAACAGTTTACAATGAACATGGTATAAAAGCATATTTTATCCATTTCACAACGGATCTAGCAGATCACTAGGAATGGACAATATTTGGAGACAACAGATTTGAATGAATATGGTCAAAAACATATTTTAGGGATTGGCAACAAAAAACAAGTACAGCACCTTAAGAAGAGAACAAGAGTCAATATTTGTATTCAATGAGTGAAATAAAATGTTTTGTCAGTTTTAATTGAACATGGTCTAAAATAATGTTTTAGGGAGTTACCAGCCAAAAACGAGTACTACTCTAGAAGCTGAGATGACGTGACAGAGTATTTGTGTTTCACATCTTTGAAATACGTTTTAAACAGTTTACAATGAACATGGTATAAAATCATATTTTATCCATTTCCCAATTCAACTAGCAGATTAGTTGTAATGGCCAATATGTGGCAACAAAAGATTTGAATGAATATGGTCAAAAACATGTTTTAGGGATTGGCAACAAAAAACAAGTACAGCACCTTAAGAAGAGAACAGGAGTCAATATTTGTGTTCGATGAGTGAAATAAAATGTTTTGTCAGTTTTCATTGAACATGGTTTAAAATCATGTTTTAGGGAGTTACCCGCCAAAAACGGGTACTGCTCTAGAAGCTGAGATGACATGAGAGAGTATTTGTGTTTCACATCTTTGAAATACGTTTGAAACAGTTTACAATAAACATGGTATAAAATCATATTTTATCCATTTCACAATTCAACTAGCAGATTAGTTGTGATGGCCAATATGTGGCGACAACAGATTCGAATGAATATGGTCAAAAACATGTTTTAGGGATTGGAAACAAAAAACAAGTACAGCACCTTAAGAAGAGAAAAGGAGTCAATATTTGTGTTCTATGAGTGAAATAAAATGTTTTGTCAGTTTTCATTGAACAAGGTTTAAAATCATGTTTTAGGGAGTTACCCGCCAAAAACGGGTACTGCTCTAGAAGCTGAGTGTCACGCTCTGGCTCCGGGACTGTGTATTTTGAGCCAGGGTGTGTTTATTTTGGTTGTGTTTGGTTTTGGGTTGTGTTATGTTCTAGGTTGTCTATGTCTATGTTTGTTCAATGACTCCCAATCGGAGGTAACGAGTGTCAGCTGTCGGCTCGTTATCTCTGATTGGGAGCCATATTTATACTGTGTGTTTTCACCTTGTGGTTGTGGGTTTTTGTTCCGTTATCAGTCAGTGTTACTGTGGACTTCTCGATCGTGTTTTGTTTTGTATTTTGTGCTTTACTATTAAAGTCATGTTCGTTGCACACGCTGCGCTTTGGTCTACTCCTTCTCGTCCACACGATCGTGACAGAAAAACCCACCATCAAAGGACCAAGCAGCGTGTCCAGGAGTCGGCAGCCTGGATGTGGGAGCAGCGTCGGAGGGACGAGAGGCACCCCAAGAAATTTTTAGGGGGGGGCACAGGGCATGGACGACGGGGCTGACGGAGGCAGAGAAGGGGCGAATTCAAAAGGCCACCAGGTTACGGGGCCCACTGGTCAAAGTAGGGAGAGGAGATGTAGAGGCACGGCGAGTGGTACTGGGTTGTATTACCAGTCCGGTCCGGCCCGTTCCAGTTCCCGGGGTAGAGCCAGTGGTGTGTGTCCCCAGTACGGTCCGGCCTGTTACGACCCCTCGCACCAAATGGACGGTGCGCGTCGCCAGCCCAGCCCGGCCGGTTCCTGCTCCACGTACTAAGCCTACGGTGTACGTCGCCAGCCCGACCCGGCCTGTTCCTGCCACACGCACAGAGCCTACGGTGTGCGTCGCCAGTCCAGCCCGGCCGGTTCCTGCTCCACGTACTAAGCCTACGGTGTACGTGGCCAGCCCAGCCCGACCTGTTCCTGCTCCACGTACCAGACCCATGGTGTGCGTCGCCAGTCCAGCCCGGCCGGTTCCTGCTCCACGTACTAAGCCTACGGTGTACGTCGCCAGCCCGACCCGGCCTGTTCCTGCCACACGCACAGAGCCTACGGTGTGCGTCGCCAGCCCAGCCCGGCCTGTTCCTGCTCCACGCACGAGACCTACGGTGTGCGTCGCCAGCCCAGCCCGGCCTGTTCCTGCTCCACGCACGAGACCTACGGTGTGCGTCGCCAGACCAGCCCGGCCTGTTCCTGCTCCACGCACGAGACCTACGGTGTGCGTCGCCAGCCCAGCCCGGCCTGTTCCTGCCACCCGCACCAAGCCTACGGTGTGCGTCGCCAGCCCGACCCGGCCTGTTCCTGCTCCACGCACCAAGACTACGGGGTGCGTCGCCAGCCCAGCCCGGCCTGTTCCTGCTACTCGCACCAAGCCAAGGGTGCGAGTCGTCAGCCTGATCCAGCCCATTCCTGCTACTCGCACCAAGCCAGGGGTACGAGTCGTCGGCCTGGTCCAGCCCGTTCCTGCTACTCGCACCAAGCCAAGGGTGCGAGTCGTCAGCCTGGTTCAGCTCGTCCCTGCTACTCGCACCAAGCCAAGGGTGCGAGCCGTCAGCCTGATCCAGCCCATTCCTGCTACTCGCACCAAGCCAGGGATGCGAGTCGTCAGCCTGGTGAGGCCCATTCCGGCTCCACGCATCAAGCCTGTGGTGCGTTTCGTCAGCCCTGTCCGGCCCGGGCCCGCTCTCCGCACCAAGTCAAGGGTGCGCTTCGTCAGCCCGGTCCGGCCCGTTCCTGCTCCCCGCGCCAAGGCAGTGGTGCGCGTCGTCAGCCTGGTAAGGCCCGTTCGTCCTCCACGCACCAAGCCAGGGGCGCGCGTCGGAGGTCCTGATCCAGCAAGCTGGGTCAGATCGGACCGGGGGCACTACGGGGGGAGTGAAGTGGGGTGGTGGTCAAGCCCGGAGCCGGAGCCGCCTCCGAGGAGCAACACCCACCCAGCCCTCCCCTGTTTGGGGTTTTTGAGGCGCGGTCGCAGTCCGCGCCTTTAGGGGGGGGTACTGTCACGCTCTGGCTCCGGGACTGTGTATTTTGAGCCAGGGTGTGTTTATTTTGGTTGTGTTTGGTTTTGGGTTGTGTTATGTTCTAGGTTGTCTATGTCTATGTTTGTTCAATGACTCCCAATCGGAGGTAACGAGTGTCAGCTGTCTGCTCGTTATCTCTGATTGGGAGCCATATTTATACTGTGTGTTTTCACCTTGTGGTTGTGGGTTTTTGTTCCGTTATCAGTCAGTGTTACTGTGGACTTCTCGATCGTGTTTTGTTTTGTATTTTGTGCTTTACTATTAAAGTCATGTTCGTTGCACACGCTGCGCTTTGGTCTACTCCTTCTCGTCCACACGATCGTGACACTGAGATGACATGAGAGAGTATTTGTGTTTCACATCTTTGAAATACGTTTGAAACAGTTTACAATAAACATGGTATAAAATCATATTTTATCCATTTCACAACGCAACTAGCAAATTACTAGGAATTGACAATATGTGGAGACAACATATTTGAATGAATATGGTCAAAAACACGTTTTAGGGATTCGCAACAAAAAACAAGTACAGCACGTTAAGAAGTGAACAGGAATCAATATTTGTGTTAGATGAGTGAAATACAATGTTTTGTCAGTTTTCATTGAACATGGTCTAAAATCATGTTTTAGGGAGTTACCAGCCAAAAACGAGTACTGCTCTAGAAGCTGACATGACAGAGTATTTGTGTTTCACATCTTTGAAATACGTTTTAAACAGTTTACAATAAACATGGTATAAAATCATATTTTATCCATTTCACAACGGAACTAGCAGATCACTAGGAATGGATAATATGTGGAGACAACAGATTTGAATGAATATGGTCAAAAACATATTTTAGGGATTGGCAACAAAAAACAAGTACAGCACCTTAAGAAGAGAACAAGAGTCAATATTTGTGTTCAATGAGTGAAATAAAATGTTTTGTCAGTATTCATTGAACATGGTTTAAAATCATGTTTTAGGGAGTTACCCGCCAAAAACGGGTAATGCTCTAGAAGCTGAGATGACAAGACAGAGTATTTGTGTTTATCATCTTTAAAATATGTTTTAAACAGTTTACAATGAACATGGTATAAAATCATATTTTATCCATTTCACAACGCAACTAGCAAATTACTAGGAATGGACAATATGTGGAGACAACTGATTTGAATGAATATGGTCAAAAACATGTTTTAGGGATTGGCAACAAAAAACAAGTACAGCACCTTAAGAAGAGAACAGGAGTCAATATTTGTGTTCGATGAGTGAAATAAAATGTTTTGTCAGTATTCATTGAACATGGTTTAAAATCATGTTTTAGGGAGTTACCAGCCAAAAACGAGTAATGCTCTAGAAGCTGAGATGACATGACAGAGTAATTGTTTTTCACATCTTTGAAATACGTATTAAACAGTTTACAATGAACATGGTATAAAAGCATATTTTATCCATTTCACAACGCAACTAGCATATCACTAGGAATGGACAATATGTGGAGACAACAGATTTGAATGAATATGGTCAAAAACATGTTTTAGGGATTCGCAACAAAAAACTAGTACAGCACTTCAAGAAGAGAACAAGAGTCAATATTTGTGTTCAATGAGTGAAATAAAATGTTTTGTCAGTATTCATTGAACATGGTCTAAAATCATGTTTTAGGGAGTTAGCAGACAAAAACCAGTACTGCTCTAAAAGCTGAGATGACATGACAGGATATTTGTGTTTCACATCTTTGAAATACGTTTTAAACAGTTTACAATAAACATGGTATAAAATCATATTTTATCCATTTCACAACGGAACTAGCAGATCAATAGGAATGGATAATATGTGGAGACAACAGATTTGAATGAATATGGTCAAAAACATATTTTAGGGATTGGCAACAAAAAACAAGTACAGCACCTTAAGAAGAGAACAAGAGTCAATATTTGTGTTCAATGAGTGAAATAAAATGTTTTGTCAGTATTCATTGAACATGGTTTAAAATCATGTTTTAGGGAGTTACCCGCCAAAAACGGGTAATGCTCTAGAAGCTGAGATGACAAGACAGAGTATTTGTGTTTATCATCTTTAAAATATGTTTTAAACAGTTTACAATGAACATGGTATAAAATCATATTTTATCCATTTCACAACGCAACTAGCAAATTACTAGGAATGGACAATATGTGGAGACAACTGATTTGAATGAATATGTTCAAAAACATGTTTTAGGGATTGGCAACAAAAAACAAGTACAGCACCTTAAGAAGAGAACAGGAGTCAATATTTGTGTTCGATGAGTGAAATAAAATGTTTTGTCAGTATTCATTGAACATGGTTTAAAATCATGTTTTAGGGAGTTACCAGCCAAAAACGAGTAATGCTCTAGAAGCTGAGATGACATGACAGAGTAATTGTTTTTCACATCTTTGAAATACATATTAAACAGTTTACAATGAACATGGTATAAAAGCATATTTTATCCATTTCACAACGCAACTAGCATATCACTAGGAATGGACAATATGTGGAGACAACAGATTTGAATGAATATGGTCAAAAACATGTTTTAGGGATTCGCAACAAAAAACTAGTACAGCACTTCAAGAAGAGAACAAGAGTCAATATTTGTGTTCAATGAGTGAAATAAAATGTTTTGTCAGTATTCATTGAACATGGTCTAAAATCATGTTTTAGGGAGTTAGCAGACAAAAAAGAGTACTGCTCTAAAAGCTGAGATGACATGACAGGATATTTGTGTTTCACATCTTTGAAATACGTTTTAAACAGTTTACAATGAACATGGTATAAAAGCATATTTTATCCATTTCACAACGGATCTAGCAGATCACTAGGAATGGACAATATGTGGAGACAACAGATTTGAATGAATATGGTCAAAAACATATTTTAGGGATTGGCAACAAAAAACAAGTACAGCACCTTAAGAAGAGAACAAGAGTCAATATTTGTGTTCAATGAGTGAAATAAAATGTTTTGTCAGTTTTCATTGAACATGGTCTAAAATAATGTTTTAGGGAGTTACCAGCCAAAAACGAGTACTGCTCTAGAAGCTGAGATGATGTGACAGAGTATTTGTGTTTCACATCTTTGAAATACGTTTCAAACAGTTTACAATGAACATGGTATAAAATCATATTTTATCCATTTCCCAATTACTAGCAGATTAGTTGTAATGGCCAATATGTGGCGACAACAGATTTTAATGAATATGGTCAAAAACATGTTTTAGGGATTGGCAACAAAAAACAAGTACAGCACCTTAAGAAGAGAACAGGAGTCAATATTTGTGTTCTATGAGTGAAATAAAATGTTTTGTCAGTTTTCATTGAACAAGGTTTAAAATCATGTTTTAGGGAGTTACCCGCCAAAAACGGGTACTGCTCTAGAAGCGGAGATGACATGAGAGAGTATTTGTGTTTCACATCTTTGAAATACGTTTGAAACAGATTACAATGAACATGGTATAAAATCATATTTTATACATTTCACAACGCAACTAGCATATCACTAGGAATGGACAATATGTGGAGACAACAGATTTGAATGAATATGGTCAAAAACATGTTTTAGGGATTCGCAACAAAAAACTAGTACAGCACTTCAAGAAGAGAACAAGAGTCAATATTTGTGTTCAATGAGTGAAATAAAATGTTTTGTCAGTATTCATTGAACATGGTCTAAAATCATGTTTTAGGGAGTTAGCAGACAAAAACCAGTACTGCTCTAAAAGCTGAGATGACATGACAGGATATTTGTGTTTCACATCTTTGAAATACGTTTTAAACAGTTTACAATGAACATGGTATAAAAGCATATTTTATCCATTTCACAACGGATCTAGAAGATCACTAGGAATGGACAATATGTGGAGACAACAGATTTGAATGAATATGGTCAAAAACATATTTTAGGGATTGGCAACAAAAAACAAGTACAGCACCTTAAGAAGAGAACAGGAGTCAATATTTGTGTTCGATGAGTGAAATAAAATGTTTTGTCAGTTTTCATTGAACATGGTTTAAAATCATGTTTTAGGGAGTTACCCGCCAAAAACGGGTACTGCTCTAGAAGCTGAGATGACATGAGAGAGTATTTGTGTTTCACATCTTTGAAATACGTTTGAAACAGTTTACAATAAACATGGTATAAAATCATATTTTATCCATTTCACAATTCAACTAGCAGATTAGTTGTGATGGCCAATATGTGGCGACAACAGATTCGAATGAATATGGTCAAAAACATGTTTTAGGGATTGGAAACAAAAAACAAGTACAGCACCTTAAGAAGAGAAAAGGAGTCAATATTTGTGTTCTATGAGTGAAATAAAATGTTTTGTCAGTTTTCATTGAACAAGGTTTAAAATCATGTTTTAGGGAGTTACCCGCCAAAAACAGGTACTGCTCTAGAAGCTGAGATGACATGAGAGAGTATTTGTGTTTCACATCTTTGAAATACATTTGAAACAGTTTACAATAAACATGGTATAAAATCATATTTTATCCATTTCACAACGCAACTAGCAAATTACTAGGAATTGACAATATGTGGAGACAACATATTTGAATGAATATGGTCAAAAACACGTTTTAGGGATTCGCAACAAAAAACAAGTACAGCACGTTAAGAAGTGAACAGGAATCAATATTTGTGTTAGATGAGTGAAATACAATGTTTTGTCAGTTTTCATTGAACATGGTCTAAAATCATGTTTTAGGGAGTTACCAGCCAAAAACGAGTACTGCTCTAGAAGCTGACATGACAGAGTATTTGTGTTTCACATCTTTGAAATACGTTTTAAACAGTTTACAATAAACATGGTATAAAATCATATTTTATCCATTTCACAACGGAACTAGCAGATCACTAGGAATGGATAATATGTGGAGACAACAGATTTGAATGAATATGGTCAAAAACATATTTTAGGGATTGGCAACAAAAAACAAGTACAGCACCTTAAGAAGAGAACAAGAGTCAATATTTGTGTTCAATGAGTGAAATATAATGTTTTGTCAGTATTCATTGAACATGGTTTAAAATCATGTTTTAGGGAGTTACCCGCCAAAAACGGGTAATGCTCTAGAAGCTGAGATGACAAGACAGAATATTTGTGTTTATCATCTTTAAAATATGTTTTAAACAGTTTACAATGAACATGGTATAAAATCATATTTTATCCATTTCACAACGCAACTAGAAAATTACTAGGAATGGACAATATGTGGAGACAACAAATTTGAATGAATATGGTCAAAAACACGTTTTAGGGATTCCCAACAAAAAACAAGTACAGCGCCTTAAGAAGAGAACAGGAGTCAATATTTGTGTTCAATGAGTGAAATAAAATGTTTTGTCAGTATTCATTGAACATGGTCTAAAATCATGTTTTAGGGAGTCACCCACCAAAAACAGGTACTGCTCTAGAAGCTGAGATGACATGACAGAGTAATTGTTTTTCACATCTTTGAAATACGTATTAAACAGTTTACAATGAACATGGTATAAAAGCATATTTTATCCATTTCACAACGGATCTAGCAGATCACTAGGAATGGACAATATGTGGAGACAACAGATTTGAATGAATATGGTCAAAAACATATTTTAGGGATTGGCAACAAAAAACAAGTACAGCACCTTAAGAAGAGAACAGGAGTCAATATTTGTGTTCGATGAGTGAAATAAAATGTTCTGTCAGTTTTCATTGAACATGGTCTAAAATCATGTTTTAGGGAGTCACCCACCAAAAACGGGTACTGCTCTAGAAGCTGAGATGACATGACAGAGTAATTGTTTTTCACATCTTTGAAATATGTATTAAAAAGTTTACAATGAACATGGTATAAAATCATATTTTATAAATTTCACAACGCAACTAGCATATCACTAGGAATGGACAATATGTGGAGACATCAGATTTGAATGAATATGGTCAAAAACATGTTTTAGGGATTCGCAACAAAAAACAAGTACAGCACTTCAAGAAGAGAACAAGAGTCAATATTTGTGTTCAATGAGTGAAATAAAATGTTTTGTCAGTATTCATTGAACATGGTCTAAAATCATGTTTTAGGGAGTTAGCAGACAAAAACCAGTACTGCTCTAAAAGCTGAGATGACATGACAGGATATTTGTGTTTCACATCTTTGAAATACGTTTTAAACAGTTTACAATGAACATGGTATAAAAGCATATTTTATCCATTTCACAACGGATCTAGAAGATCACTAGGAATGGACAATATGTGGAGACAACAGATTTGAATGAATATGGTCAAAAACATATTTTAGGGATTGGCAACAAAAAACAAGTACAGCACCTTAAGAAGAGAACAAGAGTCAATATTTGTATTCAATGAGTGAAATAAAATGTTTTGTCAGTTTTCATTGAACATGGTCTAAAATAATGTTTTAGGGAGTTACCAGCCAAAAACGAGTACTGCTCTAGAAGCTGAGATGACGTGACAGAGTATTTGTGTTTCACATCTTTGAAATACGTTTTAAACAGTTTACAATGAACATGGTATAAAATCATATTTTATCAATTTCCCAATTCAACTAGCAGATTAGTTGTAATGGCCAATATGTGGCGACAACAGATTTGAATGAATATGGTCAAAAACATGTTTTAGGGATTGGCAACAAAAAACAAGTACAGCACCTTAAGAAGAGAACAGGAGTCAATATTTGTGTTCGATGAGTGAAATAAAATGTTTTGTCAGTTTTCATTGAACATGGTTTAAAATCATGTTTTAGGGAGTTACCCGCCAAAATGGGGTACTGCTCTAGAAGCTGAGATGACATGAGAGAGTATTTGTGTTTCACATCTTTGAAATACGTTTGAAACAGTTTACAATAAACATGGTATAAAATCATATTTTATCCATTTCACAATTCAACTAGCAGATTAGTTGTGATGGCCAATATGTGGCGACAACAGATTCGAATGAATATGGTCAAAAACATGTTTTAGGGATTGGAAACAAAAAACAAGTACAGCACCTTAAGAAGAGAAAAGGAGTCAATATTTGTGTTCTATGAGTGAAATAAAATGTTTTGTCAGTTTTCATTGAACAAGGTTTAAAATCATGTTTTAGGGAGTTACCAGCCAAAAACGAGTACTGCTCTAGAAGCTGAGATGACATGACAGAGTATTTGTGTTTCACATCTTTGAAATACGTTTTAAACAGTTTACAATGAACATGGTATAAAATCATATTTTATCCATTTCCCAATTCAACTAGCAGATTAGTTGTAATGGCCAATATGTGGCAACAACAGATTTGAATGAATATGGTTTAAAATCATGTTTTAGGGAGTTACCTGCCAAAAACGGGTAATGCTCTAGAAGCTGAGATGACAAGACAGAGTATTTGTGTTTATCATCTTTAAAATATGTTTGAAACAGTTTACAATGAACATGGTATAAAAGCATATTTTATCCATTTCACAACGGATCTAGCAGATCACTAGGAATGGACAATATGTGGAGACAACAGATTTGAATGAATATGGTCAAAAACATGTTTTAGTGATTTTCAACAAAATACTAGTACAGCACCTGAAGAAGAGAGCAGGAGTCAATATTTGTTTTCTATGAGTGAAATAAAATGTTTTGTCAGTTTTCATTGAATATGGTCTAAAATCATGTTTTATGGAGTTACCAGCCAAAAACGGGTACTGCTCTAGAAGCTGAGATGACATGACGGAGTATTTGTGTTTAACATCTTTGAAATACGTTTTAAACAGTTTACAATAAACATGGTATAAAATCATATTTTATCCATTTCACAACGCAACTAGCAGATCACTAGGAATGGACAATATGTGGAGACAACAGATTTGAATGAATATGGTCAAAAACATGTTTTAGGGATTGGCAGCAAAAAACAAGTACAGCACCTTAAGAAGAGAACAGGAGTCAATATTTGTGTTCGATGAGTGAAATAAAATGTTCTGTCAGTTTTCATTGAACATGGTCTAAAATCATGTTTTAGGGAGTCACCCACCAAAAACGGGTACTGCTCTAGAAGCTGAGATGACAAGACAGAGTAATTGTTTTTCACATCTTTGAAATACGTATTAAACAGTTTACAATGAACATGGTATAAAATCATATTTTATCCATTTCACAACGCAACTAGCATATCACTAGGAATGGACAATATGTGGAGACAACAGATTTGAATGAATATGGTCAAAAACATGTTTTAGGGATTCGCAACAAAAAACTAGTACAGCACTTCAAGAAGAGAACAAGAGTCAATATTTGTGTTCAATGAGTGAAATAAAATGTTTTGTCAGTATTCAATGAACATGGTCTAAAATAATGTGTAAGGATTTTTCCACAACGCAACTAAAGATGATGAGAGTAGAGACCATTTGTAACAACAATTTTGAATGAATATGGTAAAATTCATGTTTCAGGCTTATTCCATAAATCAACTAAAGATGAACATGGTATAAAATCATATTTTATCAATTTCACAATGCAACTAGCAGATCACTAGGAATGGCCGATGTGTGGAGACAACAGATTTGAATTAATATGGTCAAAAACATGTTTTAGTGATTTTAGGAGTCAATATTTGTGTTCGATGAGTGAAATATATTTGTTTTGTCAATTTTCAATGAGCATGGTCTAAAATAATGTGTTAGGCATTTTCCAAAATGCAACTAAAGATGATGAGAGTAGAGACCATTTTTAACAACAGATTTGAATGAATATGGCCAAAACTCATGCTTATTCCATAAAGATGATGAGAGAGTAGCGATGATGCTGAGATACACTATTTGTGTGTAACAACAGATTTCCAAGAAAATTGTCTAAAATAATGTTTTGTGCAATTTATGCAACGCAGATGATGATAAGAGGCACTATTTGGTAGTACAACCTTTTTCATTGAACATGTTCTTAAATCATGTTTTATGGAGTTACCAACCAAAAATGAGTACTGCTGTAGAAGCTGAGATGATAGGATGGAGTATTTGTGTTTCACATCTTTGAAATATGTTTTAAACAGTTTACAATGAACATGGTATATAATCATTTTTCAACAATTTCCACAACGCAGCTAGCAGATCAGTTGGAATGGCCAATATGTAGAGACAGATTTGAATATGGTCAAATCCATGTTTTAGTGATTCGCAACAAAAATCTAATACAGCACCTTAAGAAGAGAACAGGAGTCAATATTTGTGTTCGAAGAGTGAAATAAAATATTTTGTCCGTTTTCATTGAACATGGACAAAAAATCATGTTTTAGGGAGTTACCAACCAAAAACGAGTACAGCTCTGAGATGACAGGATGGAGTATTTGTGTTTTACATCTTTCAAATATGTTTTAATCTAGCTTCTGTCCTCCTCTATATACATTGACTTCAATACAAAACCTAGGAGGCTCGTAGGCCTCACCCCATTCCATCGACCTACATGGTCATCATGACCACTTCCGCAGTACGACCTCCAACCAATCAAAGCTTTTGCAATATGAACTGCCATGTTGTCCATCCAATCATAGGATTTGGATCAGAGAATGAACCCAGTGTGTTGTATTGGGGTTGTGCCGCAGAGCACTATTGTGGGGGGTTCTATGTTGAGATGCTTGGTGAGTTTGTGATATTATTGGATAGAAATTGAAAAGTGATAGTTGAGTATTGTTTTGATATTATTCAATTCAAATTAGTTTCTTCAAATTACGGGAGACAGGGGAGGGAGATTATAAATTGTTTTCTTGTTTTTAAAACTTTATTTTTGTGTCCAGTTATTGCAATTCATTTAAATTTGCCTTACTAACTTCAGTAGCAAGTAGCAGTAGCTAGCTAGCTAGCTAATAGCTCAAGTGTGCAGTTTTCGCCGCTGACACTGCTGCAAATTTCGTCACCGTTTTGTTGAAGAACCCCTTTCATTCTTTGGCGTACACGGAAAAGGTGCGAATTAAAACCGTGGGTCGACCTCTGCCTGAGATCAGTTTCATGAAGAAGGATGAAAAGGTGAGGGCGTTCAACACCAATTGGTATCAAAAGTATAACTGGTTAACAGGGAGCCTTTCATCAAGCCGCCTGTATTGCTGGCTTTGCCTGCTTTTTGGAAAGTGAGTCTTGGGCGAAAGGGGGCTACAGTGACCTGAAGAACATTGATCGTTCAGCTAAACGGCAAAACAAAATCAGGGAGCATATAAATGCCCACATTAGATTCAAGCTTCATGGCCACATCGACCATGACGAAGGTCTGCGTATTCAAACTGTGCAACACAATGAGAAAGTAAGAAGAAACAGGGATGTTCTCAAGCGGCTTATCAACGCCACTGTGTTTTGGGGCATGCAAGAATAGGCTTTTAGAGGACAAGACGAGAGGGAAAGTTCTGCTAACAAATGCAACTACAAGGAGCTTGCAGCGGTAATTGCACGTTACGATGCTTTACTTGCTGAACATATGGAACATTCCACTGTCTTTTCTGGGATGTTGAAAGCAATTCAGAATGATTTGATAGCTTCCATCGCATCATCCATTAAAAGTTAGATTAAAGAGAGAGGTAGACGCTTTATTTAGCAAAGATGATAACACATAATCCCTCCGGACAGACACAAGCAAAAACATAAATGTTGCAGCAGCCTAGGCTACACCTAAACATTAGAGAACTGACATGCTGTATGGCATGAAAACAATAACAATTTTCAGTCTGATCAACTGTAGGCTACTAATAAGAGCAGCTGCATACAGCCTATGTGCGCTGTCCATTTGGTCAGGGTAACTCATTGGCAACGTTATGTATTTATAGTCCATTTGTGTGTCAGGAGAAAATGTGAATGTGATCAAATTTGGTTTATATTCAAAATTGGGCTGGCTAGGCTGCCTATACTTTTTCAGTCCAAAATTATTAACTGGAAATAATCAATCAAATCAAATTGTATTTATCACATGCGCCGAATACAACAGATGTAGACCTTACAGGGAAATGCTTACAATGCAGTTTTAAGAAATAATACAAAAAATAAAAAATACAAGAACTACAATTTTTTTTAAAGAAAAAAGAAGAAATACAAAATACAATATCAAATAATTCGAAATAAAAGTAACAAATAATTCAATAGCAGCAGTAAAAATAACAATAGCGAAGCGATATACAGGGGGTACCGGTACCGAGTCAATATGCGGGGGCACCGGTTAGTCGAGGTAATTGAGGTAATATGTACATGTATGTAGAGTTATTAAAGTGACTATGTGTAGATAATAAACAGAGAGTAGCAGTTCAAGTTCTAGTCGAAACTAGGAAACTTGGAAATGTCCGAATTGCTAACTGGTTGTGCTAACACGTGCCGCGGTTAGCAAGTCGGACATTTCCGAGTTTCCTAGTTCCGACTAGAATGTGAACGTGGCAACTATGGGATTGGTTGAGGAATTTCATCACTAGTTACCACAGTCATAATTACGGCTAAACGCCGCCTATTTCTACAATTTATCTTCTTAAAATCTGATTTTAAACCTAACATTAAGCCTAACCTTAACCACACTGCTAACATTGTGGTTAAACACAAATATACTAATTGATCAAAATAAAAAATATTCCACAACATAAAAAAAAAAAAGGTATAATCTTCGTAAATGATATCATCAGTAGGACTGGTGGAGTTACAGTGGGGAAAAAAAGTATTTAGTCAGCCACCAATTGTGCAAGTTCTCCCAATTAAAAAGATGAGAGAGGCCTGTAATTTTCATCATAGGTACACGTCAACTATGACAGACAAATTGAGGAAAAAAAATCCAGAAAATCACATTGTAGGATTTTTTATGAATTTATTTGCAAATTATGGTGGAAAATAAGTATTTGGTCACCTACAAACAAGCAACATTTCTGGCTCTCACAGACCTGTAGCTTTCTTCTTTAAGAGGCTCCTCTGTCCTCCACTCGTTACCTGTATTAATGACACCTGTTTGAACTTGTTATCAGTATAAAAGACACCTGTCCACAACCTCAAACAGTCACACTCCAAACTCCACTATGGCCAAGACCAAAGAGCTGTCAAAGGACACCAGAAACAAAATTGTAGACCTGCACCAGGCTGGGAAGACTGAATCTGCAATAGGTAAGCAGCTTGGTTTGAAGAAATCAACTATGGGAGCAATTATTAGGAAATGGAAGACATACAAGACCACTGATAATCTCCCTTGATCTGGGGCTCCACGCAAGATCTCACCCCGTGAGGTCAAAATGATCACAAGAACGGTGAGCAAAAATCCCAGAACCACACGGGGGGACCTAGTGAATGACCTGCAGAGAGCTGGGACCAAAGTAACAAAGCCTACCATCAGTAACACACTACGCCGCCAGGGACTCAAATCCTGCAGTGCAAGACGTTTCCCCCTGCTTAAGCCAGTACATTTCCAGGCCCGTCTGAAGTTTGCTAGAGTGCATTTGGATGATCCAGAAGAGGATTGGGAGAATGTCATATGGTCAGATGAAACCAAAATATAACTTTTTGGTAAAAACTCAACTCGTCGTGTTTGGAGGACAAAGAATGCTGAGTTGCATCCAAAGAACACCATACCTACTGTGAAGCATGGGGGTGGAAACATCATGCTTTGGGGCTGTTTTCTGCAAAGGGACCAGGACGACTGATCCGTGTAAAGGAAAGAATGAATGGGGCCATGTATCGTGAGATTTTGAGTGATAACCTCCTTCCATCAGCAAGGGCATTGAAGATGAAACGTGGCTGGGTCTTTCAGCATGACAATGATCCCAAACACACCGCCCGGGCAACGAAGGAGTGGCTTCCTAAGAAGTATTTCAAGGTCCTGGAGTGGCCTAGCCAGTCTCCAGATCTCAACCCCATAGAAAATATTTGGAGGGAGTTGAAAGTCCGTGTTGCCCAGCGACAGCCCCAAAACATCACTGCTCTAGAGGAGATCTGCATGGAGGAATGGGCCAAAATACCAGCAACAGTGTGTGAAAACCTTGTGAAGACTTACAGAAAACGTTTGACCTGTGTCATTGCCAACAAATTGTATATAACAAAGTATTGAGAAACTTTTGTTATTGACCAAATACTTATTTTCCACCATAATTTGCAAATAAATTCATTTAAAATCGTACAATGTGATTTTCTGGATTTTTTTTCCTAATTTTGTCTGTCATCGTTGACGTGTACCTATGATGAAAATTACAGGCCTCTCTCATCTTTTTAAGTGGGAGAACTTGCACAATTGTTGGCTGACTAAATACTTTTTTTCCCCCACTGTATGTCGCACATGCAGCTAACAAAAACATATGGAAATGTCTGCTCTACCAAAAATTACAACCAAATAATTGCAGCATTACCACAAAAATGGAAGAGGAAAGTGGAAGGGGGAAAAAGTAAGGAACTTGTTTGTTGGCCTTGCATTAAAGACCATAATTGGTTCAAATAAAACTGTGATAAATAAAAAAGTATACTAGTTTCATTTAAGGACCAAAGGATTGACAGCCGTCCCATATAGATTGCAAAATAGTTGGGAAGAGATTTTTGACGTACCGATCCCATGGTATAGTGTTTATGAAGTGATACGCAAAACGACGCCGGATTCAAAACTTAGAATTGTTCAATTTAAATTATTATGTACAATTCTTGCTACCAATAGAATATTATTTATATGGGGGATACAATCTTCCCAGGTCTGCAGATTTTGCTGCGAAGAGGCAGAATCATTAGATCATTTGTTTTGGTACTGTCCATCTGTAGCTTGTTTTTGGACACAGGTCCAGGAATGGCTAAAGGATGCAATATTTACCTGGAGCTAACCCTGCAGATAGCATTACTGGGTGATCTGAAAAGTCATAGTCAATCGATCAATAATATAATAATACTTATAGCAAAAATGTTTATTTTCAATTTACAATCTGTAGAAACAATGAGAATAGAAAGGTTCAGAACTTTTGTAAAACATCACAGTACAGTTTAAAAATATATGGCAAATAGAAATCCAATATGGATGGTGTTAAGAGATAGATGGGTGGTGTTGAATGGAGTTGAAGGATGGGACTAATAACAACTAATAACAACTAATAACAACAAGAGAACTAATAATGTGTCCATAATAAGTCTATAGGTTATAGGTTGAGCGCTTTTGTGAAAGAGCACAGTTAGAAAGATATGGCATATAGAAGCAAACCGGATGGACATCATGAAAATGATCAGAGAGGTAGAGGGTAGAGGAAGTTCAGGAGTAAAAACAAACAAAATATAATTATTGTAAAATTGACTGTGTCCATAAAATGTATATAGTATGTATAAACTGGAAGTAGAGGCCTAAGAATTGTTGTTCACTAGTTTGCTCCAATTAGGGAAGGGGTGGTGGGGTTAGAAAGTAATAAAGGGAAATATATTTTTTAAAAGGATATGTATATGTGTATGTATATATATATATATATATATATATATATATATATATATATATATATGTATGTGTGTATGTGTATATACAGCTCCGGAAAAAATTAAGAGACCACTGCAAAAATATAAGTTTCTCTGGTTTTACTAATTATAGGTACAGTGAGGGGAAAAAGTATTTGATCCCTTGCTGATTTTGTACGTTTGCCCACTGACAAAGAAATGATCAGTCTATAATTTTAATGGTAGGTTTATTTGAACAGTGAGAGACAGAATAACAACAAAATAATCCAGAAAAACGCATGTCAAAAATGTTATAAATGTATTTGCATTTTAATGAGGGAAATACGTATTTTACCCCCTCTCAATCAGAAAGATTTCTGGCTCCCAGGTGTCTTTTATACAGGTAACGAGCTGAGATTAGGAGCACACTCTTAAAGGGATTGCTCCTAATCTCAGTTTGTTACCTGTATAAAAGACACCTGTCCACAGAAGCAATCAATCAATCAGATTCCAAACTCTCCACATGGCCAAGACCAAAGAGCTCTAAAAGGATGTCAGGGACAAGATTGTAAACCTACACAAGGCTGGAATGGGCTACAAGACCATCGCCAAGCAGCTTGGTGAGAAGGTGACAACAGTTGGTGCGATTATTAAATACACGGGAGGATCTTGTCAATGATCTCAAGGCAGCTGGGACCATAGTCACCAAGAAAACAATTGTTAACACACTACGCCGTGAAGGACTGAAATCCTGCAGCGCCCGCAAGGTCCCCCTGCTCAAGAAAGCACATATACAGGTCCGTCTGAAGTTTGCCAATGAACATCTGAATGATTCAGAGGAGAACTGGGTGAAAGTGTTGAGGTCAGATGAGACCAAAATCGAGCTCTTTGGCATCAACTCAACTCGACGTGTTTGGAGGAGGAGGAATGCTGCCTATGACCCCAAGAACACCATCCCCACCGTCAAACAAGGAGGTGGAAACATTATGCTTTGGGGGTGTTTTCTGCTAAGGGGACAGGACAACTTCACCGCATCAAAGGGACGATGGACGGGGCCATGTACCGTCAAATCTTGGATGAGAACATCCTTCCCTCAGCCAGGGCATTGAAAATGGGTCCTGGATGAGTGTTCCAGCATGACAATGACCCAAAACACATGGCCAAGGCAACAAATGAGTGGCTCAAGAAGAAGCACATTCTACAATCTTCTCCCTGACATTCTTTTAGAGCTATTTGGTCTTGGCCATGGTGGAGAGTTTGGAATCTGATTGCTTCTGTGGACAGGTGTCTTTTATACAGGTAACAAACTGAGATTAGGAGCACTCCCTTTAAGAGTGTGCTCCTAATCTCGGCTCGTTACCTGTATAAAAGACACCTGGGAGCCAGAAATCTTTCTGATTGAGAGGGGGTCAAATACTTATTTCCCTCATTAAAATGCAAATCAATTTATAACATTTTTTACATGCGTTTTTCTGGATTTCTTTGTTGTTATTCTGTCTCTCACTGTTCAAATAAACCTACCATTAAAATTATAGACTGATCATTTCTTTGTCAGTGGGCAAACGTACAAAATCAGCAGGGGATCCAATACTTTTTTCCCTCACTGTGTATATATATATATATATATATATATATACACACACATACATACATTGTGCTCTACCATAAATTAAGATTAATTTCATGAATTGTTACGATGTAGCCACGATTTTGAGTTTGTGGCTGTGGTATAAAGTGACAACCGTTGAGGGACGAGAACGTAAGACAAACGGTCAAACTCTCCAGCACAGGAGGTGTCGGTAATGCACCATTAATGTTTGACGCCAACCTTCCCCCAAAAACACCTATGAAGAAGAAGAGAATTACCACTGACGTCATTCAGCATCAACTTGGTAACAAGTTGTCACGGAGCGGCCTATTAGTACTTCATGTAGCGGTGGCTATCGTAATAGAATAATTCAAAATATAGTTAAATCATTCACGATGCCTCCGAAGAAACCAGCTCAAGCTGCCGCCGGTAGTAAAAAAACGCAAGAAAAGAAGAAGGAAAAGATAATTGAGGTGAAAGCACTTTTGCGCACGATAGCCAAATGATATTGAATAATGCTAAGCTAGTTTGTGAGCTACAACATGTACCGGTAGCTAGCTACAGTAACGTTCAAAGGTTATTTTGTGAAGCTAGCTAGTAAGTTAGACAGAACGTTAGGCGTTAGATGCTAGCTAGTTTTATCACGTATTATTGAACGCAGAACATTTTCCAAACGTTATATTTGCTAGGTACCAAGCTAACAAACGTTAGCGTTCTTATGCTAACCCCTTTTTAAGAACGTGGTAGCTACTTGGTAGCTAACTTGTGCTTGCATGATGTAGCTAGTTAGCTGCAGACAGTAGCCAACAAAGGTTAACATTTTATTTAGTCGAATTAATGTTAGCTAGGTAGCTAAGTTGTCTGATCGTCTGTCCACGGCTAGAATTAACTGCTTAGTTAGTAGTTGTAACACAGATGAAAGGTTGACTAGTTAGTTATCATAGCTTATCGAAACCTTGTTATTTTGTCGTTCAGAGGTTCATTCTAGGTAGCCTGCCAAGTATGTCCTTGTTAAATTGCTGATATTCAATTTGTTTATCTTTTATGTAGGACAAGACATTTGGTTTGAAGAACAAAAAGGGAGGAAAACAACAGAAATTTATCAAGAATGTCTCTCAGCAAGTCAAGCAAGTTCCTGGTAGTAAGGTAAGATTTACCAGTTAGGCCTACAGACTTGTTGTTTCTCAATTAATTTTCCTAATGACCACTGGCTTGACATTTATACAGAGATGTTTGCCATTAGAGCATCATCAACCTATAGCCATAAAAACCCGACTTTTGTTCATGTCTTCTCTCTGGTCAGAATGTACCCCATTCATAGACTAATTGCTATCTTCTGACCGGGGGAGTTTTGTTTATTAGTTGGGATTTGGTTCAATCGTAATAATTGGAACTGCAAACAGTAATTTTAGGAAAAAATATTAATGTAGCCTTCTGGTTTATGTGGCTTCAAAACTTATTTAGTAGATACTTCCAGTTGATTTTTGGCATCCAATGTTGGGACATTGCAACTCTAGATGCTAGTCAAATCATATTTTATTTGCCACATGCGTCGAATACAAAAGGTGTAGACCTTACAGTGAAACGCTTACAAGCCCTTAACCAACAATGCAGGGGAAAAAAGTGTGTATTAAAAAATTATTAAAGAGCAGCAGTAAAATAAATAAACAGTAGGGAGGCTATATACAGGGGGTACCGGTACAGGGTCAATGTGCGGGGGCACCGGTTAGTCAAGGTAATAAACTCAGCAAAAAAAGAAACGTCAATTTTCCAGGACCCTGTCTTTCAAAGATAATTTGTAAAAATCCAAACAACTTCACAGATCTTCATTGTAAAGGGTTTAAACACTGTTTCCCATGCTTGTTTTAATGAACCATGAACAATTAATGAACATGCACCTGTGGAACTGTCGTCAATACACTAACAGTTTACAGACGGTAGGCAATTAAGGTCACAGTTATTAAAACTTAGGACACTAAAGAGGCCTTTCTACTGACTCTAAAAAACACCAATCATCTGTGTGAACGTGCCTTAGCCATGCTGCAAGGAGGCATGAGGACTGCAGATGTGGCCAGGGCAATAAATTGCAATGTCTGTACTGTGAGACGCCTAAGACAGCACTACAGGGAGACAGGACGGGCAGCTGATCGTCCTCGCAGTGGAGACCACGTGTAAAAACACCTGCATAGGATCGGTACATCCGAACATGACATTTACATTACATTTTTACATTTACGTCATTTAGCAGACGCTCTTATCCAGAGCGACTTACAGGAGCAATTAGGGTTAAGTGCCTTGCTTAAGGGCACATCGACAGATTTTTCACCTAGTCGGCTCGGGGATTAGAACCAGCGACCTTTCGGTTACTGGCACAACGCTCTTACCCACTAAGCTACCTGAGCTACCTACCTAAGCTACCTGCCGCCCATGACACCTGCGGGACAGGTACAGGATGGCAACAACAACCGCCCGAGTTACACCAGGAACGCACAATCCCTCCATCAGTGCTCAGACTGTCAACAATACATTGACATTTACATTTCTGTAATTTAGCAGACGCTCTTATCCAGAGCGACTTACAAATTGGTGCATTCACCTTATGATAGCCAGTGGGACAACCACTTTACTATATATATATATATATACATACACACACACACACACAGTGGGGAGAACAAGTATTTGATACACTGCCGATTTTGCAGGTTTTCCTACTTACAAAGCATGTAGAGGTCTGTCATTTTTTATCATAGGTACACTTCAACTGTGAGAGACGGAATCTAAACAAAAATCCAGAAAATCACATTATGATTTTTAAGTAATTAATTTGCATTTTATTGCATGACATAAGTATTTGATCACCTACCAACCAGTAAGAATTCCGGCTCTCACAGACCTGTTAGTTTTTCTTTAAGAAGCCCTCCTGTTCTCCACTCATTACCTGTATTAACTGCATCTGTTTGAACTCGTTACCCGTATAAAAGACACCTGTCCACACACTCAATCAAACAGACTCCAACCTCTCCACAATGGCCAAGACCAGAGAGCTGTGTAACGACATCAGGGATAAAATTGTAGACCTGCACAAGGCTGGGATGGGCTACAGGACAATAGGCAAACAGCTTGGTGAGAAGGCAACAACTGTTGGCGCAATTATTAGAAAATGGAAGAAGTTCAAGATGACGGTCAATCACCCTCGGTCTGGGGCTCCATGCAAGATCTCACCTCGTGGGGCATCAATGATCATGAGGAAGGTGAGGGATCAGCCCAGAACTACACGGCAGGACCTGGTCAATGACCTGAAGAGAGCTGGGACCACAGTCTCAAAGAAAACTATTAGTAACACACTACGCCGTCATGGATTAAAATCCTGCAGCGCACGCAAGGTCCCCCTGCTCAAGCCAGCGCATGTCCAGGCCTGTCTGAAGTTTGCCAATGACCATCTGGATGATCCAGAGGAGGAATGAGAGAAGGTCATGTGGTCTGATGAGACAGAAATAGAGCTTTTTGGTCTAAAGAGGAAGAATGATGAGTACAACCCCAAGAACACCATCCCAACCGTGAAGCATGGAGGTGGAAACATCATTCTTTGGGGATGATTTTCTGCAAAGGGGACAGGACGACTGGACCGTATTGAGGGGAGGATGGATGGGGCCATGTATCGCGAGATCTTGGCCAACAACCTCCTTCCCTCAGTAAGAGCATTGAAGATGGGTCGTGGCTGGGTCTTCCAGCATGACAACGACCCGAAACACACAGCCAGGGCAACTAAGGAGTGGCTCCGTAAGAAGCATCTCAAGGTCCTGGAGTGGCCTAGCCAGTCTCCAGACCTGAACACAATCGAAAATCTTTGGAGGGAGCAGAAAGTCCGTATTGCCCAGCGACAGCCCCGAAACCTGAAGGATCTGGAGAAGGTCTGTATGGAGGAGTGGCCCAAAATCCCTGCTGCAGTGTGTGCAAACCTGGTCAAGACCTACAGGAAACGTATGATCTCTGAAATTGCAAACAAAGGTTTCTGTACCAAATATTAAGTTCTGCTTTTCTGATGTATCAAATACTTATGTCATGCAATAAAATGCAAATTAATTACTTAAATCATACAATGTGATTTTCTGGATTTTTGTTTTACATTCCGTCTCTCACAGTTGAAGTGTACCTATGATAAAAATTACAGACCTCTACATGCTTTGTAAGTAGGAAAACCTGCAAAATCGGCAGTGTATCAAATACTTGTTCTCCCCACTGTGTGTGTATATGTATGTGTGTATATATATATATATATATATATATATATATATATATATATATATATATATATATATATATATATATATATATATATATATATATATATATATATAATATGACTGAGAGAGGTTGGACTGAGGGCTTTTAGGCCTGTTGTAAGGCAGGTCCTCACCAGACATCACCGGCAACAACGTATGTCTCTTTACCAGACAGGACTGGCAAAAAGTGCTCTTCTCTGACGAGTCGCGGTTTTGTCTCACCAGGGGTGATGGTCGGATTGGCGTTTATCATCAAAGGAATGAGCATTACACAGAGGCCTGTACTCTGGACGGCATTGATTTGGAGGTGGAGGGTCCGTCATGGTCTGGAGCGGTGTGTCAAAGCATCATCAGACTGAGCTTGTTGTCATTGCAGGCAATCTCAACGTTGTGCGTTACAGGGAAGACATCCTCCTCCCTCATGTGGTACCCTTCCTGCAGGCTCATCCTGACATGACCCTCCAGCATGACAATGCCACCAGCCATACTGCTCGTTCTGTGCATGATTTCCTGCAATACAGGAATGTCAGTGTTCTGCCATGGCCAGCGAAGAGCCCTGAACTTAATCCCATTGAGCATGTCTGGGACCTGTTGGATCGGAGGGTGAGGGCTAGGGCCATTCCCCCCCAGAAATGTCTGGGAACTTGCAGGTGCCTTGGTGGAAGAGTGGGGTAACATCTCACAGCAAGAACTGGCAAATCTGGTGCAGTCCGTGAGGAGGAGATGCACTGCAGTACTTAATGCAGCTGGTGGCCACACCAGATACTGACTGTTACTATTTACACATGTTACGTTTGCTGAAAATAAACGCAGTTGACAGTGAGGACGTTTCTTTTTTTGCTGAGTTTATGTACAATTTACATTTTAGTCATTTAGCAGATGCTCTTATCCAGAGCGACTTACAGTTATTGAGTGCATACGTTTTCATACTGGTCCCCCGTGGGAATCGAACCCACAACCCTGGCGTTGCAAACGCCATGCTCTACCAACTGAGATACACGGGACATATGGGTAGAGTTAAAGTGACTATGCATAGATAATAAACAGAGTAAAACGGGGTGAGGTGGGGGGACAATGCAGATAGTCCGGGTATCCATGATTAGCTGTTCAGGAGTCTTATGGCTTGGGGGTAAAAGGTGTTAAGAAGCCTTTTGGACCTAGACTTGGCGTTCCGGTACCGCTTGCCGTGCGGTAGCAGAGAGAACAGTCCATGACTAGGGTGACTGGAGTCTTTGACAATTTTTAGGGCCTTCCTCTGACACCGCCTGGTATAGAGGTCCTGGATGGCAGGAAGCTTGGCCCAAGTGATGTACTGGGCCGTACGCACTACCCTCTGTAGTGCCTTGCGGTCAGAGGCCGAGCAGTTGCCATACCAGGCGGTAAGCAACCAGTCAGGATGCTCTCGATGGTGCAGCTGTATAACTTTTTGAGGATGTGAGGACCCATTCCAAATCTTTTCAGTCTCCTGAGGGGGAATAGGCTTTGTTGTGCCCTCATCACGACTGTCTTGGTGTGTTTGGACCATGAAAGTTTGATGTGGACACCACGGACATTGAAGCTCTCAACCTGTTCCACTACAGCACCGTCGATAAGAATGGGGTCGTGCTCAGCCTGCAAAGTAAATACTTCTAAGACAGCTAAGATAAATGACTAAACTAGAAAAGGTTAATTTCCTGAATTTGTGGGCTTGCTTCAGCTGAATCAAAATGTGTAACCTACCATAGCCATTTGATCTTTTTTAATAGAATGAGATCATTATTTCAAAAGGCATAAAATGTATGCACACGATGCATGCATACTAACTGAGCTCATGCAGGTGTTTACATGGTTTTGCGCATGTGCCAGATGATCGGAATTTCAACAGCAGGACAAGCATTTTAAAATGTTGGTTTGATAATACTTTCCTGTGGATATTTTGTCAATTTCCACTGGCATAGGACCAACCAAGTGGACAATTGGCAGAGTAAGTCCAAATGACAGTTAATTCAACAAACTGGCTACTCAAGGCAAAACAAGGCACCTTCTGGAAAATTTAAATGGATATAAAGCCAACCTAATCTCAGCAAGCTATAGCTTTCTATTAGGTCAGGAGGCCGGCAAACCTGATTCCTGTTGTGGACTTATGACTAACTTGATCATGTTTTCCTAGGTTGGTGCGGAAGGGGACAAGAACAAAAAGGGTGACAAGAAGAAAGAGTTAGATGAGCTGAACGAGCTTTTCAAGCCAGTGGTGGCTGCTCAGAAAGTCGCTAAAGGTGAGGATGGAAATGTCTTCAGCTTGTCGTCTATATTCCGCTGCAAAGTTTCCTCTGGTACATAGATTATATTAAACAGAGCATTTTTCAGACAAAAGGACATTTTGCAACCTTACCCTATCGAATGCTTAACAAACTCATATCGTGAGGCTTAATCACTGATTAGGCCGTTGTGGTCTACCCGCTACTAGTGTTTGTCAAGAATTAGAACATGGTAAAGGTGCAAAAAGGTATTACGATATAAACTGAGCATTTTCAGACAATCTTTGTGCACCAGGCAAGCTACAGTGTTTATCCTCAATCTATAAAAGCCATCAGGTGTGCGTGGAGTTGCATAATAATGATATGCCATTTAGCAGACGCTTTTATCCAAAGCGACTTACAGTCATGCGTGCATACATTTTTTGTGTATGGGTGGTCCCGGGGATCGAACCCACTACCTTGGCGTTACAAGCGCCGTGCGGTTATGTGTCGGAGATACTATAAGAGATGTTCAATGTTTTTCTATTTGGAATTTTAACATTATTCATTCCATTAGTAGATAGTTTTATCTGGAGGGTTATATCATAGGTTTCAATTGACACAATTTGCAATGTGAGTTCTAAGGTTATTGCAATGCATGAGTGCTCTGTAAAAGAGCTGTCTCAAATTACAAGATTTACACTAAAATGTAAAAGTATTTGTAACATCTTTAACAAATGTTTGCTGTTATGTTCATAAAGTGCTTACAGATTATATTGCATGTTTCAATGAATGAGTTTGTAAAGACTTATGTTTTTGATGTACATAATTTAAGTAATTACCCAATAGTGTTACCCTGTGTTGGGTTACAATAACAAAAGAGAAGGATATTTTCGGAATGTGTAATTATTCTGTTCATTCCACCTATCTATGGCAACAGTGGCAGGAAAGAGGTAATGAGCGCGAGAAGAAACATTCAGTACTTATTACATTTTCCTCTTAATTCTGCAGGGGTGGACCCAAAGTCAGTTCTCTGTGCCTTCTTCAAGCAAGGCCAATGTACCAAGGGAGACAAGTGCAAGTTCTCCCACGATTTGACACTCGAGAGGAAGTGTGAGAAACGGAGCCTCTATGTTGACAAGAGAGATGATGAGCTTGAGAAAGGTTAGTGTCTTCTAATCATTAGTGTTGTCAGCAGTGAAGAAACAACTGATGTTTTGTAGAGCTCACTATTTATCCTGTTTTGTATAGATACCATGGATAATTGGGATGAGAAGAAGCTGGAGGAGGTAGTGAACCAGAAGCACGGAGAAGCTGAAAAGAAGAAAGCTCAAAGCTCAAAAACTCAAATTGTATGTTTTGGCACATCCATCTAAGAGCTAAGATTCATCAGTACTGCATTCTGAAAGTCTTCAGACCCCTTCCCCTTTTCCACATTTTGTGTTACAGCCTTATTCTAAAATGGATTAAATAAATAAAAATCCTCATCAATACCCCATAATGACAAAGTGGGAAAAAAAAGTATTCAGACCCATTGCTAGGAGACTCGAAATTGAGCTCAGGTGCATCCTGTTTCCATTGATCATCCTTGAGATGTTTCTACAACTTGATTGGAGTCCACCTGTGGTAAATTCAATTGATTGTACATGATTTGGAAAGGCACACACCGGTCTATATAAGGTCCCACAGTTGACAGTGCATGTCAGAGAAAACACAGCCATGAGGTCGAAGGAATTGTCTGTGGAGCGCCAAGACAGGATTGTGTTAAGGCACAGATCTGGGGAAGGGTACCAAAACATTTCTGCAGCATTGAATGTTCCCAAGAACACAGTGGCCTCCATCGTTCTTAAATGGAAGTAAGTTTGGAACCACCAAGACTCTTCCTAGAGCTGGCCGCCCGCCAAACTGAGCAATCGGGTGAGTAGGGACTTGGTTAGGGGAGGTGACCAAGAACCCGATGGTCACTCTGACAGAGCTCTAGAGTTCCTCTGTGGAGATGGGAGAACCTTCCAGAAGGACAACCATCTCTGCAGCACTCCACCAATCAGGCCTTTATGGTAGAGTGGCCAGTCGGAAGCCACTCCTCAGTAAAAGGCACATGACAGCCCGCTTGGAGTTTGCCAAAAGGCACCTTAAGACTCTCAGATCATGAGAAACAAGATTATCTGGTCTGATGAAACCTAGATTGAACTCTTTGGCCTGAATGCCAAGTATCACGTCTGGAGGAAACCTGGCACCATCCCTACGGTGAAGCATGGTGTGAGCATCGTGCTGTGGGGGTGTTTTTCAGCGGCATGGACTGGGAGACTAGTCAGGATCGAGGGAAAGATGAATGGAGCAAAGTACAGAGAGATCCTTGATGAAAACCTGCTCCAGAGTGCTCAGGACCTCAGACTGGGGCAAAGGTTCACCTTCCAACAGGACAACGACGCTAAGCACACAGCCAAGACAACGCAGGAGTGGCTTCGGGACAGGTCTCAGAATATCCTTGAGTGGCCCAGCCAGAAGCCGGACTTGAACCCGATCGAACATCTCTGGAGAGACGTGAAAATAGCTGTGCAGCAACGCTCCCCATCCAACCTGACAGAGCTTGAGAGGATCTGCAGAGAATAATGGGAGAAACTCCCCAAATACAGGTGTGCCAAGCTTGTAGCGTCATCCTCGAGGCTGCAATTGCTGCCAAAGATGCTTCAACAAAGTACTGAGTAAAGGGTCTGAATACTTATGTAAATGTATATTTCAGTTTTTTTATTTAAAATCAATTTGCAAAAATTTATAAAAAACAGTTTTTTATTTGTCATTATGGGGTATTGTGAATTGATGAGGGGGAAAACACAATTTAATCCATTTTAACATAACAAAATGTGGAAAAAGTCAAGGGGTCTGAATACTTTCCGAATGCACTGTATATTAAGATACATTGGCCATAGACTGACTTCTGCTTTTATCGTCTTGTAGGTTTGCAAGCATTTCCTTGATGCCATTGAAAACAACAAATATGGTTGGTTTTGGGTATGTCCTAGTGGAGCTGACACTTGTATGTACCGCCATGCATTGCCTGCTGGGTTTGTGCTCAAGAAAGACAAGAAAAAGGACGAAAAGGAAGATGAAATCTCAATGGAAGAGTTGATAGAGAATGAGGTAGATTTGACCACTTTTTCACTAAAATTCATGTTTCTACTTGAGATATCTGTCTAGTGTGTTATTTGGCCCATATTACGCTTAAAGCCACAATGGCCACAATGTTTGTTTCAGTCGGCAGCCCACCACTTTATCCACTCTGAAATTCATAAAGAGCTATGGATGCCAGGACTGGCTGTTAATGTTTGAGATCACTCGTTGACCAACATAAAACAAATCCAAAATGTGACTTATTCAATAACATAGTGCTGAGATTGAGATCCTGTGAAGTTTCTGTGGGCTGTTGTTATTTAAGAAATGTTACCAAACAATTACTTTGTCTATCAGCGATCTGCCCTCGGACCAAATGTCACCCGAATAACTCTGGAGACCTTCTTGGCCTGGAAAAAGAGGAAAAGGCAAGAGAAAGTGGCGAAGGCAGAGCAAGACATGGAGAAAAAGAAGGCTGATTTCAATGCTGGCAGGTCCTTTGGGGTGAGCTTTGATTTTGTTTTGTCGCCAAACCTCGAAATAGTCATTTATTTCGATTGCAGTATCACATCTTACAGATAAGTGGAAAACATTTTAATACTAACACAAGTTTTTGTTCTGTAGGTTAGCGGCCGTCAAGTATTTGAGTTCTGCCCTGATCTGGCTGATGATGACGATGAGGAGGCTGATGACATAAAATATGTTGAGGACGATGATGATGTTGAAGAGGTAAGCCTGATAAACACATTTTTAAATAGGCATGTATCTCTGGGGATACTCAGGAAATCTTTACTGAAGTAGCTTGAGGAAGTGTGTTGGTGATTTAATTATCATGAAGTGATACTTCTGTATGACATTGTTACTGGTTATCCCTCCCCACAGGTTGAAGATGTTCAGGAGTTCCAGGACATCGATCTAGCCAGGTTTGTTCCAAAGGAAGTTGACAACACCGGAATAACTGTTGCTGCAGTTGACAGATTCACAGCCAAATCGAAGCCAACAAAGGAAATTAATGGTGAGTGTTTGAAATTATTCTCTGTCAATAAAATGAATGGAAGCTACATTATCCTTGATCACCATTTTTTTCCTAAGCATTTATCTTTCTATCCCAATATGTTTTCCATATCATGTCTGTCTTTTAAACCTCTTTCTATCACACAATTGTCCCCCAGCCTTTAAAGGGGCAATCCGGGATTCACTTGTTTCGGTAAACAGCTGGTAAACTCTCAAATTCGTAGACAGACCTAATGATACAACAAGGACTGACCATCCATGAGATCAAAATTATAGATTTAACCATATTTTAACGGGGCAATCTGCAGTTGGTACGTTCACTTTTTGGATTTATAAATGAATGATATGTCCCCATTGACTCTTGAAGAATAATTCTTATAAATGCCTCATAAGCTTAGTTCAACTGTCGTACCCCATCAGAACACAAAATATAAGCATATCTTACTCCAATGTTTGTAAACAAAGGAAAATGTGGTTAAAACCAGGGTTTATAACTGACATTTTCCAATCGTTTCATTCTGAACAGAAGCACTATTTTTCTCTCGCTTCGTTCCACTGTTCCGACCAGCAAAATAAAGTTCTGAACCAGCTCAAAAAAAAGTTACTGTTTATCGTTCCTTTCTGTTCCTATTTTAACCTGTGAAATCAAGTTGTTTACATTTTAGCTCATTTAAAGTACTTCACCAACCAGTGCGGATTGAACAGGCAAGATAGTTTACATGGGTGATGAACACAAGTGTACCCTATGGCGCAAGATGTGACTGACATTTTACGGGTGGGGAGCGAGTGAAGAGAGGGTTGACGAGCAGGCTTGAAGCACTAGGCATCTTATGACATGCATTATCTGAATTAGGTCCACAGAATTATACCTAGGAGGAGCAGCTTCTATGAAGGAACTTTGAATGTCCTTTTGAGATAGCTAACAAGCTTGTGTGTGCAGAGCGGCACCAGAATTACAAGCATTTCGCTACACCCGCAATAACATCACATTTTATTTGATTAGAAACACGTTCTACCTTTTTGTAGGTAATAAATCCAATGTGAAATGTGATAACTAGGCCTATAGTAATCCTTAAGTAGCATTGAAAAATGTAATCCATTCTCTAGCTAAAACAAAATCTCTCACGATTCTAATGTCAATACAGTAGGCTATACTTTGGAGGGGCAGGGAGCCTGCACACACACTGGCAAATATGTTCAGCTTGTGGGACTAGAAAAAATGGCTGCAACGTAAAATAACGTTATTAACCAATTTCCATGTTTTTAAAATAAAGGTTCTGTTCCGGAACAGTATGGATCACTTTCGTTCCATTTCTGTTCTTTGAAACATTTCTTTATTTCCCGGTTTTCGGTTCTGTTCCCTGAACCGGTTCCAACTCCTGGTTAAAACTATCATTTCGATATCATGGATGGTCAGTCCTTGCATCCATAGCTCTATGAATTTGAGTGGTTACATTTCTCCAGCCGCATCCCATAGCTTTTTACCGAAACAGGGGCATGGAGGACACTTTGTATCACGTGAGGATTTCCCCTTTAAGCTATACAGTGTTTGTTTACAATTACATTGCTTACAAAAAATTGCATAAAATAAGCATATATTTTGGGTTCTGATGGGGTATGACAGTTTAACTAAACTCATGAGGAATTCATAAGTTATATTCTACAGGAATCAATGGCTACATGAAATTATTTTCAAAAGTCCAAAAATTTTAATTCTTATCCCGGATGCTCCTTGCATAAAGATGACTCCCTTACCACGTCACCTACCATTGCAATTTTGTTCATGGGTCACAGCACAGATGCTGCGTGTGTGTGTGTGTGTGTGTATATATAGTGCCTTCGGAAAGTGTTCACAACCCTTGACGTTTTCCACATTTTGTTAGGTTACAGCCTTATTCTAAAATTGATTAAATTGTTTTTTCCCCTCATCTACACACTACCCCATAATGACAAAGCAAAAACTGTTTTTAGAAAGTATTCAGACCCTTTACTCAGTACTTTGTTGAAGCACCTTTGGCAGCTATTGCAGCCTTGAGTCTTCTTGGGTATGATGCTACAAGCTTGGCACACCTGTATTTTGGGAGTTTCTCCCATTCTTCTCTGCAGATCCTCTCAAGCTCTGTCAGGTTGGATGGGGAGCTGCACAGCTATTTTCAGGTCTCTCCTGAGATGTTTGATCGGGTTCATGTCCGGGCTCTGGCTGGGCCACTCAAGGATATTCAGAGACTTGTCCCGAAGCCACTCCAGCGTTGTCTTGGCTGTGTGCTTAGGGTTGTTGTCCTGTTGGAAGGTGAACCTTTGCCCCAGTTGGAGGTCCTGAGTGCTCTGGAGCAGGTTTTCCATCAAGGATCTCTCTGTACTTTGCTCCATTCATCTTTGCCTCGATCCTGACTAGTCTCCCAGTCCCTCCGACTGAAAAACATCCCCACAGCATGATGCTGCCACCACGCTTCACCGTAGGGATGGTGCCAGGTTTCCTCCAGATGTGACACTTGGCATTCAGGCCAAAGAGTTCAATCTTGGTTTCATCAGACCAGAGAATCTTGTTTCTCATGGTCTGAGAGTCTTAAGGTGCCTCTTGGCAAACTCCAAGCGGGCTGTCATGTGCCTTTTACTGAGGAGTGGCTTCCGTCTGGCCACTCTACCATAAAGGCCTGATTGGTGGAGTGATGGAGAGATGGTTGTCCTTCTGGAAGGTTCTCCCATCTCCACAGAGGAACTCTAGAGCTCTTGTCAGAGTGACCATTGGGTTCTTGGTCACCTCCCTGACCAAGGCCCTTCTCCCACGATTGCTCAGTTTGGCCGGGCGGCCAGCTCTAGGAAGAGTTTTGGTGGTTCCATACTAATTCCATTTAAGAATGATGGAGACCACTGTGTTCTTTGGGACCTTCAATGCTGCAGTCATTTTTTGGTACCCTTCCCCAGATCTGTGCCTCGACACAATCCTGTCTCGGCACTCTACGGACAATTCCTTCGACCTCATGGCTTTGTTTTTGCTCTGACATGCACTGTCAACTGTGGGACCTTATATAGACCGGTGTGTGCCTTTCCAAATCATGTCCAATCAATTGAATTTACCACAGGTGGACTCCAATCAAGTTGTGAAACATTTTAAGGATGATCAATGGAAACAGGATGCACCTGAGCTCATTTGAGTCTCGTAGCAAAGGGTCTGAATACTTATGTAAATAAAGTATTTCTGTTTTATTTGTAATACATTTGCAGACATTTCTAAACTTGTTTTCACTTTGTCATTATGGGGTATTGTGTGTAGATTGCTGAGGAGTTTTATTTATTTAATCCATTTTAGAATAAGGCTGTAACGTAACAAAATGTGGAAAAAGTCAAGGGGTCTGAATACTTTCAGCGGCACTATCTGATGCCTTTGACTGAGCATATGTGTTGTTCTGAACCTGTACCTTGCACTCTCTCCCAGATGACCAGCTGAACGGGGCTTGCGGAGGTGTGGAGGAGAACGGACACGACAGGGAAGACGAGACTCTCGATGACAAAGAAGCAGAGCCCGTGCCTGTGGACGAGAACCTTTTCACCGGCGAGGACCTGGACGAACTGGATGAAGAACTCAACACACTGGACCTGGATGACTGACAATGATGACTTCTAATAGAACAGTGCCTCATGGACTATGAAGAAGAGATGACTAAAACAGATTCACAATAAAACATCCTGATGCTCACATCTTGTTGCTGCTGCTGTTTTCTTTCCCTCTCAGTGGTCCTGATTGCTAAGAGAGTGAAAAGGATTTTAGAGGGGTTACATCTTGAACGTGGTTCATGTGAAATCACCCGTTCTTTCTGGCTGTCCTGAATCCTGTCTATTGATGTTTGGTTCTATTGTATAAACATCCTCCTGACTTGTATTATTAGACCATACCATGACAGATTGTGCAACTCCTTTCGAGAATGTACAAGGGGGAGGTAGGGTTCTAGTGTAAAAAAACGGATTAAATAGCAGATTAAGAGCAATTCCATAGTCATACAATTATTTGACACTTTTGGACTCTGCATATATTGAGTTTTACAGAATAAAGAGCCATGACGTAGAGACCTGGAGGAATACATCCAAAACACCACGCAAAGAGAATGTTCGCTATGTGTCGATATTGATAGGAATGAAAGAAAGGCAAATGTTGCTCTCAGATCAGCATTTCCCATTCAAATCTAACCTTAACATTAGAATTATTCCACAATACTGACAACGGATCAGCTACTAGAAAGAATCTATGGCTGCAAATATTGAGGTGGCTTATTCTAATGCTTACCCTATAATAATGCACTAAATCAAGATTGGGCACATTGCGCATATCATGAAATATATTGAGGCAATTACAGACCGTAGCCTACAATTAGCAAAATATAAATCGGTTGAATGAACATGACATTTATTAAGTATTCAGACCCCTTGACTTTTTCCACATTTTGTTACATTACAGCATTCTAAAATGAATTAAATTGTTTTTTTCCCCCTCGTCAATCTACACACAGTACCCCATAATGACAAAACAAAAACAGGTTTTTAGACATTTTTGCAAATGTATTAAAAATAAACTGATTACATTTCAATAAGTATTCAGACCCTATCCTCAGTACTTTGTTGAAGCAACGATGCAGCCTTGAGTCTTTGGTATGATGCTACAAACATGGCACACCTGTATTTGGGGAGTTTCTCCCATTCTATTCTGCAGATCCTCTCAAGCTCTGTCAGGTTGGATGGGGAGTGTCGCTGCACAGCTACTTTCAGGTTTCTCCAGAGATGTTCGATCAGGTTCAAGTCCGGGCTCTGGCTGGACCAGTCTAGGACATTCTGAGACTTGTCCCGAAGCCACTCCTGCGTTGTCTTGGCTGTGTGCTTAGGGTCGTTGTACTATTGGAAGGTGAACCTTCACCCCAGTCTGAGGTCCTGAGTGCTCTGTACTTTGCTCCGTTCATCTTTAACCCAATCCTGACTAGTCTCCCAGGCCCTGCCCCTGAAAAACATCCCCACAGCATGATGCTGCCACCACTATGCTTCACCGTAGGGATGGTGCCATGTTTCCTCCAGACGGGACGCTTGGCATTCAGGCCAAAGAGTTCAATCTTGGTTTCATCAGACTAGAGAATCTTGTTTCTCATGGTCTGAGAGTCTTTAGGTGCCTTTTGGCAAACTCCAAGCAGGCTTTCATGTGCCTTTTACTGAGGAGTGGCTTCCGTCTGGCCACTACCATAAAGGCCTGATTGGTGGTGCTGCAGAGATGGTTGTCCTTCTGCAAGGTTCTACCATTTCCACAGAGGATCTCTGGCGCTCTGCCAGAGTGACCATCAGGTTCTTGGTCACCTCCCTGACTAAGGCCCTTCTCCCCCGATTGCTCAGTTTGGCCAGGCGGCCAGCTCTAGGAAGAGTCTTGGTGGTTCCAAACTTCTTCCATTTAAGAATGATGGAGGCCAATGGGGACCTTCAATGTTGCAGAAGTGTTTTGGTACCCTTCCCCAGATCTGTGCCTCGACACAATCCTGTCTCGGAGCTCTACGGACATTTCCTTCGACCTCATGGTTGGTTTTTGCTCTGATATGCACTGTCAACTATGGGACCTTATATAGACAGGTGTGTGCATTTCCAAATCATGTCCAATCAATTGAATTTACCACAGGTGGACTCCAATCAAGTTGTAAAAACATCTCAAGTGTGAGCAATGGAAACAGGATGCATCTGAGCTCAATTTTGAGTCTCATAGCAAAGGGTCTGAATTGTTATGTAAATAAGGTATTTCTGTTTTTTTTTTATAAATTTGGAAAAAATTCTAAAAACCTGTTCGCTTTGCCATTATCGGGTATTGTGTGTCGATTGAGGATTATTATTTAAATCCATTTTAGAATAAGGCTGTAACGTAACAAAATGTGGAATAAGACAACGGGTCTGAATACTTTCCGAATGCACTGTATGTAGCCTAAAGGCTGCTGTAGGCTATTTTAATGCAGTCATCACGGTTTTCACTTGAAGCATCTTTTAGAATCCTTCGCTTGTTTGTAACAATTGCAAAGACATTGGCAACTTTGTATTTGTAGTCAACTTCAATGTGAAGTTAAGAAACATCTTGATTTTATGTTTAGCAGAGATCTTCTGTGTAGGGAAAAAACTCCTCAAACGATGCACTTAGCGGTTCTATGAGTGGTCTGAGGCAGTCGGTAAATAACGAACGTTTTCAAGTGCAACTTTAGTAATGATGGTTTTGGGAAACAGCTCGGAGATTTAACGATGCTCCTACGAAGGTTCTATCGCTGAACTTAGCCTGAAGATTTTGCAACCAACAACCCATATTCAAGTTTAGTTTTCTAAATGAATCAGAGAATGTAAGATTTGATTGCTTTGATCCTGCTTTCTGGAACACCCCACTGTTGAGCCCAGTTTATATACCTGGTTCTAAGATGCATACTTTGTCCTGATCTTGTCCACATTCTGATTGTGCCCACATTTTTAGACCTGTGTAGACGATTAAAAGACTTGGTGATCTGATTGTGATCTTCCTGACCACCTCTAGCGGTGCCTGGATATGTTTAGACGGATTTGAACAGTGAAACCATTTAAATCACCATTATCCGCCCTCAAAAATCATTGACATGTGACTGCAATTAACGGAAGGCATAAATGTGTCTTAAAATAAAAACATATTTTGACAGAATCTGTGAAACAATTAGCAAACAGGGAGGGACCAAGATATCTGTCCACTGTCTGCATTGTGACCAGATAAGACACATGTTACTACCATGTGTAGATGCAACGGCTACAATGTGGGCAACATCAGAATGTGGATAAGATCAGGACAAAGGATGCATGTTATCACCTGGAATGAACAAGGCTAGTGTACATTAAAGCACCTTGTCACATGGTTTGAGAGCATAAAAAAAACGTAGCTATGGGATACAAAATAACTTTAAGGCTGAAAGAGGAACGGTGCATTAATTATGTTAGAATTGGTAATGGTGTTTAGCTCATTCTTCAAGGCAGGCTAGCAAACACTAAAATGTAATTGATTTTAGATGCTGTAGTTTTCACCACGTCTTCCCTCAAGCCGTGGTTGCACACATTTAACATGTGGTTGTGACAAAATTCCCTGGTCCCTCCCTGTATGCAAATTCAACCAACCCTTATGGACCTACCGTTATGACACAAGCTATATAAATCGACAGAAAACCGCACCCTGTTATAGTCAAATGTAGTACTCATCATTACAGCCTATTTTTGTTATCCAATGATTTAAGACTGGGTGGAATACTGTCCCGATAACCTCGACCTGCCCACAGCCATACAAAATAAATATTTAGAGGATCTCTCCCATCCCTAAATAAAGTCCCCACACAAATTAGCTATCTGGATGTGTGTACAAAATACAATTAATGCACAGGATAAAGATAAAGAATTTTGTGTTGTGAGAAAATAAATAAAACATTTCGGATTTCAATCTCCACCACCCTTTGTAGCGCTTTTTGACCATCCTCCCCGATTCAGAATACAGTGGGGGAAAAAAGTATTTAGTCAGCCACCAATTGTGCAAGTTCTCCCACTTAAAAAGATGAGAGGCCTGTAATTTTCATCATAGGTACACGTCAACTATGACAGACAAATTGAGGAGAAAAAATCCAGAAAATCACATTGTAGGATTTTTTATGAATTTATTTGCAAATTATGGTGGAAAATAAGTATTTGGTCAATAACAAAAGTTTCTCAATACTTTGTTATATACCCTTTGTTGGCAATGACACAGGTCAAACGGTTTCTGTAAGTCTTCACAAGGTTTTCACACACTGTTGCTGGTATTTTGGCCCATTCCTCCATGCAGATCTCCTCTAGAGCAGTGATGTTTTGGGGCTGTCGCTGGGCAACACAGACTTTCAAATCCCTCCAAAGATTTTCTATGGGGTTGAGATATGGAGACTGGCTAGGCCACTCCAGGACCTTGAAATGCTTCTTACGAAGCCACTCCTTCGTTGCCCGGGCGGTGTGTTTGGGATCATTGTCATGCTGAAAGACCCAGCCACGTTTCATCTTCAATGCCCTTGCTGATGGAAGGAGGTTTTCACTCAAAATCTCACAATACATGGCGCCATTCATTCTTTCCTTTACACGGATCAGTCGTCCTGGTCCCTTTGCAGAAAAACAGCCCCAAAGCATGATGTTTCCACCCCCATGCTTCACAGTAGGTATGGTGTTCTTTGGATGCAACTCAGCATTCTTTGTCCTCCAAACAAGACGAGTTGAGTTTTTACCAAAAAGTTCTATTTTGGTTTCATCTGACCATATGACATTCTTCCAATCCTCTTCTGGATCATCCAAATGCACTCTAGCAAACTTCAGACGGGCCTGGACATGTACTGGCTTAAGCAGGGGGACACGTCTGGCACTGCAGGATTTGAGTCCCTGGCGGCGTAGTGTGTTACTGATGGTAGGCTTTGTTACTTTGGTCCCAGCTCTCTGCAGGTCATTCACTAGGTCCCCCCGTGTGGTTCTGGGATTTTTGCTCACCGTTCTTGTGATAATTTTGACCCCACGGGGTGAGATCTTGCGTGGAGCCCCAGATTGAGGGAGATTATCAGTGGTCTTGTATGTCTTCCATTTCCTAATAATTGCTCCCACAGTTGATTTCTTCAAACCAAGCTGCTTACCTATTGCAGATTCAGTCTTCCCAGCCTGGTGCAGGTCTACAATTTTGTTTCTGGTGTCCTTTGACAGCTCTTTGGTCTTGGCCATAGTGGAGTTTGGAGTGTGACTGTTTGAGGTTGTGGACAGGTGTCTTTTATACTGATAACAAGTTCAAACAGGTGCCATTAATACAGGTAACGAGTGGAGGACAGAGGAGCCTCTTAAAGAAGAAGTTACTGGTCTGTGAGAGCCAGAAATCTTGCTTGTTTGTAGGTGACCAAATACTTATTTTCCACCATAATTTGCAAATAAATTCATTAAAAATCCTACAATGTGATTTTATGGAAAAAGAATTCTCAATTTGTCTGTCATAGTTGACGTGTACCTATAATGAAAATTACAGGCCTCTCTCATCTTTTTAAGTGGGAGAACTTGCACAATTGGTGGCTGACTAAATACTTTTTTCCCCCACTGTAGCTAGTAATGGCATAGTCTCAGCACTGTCTGGTAACAATCCACAAACCCAACAATCTGGTCAGGTTTGGATACAGGTTCAGGTCAGCGGGGTCATCCACTTCTGGGCTTCCCCTGGTGGAAGCCAGGCCTTGAGGTCGGGGAGAGGTTACTAGCACGTTCACCCGCCTCTGGCTCGAAGTCTGCTACCACCCAGAGGATGCCCACAGCCACAAGGGCTGTGAGTCCCAGAGTGCCCCTACTGGGTTGTAGGAGTAACAAGAGCGACATCACCTTCTGGCTCTGCTACTTGCTTACAGTGGGAGGCGTGGATCCAGGTGTCTTTCCCTAAGAACTTTACCGCCTTTGGGGTAGTGAGGGCGATCTGATGTGGTCCTTTCCACCTGGGTTTCAAAGGTCCCCCCTTTGCTGCTATAACAGCCTCCACTCTTCTGGGAAGGCTTTCCACTAGATGTTGGAACATTGATGTAGGGACTTGCTTCCATTCAGCCACAAGAGCATTAGTGAGGTCGGACACTGATGTTGGGTGATTAGGCCTGGCTCGCAGTTCTTCCACACTGATCTCGACAAACGATTTCTATATGGACCATTCATTGTGCTGAAACAGGAAAGGGCCTTCCCCAAACGGTTGCCACAAAGTTGGAAGCACAGAATTGTCTAGAATGTCATTGTATGCTGTGGCATTAAGATTTCCCTTCACTGGAACTAAGGGTCTAGCCCGAACCATGAAAAACAGCCCCAGACCATTATTCCTCATCCACCAAACTTTACAGTTGACACTATGCATTGGGGCAGGTAGCGTTCTCCTGGCATCCGCCAAACCCAGATTTGTCTGTCGGACTGCCAGATGGTGAAGCATAATTCATCACTCCAGAGAACACGTTTCCACTGCTCCAGAGTCCAATGGCGGCGAGCTTGGCATTGCGCATTGTGATATTAGGCTTGTGTGCAGCTGCTCAGCCATGGAAACCAATTTTATGAAGCTCCTGACGAACTGTTAATGTGCTGACGTTACTTCCAGAGGCAGTTTGGAACTCTGTAGTGAGTGTTGCAACCGTGGACAGACACGTTTTACACACTACACGCTTCAGCCCTTGGCGATCCCGTTCTGTGAGCTTGTGTGGCCTACCACTTAGTGTTCCCACTTCACAATAACAGCACTTACAGTTGACTGGGGCAGTTCTAGCAGGGCAGACATTTTATGAACTGACATGTTGGAAAAGTGGCATCCTATGACGGTGCCATGTTGAAAGTCACTGAGCTCTTCAATAAGGCCATTCTACTGACAATGTTTGTCTATGATTGCAGGGCTGTATGCTCGATTTTATACACCTGTCAACAACGGGTGTGGCTGGAATAGCTGAATCCACTAATTTGAAGGGGTGTCAACATACTTTTGCAGTGGTGTAAAGTACTTTACGTTGCTATCTATATTTTAGGCTACTTTTACTTTTACTTCACTACATTGCTAAAGAAAATAAAGTACTTTTTACTCCATACATTTTCCTTGACACCCAAAAGTACTCGTTACATTTTGACAGGAAAATGGTCCAATTCACACACTTATTAAGACAACATCCCTGGTCATCCCTACTGCCTCTGATCTGGCGGACTCACTAAACAAATGCTTTGTTTGTAAATAATGTGTGAATGTCCATTTTTTTTAAATGGTGCCATCTGGTTTGCTTAATATAAGGAATTTCAAATGATTTATACTTTTACTTTTGATACTTAAGTACATTTAAAACCAAATACTTTTATACTTTTACTCAAGTAGTATTTTACTGGGTGACTTTCACTTTTATTTGAGTCATTTTCTATTAAGGTATCTTTACTTTTACTCAAGTATGACTATTAAGTTATTTTTCCACCATGGTACTTTTGTATATATAGTGTATATTTGTTATTCCCAGATTGTCTATAATCAAAATGAAACACGTTCCATTTAAAATAGGTCGTGATTTACTATGTCTTTATTGCTAGGAAACATAATCACACAATCAATTTGTGCTGGTAATGATACAATAGAATTGCGGAAGTGTGTGTTAAGTTCTGCGTTTAGCACTCACTTCCTGTGGCTCACAGATCGGCTAGCTAGCTATATCCCACTGTTTACTTTGGACAAGACTGGAGTGCAAATCAAACAGAGCGGATACATGGCATGGATGAACTAAACGTAACATTGCATCGGAGTATTGCAGTGACACGTTTTTGATCTGTGTCACAAGCGAAATTGATGTTTGTGGTTAGTCAGTTCTATTGGAGGAATTAATCCATGGGAAGGGAGCGTTATAACCGCGGATCATCAAATGTAGCAGCCTTCTACTCCTTGGGAGAGATGCGACTGATTTAATTTCGGTACTTGCAAGACTGCGTTCCCAAATCACTGCTCCTAGCTTCTCTGAAGACCAGCTTTTTTCTGAGACACAATGGAGATTTTTTTGTGTGTGTGTGCATCTATTATTTTCATTCTCCACTTATCAACGTGTGTTTGTTTCAATTTGGTTACCGACAGACCATCTGTTTATTCGGGTCCTCAAGGCAGTTATTTTGGCTTCTCGGTAGATTTCTTTAAACCAGAGGACAAACATTAAGTTGGATTAATATTCTTTTTCAATTTCATTGAATCTGTTTAATCTAAAATATGAGAATGGACACACTGAAACATTTATTTCCCCCGCAGTGGCAGCTCCTGAAAAAATTCTCAGGAGGGGCAATTTTTCTGATGATTTAGGTGACCTACACACATTTTAAAAAAGATATGTCCAGCAACAACATGAAGACAGGGGCAGCATATAAGTCAATACCAGAAGCATTTATTGACTGATCTGGGGAGATGGATTCCAGTTTCTGTGACAGATTATAAATAATCTCTGATGCCTTTGTTATATTAGCTTTTGGTTGAATGTACTGTCGTAGTAAGTCAATAAACGTAGTAAGTCGCTCTGGATAAGAGTGTCTGCTAAATGACTAAAAATGTAAAAAATGTAAAAAATAGTAAATATATAATGTTATAGCTTGGTCTGACTAAAATCTTGTGCATGACCCATTTTGTGTTGGGCGTTTGTTTTCAATCAATGCTGTTCCTATCCTATAACAATGGACAAAAGAGTCCTATCTTGTCAGCCTTGTCAGCAGGTGGCCAAGGACAACACCCACGCCATAGGTCTCTCAGTTCTTCCAACTCACGAGTTCTTGCTCTGAGGACACACACACACAACACACACACACACACACATCATCACTGATAACACACACACACACACACATCATCACTGTTAAACACACACACACACACACAAAAATCCCCTCTCTTTAGGCTGAACATTTGAAGACAGAGAACCCGACTCAGAGCCAATGCAACAGTGGAGGGGACCTCGCCCAACTCATCAGGACCAATCAGAAGATCAGAACTACTAGATTCAACCTACATCATTTATTGTATAAAATGTCTGCACACAATGTTTTCGGGGCTCTCTTCAGATAGCTCCCTAAGAGTTTGACGAACGAGTCCGTGCACGCGATTCCAGATATCTTTACCTCTGAATAAACTGCCTTTATTATACCATATCCACCCTGTCCAAAGTCTCTACTTGGTCTCAGTTCTCCAGTAAACTTGTGATTATCAACAGTACACAACGGTAACAAACAATTGGGGGAACTCACGGGGCAGATAGTAAGGTCGCAGTGACACAGAAAGCAGTTCAATGTCGGGGGTACAGAGTCGCTCTCTTACCAGGATCGATTTTCCCCGTGACTGTCAGATCGCAGTCCGCTCTGACCAGGGTGAAGCCGGCCGGCTCCACTTCTCTGTCCGGGACTCTGTCATCCAGCCAAGTCTCCCAGCTGTATTGGATTCCGCTGCCAGCAGCGTTTTCATTATTTAGTCCGTTCGTAGCGGGTATGTACACGATCAACAAGATCAGTCCAAAACCCACCACTGGAAATCCATGGTTGGCAGAATGTTTGTAAACTAAGTGTACAAATTAAAAACATAAAATAACGCCACTAAGTGTACAAATTAAAAACATAAGATAACGCCACACTGCAGGTCGCAACAGAGACGCTGCTAGCCGCTATTTTCTTAGTTACGTTCATGGTTACGTCACGTATGACGAAAGCGCGTAAGTGCAAGCCCACAGACACCCATAGAGAATGTATTGAAAGCTTTGAAATTTGAAAAAAAATAGATTTTACATGACAGGCTATGAGAGACTTCTGGGCGATTTTCAACCTGACTGAAATCGCCCCAAAAACGGGCGGGGCCATTTGAAGCACGACTTTAGCCTGATTTGACATTTAGTGGCAGTCAGATCAGATTAGAACACTGATAACTACTGTTGCCGTGATATAATTGATTAGAAAAAAAATCCCTTCCTTTTCCCATTTGGCAGTGCGTCGCCCATATCGCCCTATTGAACAGGCCGTCCCTGTTCCCCCGTCTGTTTGTAGGTGAAACATTTATTACCCCCGTCTGTTTGTAGGTTAAAGTTGACAGTAGTAGAGAGAGGAGCGGTGTACAGTTGCTCTTGGCAGAGAGGCACAAGCTGTCAGCAACTCCAGTTTGACAACACGGGTAAGGTGGAGATGGAGATCATGGTAGATTTGAAACTCCATTTGTTGTAGGCTTATGTATCTCACAAATATCACTTAAGGATTTGATTGGGTCCCCTAATATCCAGTACTTAAAGCACAGCGGGAACATAAATTACATTCTTGGGTGTCTTGTGTCCAACCATATACAGACAGTGGAGTCCAAAATTATTGGAATCCTTGATAAAGATGAGCAAAAAATGTATTATTTAACAAGTAATAAAAGCGAATCTAAAAAATATGGGTCAAAATGCTTGGAGCCTATCGCAATTAATACAACATGCCCTAAAAACTATAAGCTATTACACCATTATTTAACATTACTGCATGTCAGCCGCAAGAAAAATTAGCAAATTTACTGGAAACCAGAGGGTTGCATTGTGGTTTGAGGAGATGAGTGGCTGAGACGCTTGTGGACAAGGCGAAGATGAATGGCCGAGACTGAGGCACGCGGACAACAGTGAATGCATAAATTATTTTGTGAGTGGACAAATGTGCGCGGGTAGAGTACAGGAGCACTTTTTGTTAAGTGATTGTTTGACAATCAAATGAAAACATCATGACTGGTTGTGTTTATGCCACATTAAAAGGCACAGGCGGTGTGTCCATAACACTAGGGGATGCTAAGCTTTCCCTAAAGTAAAATTAATTAAATAGGCTATATAATTTTGGTAAATCAGCTTCCTCCTGTCTATACAGAAATAGCCTACATAAAATAATTCAAAATAGGCTGCTAAAGGATGATTTGGCCACAAAGGATAATTCTTAAAAAAACAACAACTATGGATTGTTTTAAATCGCATACCCAACAGTCAGAAGGGCCCGCAATTTGGGCAGCGCAAATACCAAATATATGATTGTTGAGTTGTGACTGTCAGTGAAAAGCAGAGACCCAGATAGACAAATCGTAATATAAGAAAAACAATCGCGGAAAAACTATTTGGAAATTCTGTTGCTGTAAAGAGATGACAATGAAAAGACTCCAATCTGTCTTTTAGTTATAAAAATTCTTAACTTAATTGAGCGTATAGTAGCCTATCTTACTGGCACCAGCGGAGAACATCGGCCATATCCCCAGTGAGTGTGCATATTCACTGTCTTTGTCATTGGGTCAGTGCCACTTTTGTTTGTTTTTGGACAATAATTTCTTCCTCCAGGTTAGATGGACGTCATATTGTATTTTTGTCTCCCCTTTTCATATGCCAATTATATGGATCAGACAACATCGTTTTTATTGATCTGTTTGTCAGTGTCAGCAGAGTAGGCTACCCTGTAATTTTTGTAGTATAAAAAAAATGCATGCACGCACTTGGGTGTGTACCGGTAAGAAATTAAATCTACTTTCACCCCTGGATTACACATATCATTTTTTGGGTAGGGAGTCCAATACCGGTATGAAATTAAATCTGCTTTTACCCCTGCCCCTAACCATATACAGTGCATTCGGAAAGTATTCAGACCCGTTGACTTTTTCCACATTTTGTTAAGTTACAGCCTTATTCTAAAATTGATTAAATATTTTTTTTTCCAACATCAATCTACACAAAATTCCCCAGAATGACAAAGTGAAAACAGGTTTTAGAAAATGTTGCACATTTATTAAAAATAAAACAGAAATACCTTATTTACGTAAGTATTCAGACGTTTTGCTATGAGACTCGAAATTAAGCCCAGGTGCATCCTGATTCCATTGATCATCCTTGATGTTTCTACAACTTGATTGGCATCCACCTGTGGTAAATTCAATTGATTGGACATTATTTGGAATGGCATACACCTGTCTATATAAGTTCCCACAGTTGACAGTGCATGTCGGAGCAAAAACCAAGCCATGAGGTTGAACGAATTGTCCGTAGAGCTCCGAGACAGGATTGTGTCGAGGCACATATCTGGGGAAGGGGTACCAAAAAATGAAAAAATACTCCACACACAGAGAAGCATTGTTAGAAATGCTATTTTTATAAATAGCTTATTGCTATTACATTGCTATAACTAATTCCTTTTTTCAAGACAAGTTTTGTCAAGAACTCGAAGGCACATATATTGCAGAAAACATGTTCTGCATTGCACAAGAGGCACATGATGCTGAACACACACACACTCAGAGACAGAATGCTGACACCAACCTTGCATAGACATTGATGAAACAGGTAACGCCTGACCACAGGGTGTTAGGGTCATTGCTGATTATAGACAATAACATCTCGTGACTCTTGCCACAGATGCACTCACACACACAGACTTACTCAAGATAAGAGATAACTAAACGCACACACCAAATCTCCTACTTTGCTGAACATTCGGAACAAAGGGCCTGAGCTAGATCTCCTAGACCCAATCACAGAGGACGACGCTCAGCATGGACCAACCAGAAGACCAGATCTGCCAGACTCAACCTACTTTACTAAACTGTATAAAACATATGTGCACTGTGTTTTCGGGGCTCCGTCTGCAAGTTCCATATGAGCTGAAAGAACGAGTCCGTGCACGCTTGTACCAGATATCTTTACTCTGAATAAACTGCCGCTTGTCATACAATTTACCACCTAGTCTGAATCCATCCTTGACCGACTCTCCCTTCTCCATATCCGGTTATCAACAGAAACTTGGTAGCAGAGGATGGTTGTCTAGATACACGGTCCAGAGTGGTTGATGTGGATGTGAGGGGGCGAGTTGGTGGAAGGACGATTCACGGAAGACTGGTGTAATTATTCGGGGGGAGGACAACAATTCAACTCAGCTCGGGAAACTGATCCTAAAGTCGACTATAAACAAGGTAAGCAAAACCTGTTAAATCAAACTTTGCATATTGTCGTATAGTCTATCTAAATTCTGATCAGTATTACCGAGTGTGAGTATGAATTATTGATTAAATTTATACATGTATGACAACTGAAAATAGACAGTGAAGTAAACATATGTGGGAATAATTAATAAGTCGAGAGTCGGCTAAGAGAGTTGGTTCACTAGAGAAGGACCAAGAGAGTTAGACCGGGAGGGACTTTGTGATAACATGTATTAAGCCGGACTGGGAGAGTTGGTTCACTAGAGAAGGACCAAGAGAGTCAGACCGGGAAGTGTGTGATATTATGTGTACAGTTTAAGCCGGCTGGGAGAGTGGGTTCACGAGAGAAGGATCCAGAGAGTCAGACCGGGGGGGAACTGTGTGAGTGGATGAGATTTGACCCATCATTAGGTGGGGGAGAATCACCGAAATTGACCAGAGGTACTGAATTCCTGAATTCCCGGGGATGCCAGCTATCTCTGTAATTTCACATTTAAAACGTTCCATTTAAATGGTTGTGTGAAAGGTGCAGTTAACCTGAAGACAAAAGTCTCTAAGGGATCCAGTTGTTTCTGTTGAACTGAGACTATGTTTTAGTACGCTCTGGTAACCTACATTTTTTAAGGTATTGAATTCTAATTGGCAGTTTTGTTTTGCTGTGTTTATATTTTAACGTGTCTGTGTTATATCTTAAACGTGTGATGGAGGATGGGAAGTAATAGTGAGACTTATGAAACTGAATATCAAACTTTTGAACTGAGTGAATTCGACCTAGGGTTTCAGGAACCAGGGACTGGGGAGACTGATATTGAAGTTGTGCATGATTCTAGAACAAGCGTGAGATAACTAAAGCGTGGTGTGTGCTGTGTGTAGAAATTACTGCATTGGTATATGTGATTGGAATTCTTATTCTTATGATAATAATTGCATTACAAATTATATAAATTAGCCTCTTTATATGCGAGGGTGTCATACATGAGATAAGTCTGTATTTGATACCGATAATACATCCTTGGAAATAAAACACCAGGGACGGGATAAGTGTATAAAGACAGAGAAAGCAAAATGGCAGGGCCAAACCCAACCATACCCAAATTTAATGAATACTTAGAACAACGAATGACAGGGAGAGTAATGCCAGAGTCCACCAAGGGAGGGAGGTCATATGCCCGCCCTTGATGTACAACAGATAGAAATGACTGATTATGTGATGAAATTGACGGAATTTTCTGCAGCACTCTCTTCTCAGGTGTAGAAGGCCCAAGAGGGGGAGCTGACGGGAAACACGCCACCACTGAAGGTAAAAGTGGGAGACTGGGTGAGGGTGAAAGTCCACAAAAGAAAGTGGCTGGAACCCAGGTGGACTGGACCGTACGAAGTGAAGGAGGTTACTTCACACTCAGTCCAGGTCAGAGGTAAATCAGGAGCACCCTGGCACCATCTAACACATTGCACTCCAGCCCCCACTCCTTCCAGACCATTGTCTGAAGTAAGAGCTGATTTGAGCAGCGAGAACCAATCCTGACAACAAAATGAAGAAACCCTTATGGGAACAACAATCTCACTCAGGGAGAAGGATAACTTTTTCCCCCTGGGAGAGATTGGGAGTGTCTGAATGTTTGTATGTATGTTTTCTGATAGGAATTGGACTCCTGCTGGGCACTCCTTATGAGGTGTTGTTGTGTGAAGCTATTTTGAATTACTTGTTAAATTGACTTGTAATATAGAAGAGGTGGCTAAGGGATTTTTAACAGTACCAACCATGGGGGGGGGGGGAATCCTCACAAGAGGTCCCAGAATTGACTGGGGACGAGAAATGCTTGATGTAATTAAAATGGAATCCAGGGATAGAAGAAATCTCCATTATATAACCAGGTGGAGGGAGAGGTATGGTTTTGAGGGACGTCTGGACGCAGATAAACTCGAATCCATGCTTAAAACAGATACATAAGGTGTGTAAAGGAGAAATAAGCAGTGAGATAGAGAGAGGAGGAGGGGGCCAGTACCCACTGATAGCCTTACCTAATCTATTGGGGGGGAATCTCTCTGAGTCAGACAGGAGAGAGGAGAGAGAGAGAGAAGTCCATCCCCCAGCTTTGAGTGTGAGAAAGAGGAAGATAAGGCGTGACTAGTCCTTGAGGGAGAAATAGTAGACTCTAGTGGGGGGAAGACTAAGGAACCCTTTGATCCAAATTGTGAGGTGTTTGAATTGGCTACTATTGATTTAGCACTTCAACAGGAACAGAGAAACCTAATTTGGCATTGACAGTAATGGGTATGAAAATTGATTGGATGATGGGGTTTTATGTTGAATTAGAGACAGTGAGACTATTAGTCAATACCTAGGAGAGAAGAGAGGTTACGGTAGCAAAGACAGACAAGAAGGAAATAGTAATAGTGGAGACAGGAGTGAGTGGAAGTGTTACAATTGTGACAAAACGGGACATTTTGCTAGAGAATGTGAGGAACGGTGTAGTTACTGCAAGGAAAGGGCACCAGTTAAGAAACTGTAGGCAGAAGGGGAAGAGAGAAATCAGGAGTCATCATGACCTGGCTGTTTGGTTGTTGGTTTTAATTGGGGTTTTCAAATAAAAAACAACACACCTAGTATGATGTTTATAAAGGGTTGTTGTTTCAATTTTGGAGGGTTTTCAGCAGGTCAAGGGTGATAGGTCTTAGAGGAGCACACAGTGAATTTTATGGAGTTTTTTAGCTTTTGGCTGAGTTTGGGGTATATATGATTTCTTATGAGAATGAATGTCATGAGGACTTAATGAACACTTGGGATAACTAACATTTATGAAATATTTAGAATAATGGTAATGTTTAGTATACTATGGGATTAAACAGTTCGTTAAATGATTTCAATTGCCTCTGAACTCTGTTTTAACATTCTGGTGTTAATTAATCATCCACACTAGTAAATTCTAAAGGCATGAGACGGGACTTTAAGATAGTTTATTTTACTAAGTTGAGGGTAATTTGTAATACTGTGCAAATTGTGAAGAAGATTATAGTTTGGTAATAGTATATTTGATTTGAACCATAAAATAACAGAAGAGAGAGTGGAGGAATGGCAATTGGATAATGAATTACCAATATTACAAAGTGATTGTTTAGGTAGGTGGTAATATTGACACATGGCCAAATCATGTGTCAAAAAGGGGGATGGATGGATTAAATATTAAATATATACGAAGGAGAGGACAAAATACTTTTAAAAAACAAAACAGAAAAACATGTATGATAGTTTATTAACCACACCTGTATGTCAGAGGTTTTGTGCCCCACAGGTGAATTAAAGGAGAAGGTGACCCACTCTATCTAACCAGGAGACTGAACCAGGCCTGGCGGGAAGGGCCCTACCAAGTACTGCCTTTGCCAGCAGAATAGCTGAGAGATCCATCTGGGTGCATGTCACACACTGTAAAAAGGCAAAACCAGCTACACCTGACGAACAAACACAGAGTTAGGAGAAAGATCCGATCACCACTAGGGTTCGGGGGTTGCCTCCTTAACGAAGATTCCCTTACCCTGTCTGATCATCCCTGTGTGAGTTCGATAGAAGGTAAAGCAATGGGTTGGCCTCTGGCATCTGACATGTTCTCAGGGCAAGGGTGGGGATTCACAGGTCTCCCGACGGTAGGTAGCTGTCTGATTGTGGGGGCCATATTCCTAACACACACGGACCCTCCTGTTTCAGCCAGAAGTGGTAGTTAACCTAACACAAGTTGAAAAGGCATAGGAGACAACTAGACGTAGGGAAAGGGGAAATACTAGGGACTTTAGGGAAGGACATCACCAATCTCCATATACAGTTTAGGGTTGTGAAAGTAGGGAATTATCAGAAAATGGCAGTGCGACCCATATGAGGGTAGGTACTGTCTGAAAGTCTGAATTATGCTAAAACAGATTACAGACCTGACAAGTGAGATATCTTCTTCAACTGGAGAGTCTTATGGTAACTTGCACTATCTGTTTCCCCCGATAACAAAGTCATTCCGACCTGGGTTGCCTCAGTTTGAAGTCACAGAGGATTCTAATTGTTTTTCTAGGACTAGTAAGACAGGATACAGGGTAGGGCCTTTTAGCTCCTGCTCCCACACAGAGAATGTCACACCTAAAGAGACCATGACTAATCTCTCCTCTTTGTTGCAGCCAGAGGATTTTAGGAGCCAAAAAACCAGACCCGTGCTGACATCTGATGGATATGTGGTGATAACTGATTGTGAACTCACCTACATAAGCAAACAATCAAACGTGTCAGAGACTGGTGAGTTGTCACATAGAAAATAGGACCTCCTCCCGGGATCCTTTGATGAAAGGATCCTTTGATGAGATAGGAGTACCTCGAGAGGTTTCAGAACAATTCAAAGCTAGGAATCAGATCGCAGCTGGGTTTGAATCAAGTATTTTCTGGTGGTCAACAATTAATAAAAATGTAGATTGGATAAATTATATTTAATATAACCAGCAAAATATTTATAACCCACACTCGTGATGCAATAAAGGGATTAGCTGAGCAGACAGCGGCAACTAGCTTAATGGCATGGCAGAATAGAATAGCTTTAGATATGCTTTTGGCTGAGCAGGACGGGGTTTGTGTTCTGTTTGGATATATGTGCTGTATTTTCATCTCCAACAATATAGCACCGGACGGGCCTGTGACAAAAGCGCTTGAGTGACCATCACCACGCTGGCGAACGAACTGGTTAAGAACTCTGGTATTGATAGCTCCATAAACGGTTGGTTTGATAACATATTTGGTAAATGGAAAACTATTGTTGTGACAATTCTGGGTGAAGTTATGGCTTCTATGGGTATACTTGTTCTTTGTGGATGTTGCCTTGTATCCGCTTTTGGGAACTAATGATTTGGAACTGGACGATTTTGAAAGTGACTATCCTCCCTTATATAATATTAAAGGTGGATGGGCCTGTCATGATTACAAACCTGAACAACGACAATTGGAGGTTAGCAATTTCGAAGACCAACTCTGATTGTTGTGTTCACTCACTAGAGGGGGACTAACATTGTTTAATTAACTGCCCATATAATTAGTATGCTAGAGGGGGAATGGTTAAAATTTTTTACAAATTGCATTATGCGTTATCATGTGTTGTTTTTCTTTTCTACATTATTGTTTTTCTTTTAAGACTGATTCAACTATGCTTCATGTACCATAAATAATGGATCACGTCTGGGAGACGTGAAGAGGGGGACTCAAAACTTTCTCTCTGAGAAAGTTTCCCTTTTGTTTGTTTTTTACTTAGTTTATGTCACGCCTTTCCCTATATGACACGTCTTTAGAGACGTGTAGAGGGGGATTTGTTAGAAATGCTATTTTTATAAATAGCTTATTGCTATTACATTGCTATAACTAATTCCTTTTTTCAAGACAAGTTTTGTCAAGAACTCGAAGGCACATATATTGCAGAAAACATGTTCTGCATTGCACAAGAGGCACATGATGCTGAACACACACACACTCAGAGACAGAATGCTGACACCAACCTTGCATAGACATTGATGAAACAGGTAACGCCTGACCACAGGGTGTTAGGGTCATTGCTGATTATAGACAATAACATCTCGTGACTCTTGCCACAGATGCACTCACACACACAGACTTACTCAAGATAAGAGATAACTAAACGCACACACCAAATCTCCTACTTTGCTGAACATTCGGAACAAAGGGCCTGAGCTAGATCTCCTAGACCCAATCACAGAGGACGACGCTCAGCATGGACCAACCAGAAGACCAGATCTGCCAGACTCAACCTACTTTACTAAACTGTATAAAACATATGTGCACTGTGTTTTCGGGGCTCCGTCTGCAAGTTCCATATGAGCTGAAAGAATGAGTCCGTGCACGCTTGTACCAGATATCTTTACTCTGAATAAACTGCCGCTTGTCATACAATTTACCACCTAGTCTGAATCCATCCTTGACCGACTCTCCCTTCTCCATATCCCGTTATCAACAGCATACAAAGCTCTCCCTCGCCCTCCATTTGGCAAATCTGACCATAATTCTATCCTCCTGATTCTTGCTTACAAGCAAAAACTAAAGTACCAGTGACTTGCTCAATACGGAAGTGGTCAGATGACGCAGATGCAATGCTACATGACTGTTTTGCTACCATAGACTGGAATATGTTCCGGGATTCATCCAATGGAATTGAGGAGTATACCACCTCAGTCACCGGCTTCATCAGTAAGAGCATCGACAACGTCGTCCCCACAGTAACCGTAAATACATATCCCAACCACAAGCCATGGATTACAGGCAACATCCACATCGAGCTAAAGGCTAGAGCTGCCGCTTTCAATGAGCGGGACACTAATCCGAACGCTTATAAGAAATCCTGCTATGCCCTCAAAGCATCAATACAGGACTAAGATTGAATCCCACTACATTTTTTACATTTACATTTTTAGTCATTTAGCAGACGCTCTTATCCAGAGCGACTTACAGTTAGTGAATGCATACATTATTTTTTTTCCTACCCCCTGTGGGAATCGAACCAACAACCCTGGCGTTGCAAACGCCATGCTCTATCAACTGAGCTACATCCCTGCCGGCCATTCCCTCCCTTACCCTGGACGACGCTGGGCCAATTGCGCGCGCCGCCCCATGGGTCTCCCGGTCGCGGCCGGCTACGACAGAGCCTGGACACTACACCGGCTCTGATGCTCGTCGGATGTGGCAGGGCGTGCAAACTATTAGGGACTACAAAGGGAAACCCAGCCGCGAGCTGCCTAGTGAAGCAAGCCTACCAGACGGGCTAAATTACTTTTATGCTCTCTTCGAGGCAAGCAACACTGAAGCATGCATGAGAGCATCAGCTGTTCCGGACGACTGTGTGATCACACTCTCCGTAGCCGATGTGAGCAAGACCCTTTAAACAGGTCAACATTTACAAGGCCGTGGGGCCAGACGGATTACCAGGACGTGTACTCAGAGCATGCGCGGACCAACTGGCAAGTGTCTTCACTTACATTTTCAACCTCTCCCTGACCAAGTCTGTAATACCTACATGTTTCAAGCAGACCACCACAGTCCCTGTGCCCAAGAAAGTGAAGGTAACCTGCCTAAATGACTACCGCCCCGTAGCACTCACGTCGGTAGCCATGAAGTGCTTTGAAAGGCTGGTCATGGCTCACATCAACACCATCATCCCGGAAACCCTAGACCCACGTAATTTGCATACCGCCCCAACAGATCCACAGATGATGCAATCTCAATCGCACTCCACACTGCCCTTTCCCACCTGGACAAAAGGAACACCTACAGTACTAGTCAAAAGTTTGGACACACCTACTCATTCAAGGGTTTTTCTTTATTTTTACTATTTTCTACATTGTAGAATAATAGTGAAGACATCAAAACTATAAAATAACACATATGGAATCATGTAGTAACCAATTTTTTTTTTTTTTTTTACAAATCTAAATATAGTTTATATTTGAGATTCTTCAAATAGCCCCCCTTTGCCTTGATGGCAGCTTTGCACACTCTTGGCATTCTTTCAACCAGCTTCACCTGGAAGGCTTTTCCAACAGTCTTGAAGGAGTTCCCACATATGCTTAGCACTTGTTGGATGCTTTTCCTTCACTCTGCCATCCGACTCATCCCAAACCATCTCAATTTGGTTGAGGTCGGGGGATTGTGGAGGCCAGGTCATCTGATGCAGCTCCATCACTCTCTTCTTGGTAAAATAGCCCTTAAACAGCCTGGAGGTGTGTTGGGTCATTGTCCTGTTGAAAAACAAATGATAGTCCCACTAAGCCCAAACCAGATGGGATGGCATATCGCTGCAGAATGCTGTGGTAGCCATGCTGGTTAAGTGTGCCTTGAATTCTAAATAAATCACAGACAGTGTCACCAGTAAAGCATCCCCACACCATAACACCTCCTCCATGCTTTACGGTGGGAACTACACATGCGGAGATCATCCGTTCACCCACACCGTGTCTCACAAAGACACGCCGGTTGCAACCAAAAATCTCAAATTTGGACGAAAGGACAAATTTCCACCGGTCTAATGTCCATTGCTCGTGTTTCTTGGCCCAAGCAGGTCTCTTTTTACTATTGGTGTCCTTTTTTAGTAGTTTCTTTGCAACAATTAGACCATGAAGGCCTGATTCACACAGTCCCCTCTGAACAGTTGATGTTGATGTGTCTGTTACTTGAACTCTGTGAAGCATTTATTTGGGCTGCAATTTCTGAGGCTGGTAACTCTAATGAACTTATCCTCTGCAGCAGAGGTAACTCTAGGTCTTCCATTCCTGTGGTGGTCCTCATGAGAGCCAGTTTAATCATAGTGCTTGATGGTTTTTGCGACTGCAGTTCTTGAAATGTTCCGTATTGACTGACCTTCATGTCTTAAAGTAATGATGGACTGTCGTTTCTCTTTGCTTATTTGAGCTGTTTTACCATAATATGGACTTGGTCTTTTACCAAATAGGGCTATCGTCTGTATACCTTGTCACAACACAAGAAGTTAGTCCTAAATATTTCCAAAACTAAAAGTATTGTATTTGGGTCAAATCATTCACTAAACCATAAACCTCAACTACATCTCGAAATGAATAATGTGGAAATTCAGCAAGTTGAGGTGACTGAACTGCTTGGAGTAACCCTGGATTGTAGACTGTCATGGTCAAAGCATATTGCTACAACAGTAGCTAAGATGGGTAGAAGTATGTCCATTATTAAGCACTGCTCTGCCTTCTAACAACACTATCAACAAGGCAGGTCCTACAGGCCCTACTGTTCAGTAGTGTGGTCAGGTGCCACAATGAGGGACTTGGGAAAATTGCAGTTGGCTTAGAACGTGGCAGCACGGCTGGCCTGTAAAAGTACACGGAGAGCTAACATTGATGACATGCATGTCAGTCTCTCCTGGCTCAGAGTGGAAGAGAGATTGACCTCATCACTGCTTGTTTTTGTGAGAGGTGTCGACGAGCTGAATGTACCGAGCTGTCTGTTTGGAATACTGGCACACAGCTCGGACACCCATGCATACCCCACAAGACATGCCACCAGAGGTCTCTTCACAGCCCCCAAGTCCAGAACGGACTATGGGAGGCGCACAGTACTACATAGAGCCATGACTACATGGAACTCTATTCCACATCGGGTAACTGATGCAAGCAGTAGAATCAGATAAAAATAAAAAAAAAGGTAAAAATACACCCTTTGGAACAGTGGGGACTGTGGTGCCAGGACAACAACCTCTCCCCCAATGTGAGCAAGACAAAGGAGATGATCGTGGACTACAGGAAAAGGAGGGCCGAACATGCCCCTATTCACATCGACGGGGCTGTAGTGGAGCGGGTCGAGAGTTTCAAGTTCCTTGGTGTCCACATCACCAACAAACTATCATGGTCTAAACACACCAAGGAAGTATTGAGGGCATGACAACGCCTTTTCCCCCTCAGGAGACTGAAAAGATTTGGGTCACCAGATCCTCAAAAGGTTCTACAGCTGCACCATCGAGAGCATCCTGACCGGTTGCATCACTGCCTGGTATGGCAACTGCTCGGCATCTGACTGTAAGGCACTACAGAGGGTAGTGTGTACGGCCCAGTATATCACTGGGGCCAAGCTTCCTGCCATCCAGGACCTATATACTAGGCGGTGTCAGAGGAAGGCCCTCATTATTGTTATTTTATTGTGTTACTTAATTTTTTTAAACTTTCTTTTATTTAGTAAATATTTTCTTAACTATATTTTATTAAAACTGCATTGTTGGTTAAGGGCTTGTAAGTAAGCATTTCACGGTAAGGTTGTTGTATTCGGCGCATGTGACAAATCAAATTTGATTTGATTTATTTGAATCTCCCTTTTTCTGTTTACATATTGGGGAAAAGATCAGATATGTATCAGATATGCCAATATATTGGAATTAGAGTGGCTGTGTAAATGAAGCATTCTGTTTTATTTGCCACTTAATCAGTTTTTTGTTTTTTTTGTGTGTGTTTTTTCTCCTAGGCCTGTGCACCTCTTTACCAGTGGAGTACATTTGGCCTTTCAGAAAGGGAGCCTGTTGGAACATGCTTTCTGAAGAAGGGTGGGAAGATTGTGGAATATTCCCCCTGTCGTACATGTACGTACAGTGGGGAGAACAAGTATTTGATACACTGCCGATTTTGCAGGTTTTCCTACTTACAAAGCATGTAAAGGTCTGTAATTTTTATCATAGGTACACTTCAACTGTGAGAGACGGAATCTAAAACAAAAATCCAGAAAATCACATTGTATGATTTTTAAGTAAATAATTAGCATTTTATTGCATGACATAAGTATTTGATACATCAGAAAAGCAGAACTTAATATTTGGTACAGAAACCTTTGTTTGCAATTACAGAGATCATACGTTTCCTGTAGGTCTTGACCAGGTTTGCACACACTGCAGCATAGATTTCGGGCCACTCCTCCATACAGACCTTCTCCAGATCCTTCAGGTTTCGGGGCTGTCGCTGGGCAATACGGACTTTCAGCTCCCTCCAAAGATTTTCGATTGTGTTCAGGTCTGGAGACTGGCTAGGCCACTCCAGGACCTTGAGATGCTTCTTACGGAGCCACTCCTTAGTTGCCCTGGCTGTGTGTTTCGGGTCGTTGTCATGCTGGAAGACCCAGCCACGACCCATCTTCAATGCTCTTACTGAGGGAAGGAGGTTGTTGGCCAAGATCTCGCGATACATGGCCCCATCCATCCTCCCCTCAATACGGTGCAGTCGTCCTGTCCCCTTTGCAGAAAAGCATCCCCAAAGAATGATGTTTCCACCTCCATGCTTCATGGTTGGGATGGTGTTCTTGGGGTTGTACTCATCCTTCTTCTTCCTCCAAACACAGCAAGTGGAGTTTAGACCAAAAAGCTCTATTTCTGTCTCATCAGACCACATGACCTTCTCCCATTCCTCCTCTGGATCATCCAGATCGTCATTGGCAAACAACAGACGGGCCTGGACATGCGCTGGCTTGAGCAGGGGGACCTTGTGTGTGCTGCAGGATTTTAATCCATGACGGCGTAGTGTGTTACTAATGGTTTTCTTTGAGACTGTGGTCCCAGCTCTCTTCAGGTCATTGACCAGGTCCTGCCGTGTAGTTCTGGGCTGATCCCTCACCTTCCTCATGATCATTGATGCCCCACGAGGTGAGATCTTGCATGGAGCCCCAGACCGAGGGTGATTGACCGTCATCTTGAACTTCTTCCATTTTCTAATAATTGCGCCAACAGTTATTGCCTTCTCACCAAGCTGCTTGCCTATTGTCCTGTAGCCCATCCCAGCCTTGTGCAGGTCTACAATTTTATCCCTGATGTCCTTACACAGCTCTCTGGTCTTGGCCATTGTGGAGAGGTTGGAGTCTGTTTGATTGAGTGTGTGGACAGGTGTCTTTTATACAGGTAACAAGTTCAAACAGGTGCAGTTAATACAGGTAATGAGTGGAGAACAGGAGGGCTTCTTAAAGAAAAACTAACAGGTCTGTGAGAGCCGGAATTCTTACTGGTTGGTAGGTGATCAAATACTTATGTCATGCAATAAAATGCAAATTAATTACTTAAAAATCATACAATGTGATTTTCTGGATTTTTGTTTTAGATTCCGTCTCTCACAGTTGAAGTGTACCTATGATAAAAATTACAGACCTCTACATGCTTTGTAAGTAGGAAAACCTGCAAAATCGGCAGTGTATCAAATACTTGTTCTCCCCACTGTATGTGCATAACTGTACTCCATTAATCTTGAATTGTGATACCATTGGTTTGCAACTGAATATGCAGTAAGAGGATTCATATTTGCAGATTGTTACACCCAAATATCAGTTGCTGTGCTGGGCAAAGGTTGTGTTTCTAGAAAGATATTGGTTGTGAAATATGACACATTCCCTCTATCTGCACATGTCAACATTTATGTGGTGTTTACTGATCACTAAGCAGTGCATGTGCTTACTTTCCAGTACTAACAAACTTTTTATTTTGTAGCAGATGAACCCAAATGTCCTAATACTTTTAACATGGTATTCTGTCTTGTAGATGTATTGTTACAAGTCTCTCAAATAAGCTTTACTGGTGTATTTGAAATGCTAAATACACATTTTATTTTGTGCCATGCAGCTGTGATGAGTTTTTTGTCTTCTATGTTTAATTTGCTGTCTCTGTGCGTGCATACGTGTGTGTCATGTTCACAGCGTCAAACACGCCAGAAGGCCAAGGCTTCTGTCAGGCAGGATTCAGTGTGGACTTCGTAAAGACATTTACATTACATTTTAGTCATTTAGCAGACGCTCTTATCCAGAGCGACTTACAGGAGCAATTAGGGTTAAGTGCCTTGCTCAAGGGCACATTAACGTCATTTAGCAGACGCTCTTAGCCAGAGCGACTCACAAATTGGTGCGTTCACCCTATAGCCAGTGGGATAACCACTTTACAATTTGGGGGGGGGGGGGGGGGGGGTTAGAAGGAATACTTTATCCTATCCCAGGTATTCCTTAAAGAGGTGGGGTTTCAAATGTCTCCGGAAGGTGGTGAGTGACTCCGCTGTCCTGGCGTCGTGAGGGAGCTTGTTCCACCATTGGGGTGCCAGAGCAGCGAACAGTTTTGACTGGGCTGAGCGGGAGCTATGCTTCCGCAGAGGAAGGGGAGCCAGCAGGCCAGAGGTGGATGAACGCAATGCCCTCGTTTGGGTGTAGGGACTGATCAGAGCCTGAAGGTACAGAGGTGCCGTTCCCCTCACTGCTCCATAGGCAAGCACCATGGTCTTGTAGCGGATGCGAGCTTCAACTGGAAGCCAGTGGAGTGTGCGGAGGAGGGTATGGTGGTGTTTAAACACCAAAACATCACCCAAAACTTTATTCCTATAACCAACCCTCTTTGGCAGTTTGTGCAGATTGCTACAATACCACAGTTTTTACTTGCACCTTTTCTGTTTGGTTTGCATAGGGTTATTCGGTCCATTAATCTAGCTAACATCTGAAAACAATCATGTTGTCTGCCTTTCCTAAAACAGAATAGTCGAGTTGTTTTTGGGGGACCTGGCAGTTTTTATTGGCAAGGTAAGAAACCTAATAATGGACAAGTAGAAGTGGAGGGATGGTGACTCGACTTGAAGTCTAAATGCATGACACATACAGTGTTTAAAGACTCTGAGCTAACAGTAAGGCAATGTTCAGACTGTCCAATGCACATGTCTATATATGGGCATTGGAGTACAGCTTGGATGTTGCAAAGTGCTAACCTCTTAAGAAAATATAGACAACCTGGCATGTGTTTGTATTCAGAAGTCAGGCCATGTCCTGTCAATTTTAAACACAATAGTCCAGTCTTGATTGTTGTTTTGTCCTTCCAGGACAATTGATCTCGGACGACATATGTGAAATCTTAAACCGCTTCAATAACCAGTTCAACACTCCTTATAGTAACCAGCTCTCAACCAAACCAGCTAGCGCACAGTTTGATGACAGCTATTTAGGTAAGAGCTCTCTCTTAACGGTGTACTAAACATTTTATATTTGGTTTAAAATAAGTTAGCAGAGAGTATGTTTCTGAACACTTCACTGAATACTAACCTTTAGTGTTTAGACAACTTAATTTCTAAATAGTAAAACATGTATCTATGAAAATACCCTCAATTAATAGGTGACATTTTGTACTGTCACTTCATATTCTGGGTGGCAGGTAGTCTAGAGGTTAGAGAACTGGGCCAGGAACCGGACGGTTGCCGGTTCGAATCCCATGTCCAAAATCGAAAAAATCTGGTCAGGAGTGGGCCGGCTGCCATCATGTAACCCCTAAACAGCTCACTGGGTGTTGCACTAGTAACTGGCCACTGCTCCAACCTCTCCAATCAAATGTGTGTACGTACAGTGGCTTGCGAAAGTATTCACCCCCCTTGGCATTTTTCCTATTTTGTTGCCTTACAACCGGGAATTAAAATTGATTTTTTGGGGGGTATGTATCATTTGATTTACACAACATGCCTACCACTTTGAAGATGCAAAATCTTTTTTATTGTGAAACAAAAAAAAAACTAGAAAAAAAAACTAGAAACCCCCCCCCCCAAAGTCAATACTTTGTAGAGCCACCTTTTGCAGCAATTACAGCTGTAAGTCTCTTGGGGTATGTCTCTATAAGCTTGGCACATCTAGCCACTGGGATTTTTGCCCATTCTTCAAGGCAAAACTGCTCCAGCTCCTTCAAGTTGGATAGGTTCCACTGGTGTACAGCAATCTTTAGGTCATACCACAGATTCTCAATTGGATTGAGGTCTGTGCTTTGACTAGGCCATTCCAAGACATTTAAATGTTTCCCCTTAAACCACTTGAGTGTTGCTTTAGCAGTATGCTTAGGGTCATTGTCCTGCGGGAAGGTGAACCTCCGTCCCAGTCTCAAATCTCCGGAAGACAAACGGGTTTCCCTCAAGAATTTCCCTGTATTTAGCGCCATCCATCATTCCTTCAATTCTGACCAGTTTCCCAGTCCCTGCCGATGAAAAACATCATGATGCTGCCACCACCATGGTTCACTGTGGGGAAGGTGTTCTCGGGGTGATGAGAGGTTGGTTTGCGCCAGACATAGTGTTTTCCTTGATGGCCAAAAAGCTCGATTTTAGTCTCATCTGACCAGAGTACCTTCTTCCATATGTTTGGGGAGTCTCCCACAACACCAAACGTGTTTGCTTATTTTTTTCTTTAAGCAATGGTGTTTTTCTGGACACTCTTCCGTAAAGGACAGATACGCCAATCTCCGCTGTGGAGCTTTGCAGCTCCTTCTGGGTTATCTTTGGTCTCTTTTGTTGCCTCTCTGATTAATGCCCTCCTTGCCTGGTCTGTGAATTTTGGTGGGCGGCCCTCTCTTGGCATATTCTTTCCATTTTTTAATAATGAATTTAATGGTGCTCCGTGGGATGTTCAAAGTTTGTTATTTTTTATAACCCAACCCTGATCTGTACTTCTCCACAACTTTGTCCCTGACCTGTTTGGAGAGCTCCTTGGTCTTCATGGTGCCGCTTGCTTGGTGGTGCCCCTTGCTTAGTGGTGTTGCAGACTCTGGGGCCTTTCAGAACAGGTGTATATATACTGAGATCATGTGACAGATCATGTGACACTTAGATTGCACACAGGTGGACTTTATTTAACTAAATATGTGACTTCTGACGGTAATTGGTTGCACCAGATCTTAGCAAAGGGGGTGAATACATATGCACGCACCACTTTACCGTTATTTACTTTTTGAAACTAGTTATTTTTTCAATTTCACTTCACCAATTTGGACTATTTTGTGTATGTCCATTACATGAAATCCAATTAAAAGTCAATTTAAATTACAGGTTGTAATGCAACAAAATAGGAAAAACGCCAAGGGGGATGAATACTTTAGCAAAGCACTGTATGTGTGTGTATATTGAAGGGGTTGGATACAGTAGAAGACCAATTTGGTGTCTTGTATTGATTTAATAAAGTATTATTTTTCTATTCATCATTTCAAGTTAAATCCCAAATGCTGGAGTATAGAGCCAAAACTTTAGCTTCACTGCCCAAATACATATTGGGGGGCACTGTATGTCTATAAATTATATTTATATGCCTCTAACATCCCCACCTGTGTGTCTTGGTGTCTGTTAGGTTACTCTGTGGCTGTTGGAGACTTTAATGGTGAAAGGGACGACGGTGAGGCTCAGTCTAGCATCTGAAACAATTGGTAGTGCTGCAGAGCTGGGCTCTGAAATATGAATAATGGTTCTCAACTCTGCAGACTTACTCCCCTCTTGTCTGACAGAGCGGCGATGCACAAGTTGTAGGGCTGGTGCTTTTCAAAGATTTTCCAAGCAGCAATTATCCTCTTCACATGCTGGTAGATTTGTAATGTATTATGTTTCTACATCTCCCTCATCTACAGATTATGTCACAGGCGTGCCGCGAGGAGACAAGGCCCTGGGCTATGTAAGGATTTAATTAGCACTACCTCTATCAGTTTACAACACAAACACTCTGATCTGCACCAGACATTGTTGTCATATGTCTTTTTGCAGGTTACTATTTTCAATGGAAATAACATGGAGTCAATGGTCAACTTCACAGGGGTGCAGGTAAACTGTGTTATAGTTACTATTAGGTTCCCTAATCCCCTGATCAGCTATCAAATTTAGCACTCTGGGGACTGCTGCTATATGTTCAGAAGATGGTTATATTTGTTTACAGGGCCTGGGAGTTTATATCATACAGTGAGGGATACAAGTATTTGATCCCCTGCTGATTTTGTACATTTGCCCACTGGCAAAGACATGATCAGTCTATAATTTTAATGGTAGGTTTATTTGAACAGTGAGAGACAGAATAACAAAAACAAAATCCAGAAAAACGCATGTCAAAAATGTTATGAATTGATTTGCATTTTAATGAGGGAAATAAGTATTTGACCCCTCTGCAAAACATGACTTAGTACTTGGTGGCAATCACAGAGGTCAGACGTTTCTTGTAGTTGGCCACCAGGTTTGCACACATCTCAGGAGGGATTTTGTCCCACTCCTCTTTGCAGATCTTCTCCAAGTCATTAAGGTTTCGAGGCTGACGTTTGGCAAATCGAACCTTCAGCTCCCTCCACAGATTTTCTATGGGATTAAGGTCTGGAGACTGGCTAGTCCACTCCAGGACCTTAATGTGCTTGTTCTTGAGCCACTCCTTTGTTGCCTTGGCTGTGTGTTTTGGGTCATTGTCATGCTGGAATACCCATCCACGACCCATTTTCAATGCCCTGGCTGAGGGAAGGTGGTTCTCACCCAAGATTTGACGGTACATGGCCCCGTCCATCGTCTCTTTGATGCGGTGAAGTTGTCCTGTCCTCTTAGTAGAATAACACCCTTCAAAGCATAATGTTTCCACCTCCATGTTTGACGGTGGGGATGGTGTTCTTGGGGTCATAGGCAGCATTCCTCCTCCTCCAAACACGGCGAGTTGAGTTGATGCCAAAGAGCTCCATTTTGGTCTCATCTGACCACAACACTTTCACCTAGTTCTCCTCTGAATCATTCAGATGTTCATTGGCAAACTTCAGACAGGCATGTATATGTGCTTTCTTGAGCAGGGGGACCTTGCGGGCGCTGCAGGATTTCAGTTCTTCACGGCGTAGTGTGTTACCAATTGTTTTCTTGGTGACTATGGTCCCAGCTGCCTTGAGATCATTGACAAGATCCTCCCGTGTAGTTCTGGGCTGATTCCTCACCGTTCTCATGATCATTGCAACTCCAAGAGGTGAGATCTTGTATGGAGCCCCAGGCCGAGGGAGATTGACAGTTATTTTGGGTTTCTTCCATTTGCGAATAATCGCACCAACTGTTGTCACCTTCTCACCAAGCTGCTTGGCGATGGTGTTGTAGCCCATTCCAGCCTTGTGAAGGCCTACAATCTTGTCCCTGACATCCTTGGAGAGCTCTTTGGTCTTGGCCATGGTGGAGAGTTTGGAATCTGATTGATTGATTGCTTCTGTGGACAGGTGTCTTTTATACAGGTAACAAGCTAAGATTAGGAGCACTCCCTTTAAGAGTGTGCTCCTAATTTCAGCTCGTTACCTGTATAAAAGACACCTAGGAGCCAGAAATCTTTCTAATTGAGAGGGGGATCAAATACTTTTTCCCCCTCACTGTATTAGTGACAGTGGACCTGCATGGAAACTGGGATGGAGAGAGAACTGGTTTGAGGTCATTCTCATTTACTGTAACTGCACAAAAACTGACAAGAGTAAAAGTCTCAAATTATGCGGCTAGCGGTTTACAATATTGCCTATCATTTGGTTCGGAGCCTGACCCTTTTGGCTCCCCCTCCTCAATCACAGCCCTCTTCCCCAGTGAGGTTCTTCACTTTCCCTGTCTGTCTGTTCTCCCCCCCAGGTATAATAAGAACTGGAGACTGCGTCCAAGATGTCCGACTGTTGTTTTCAAGGTAATCTACTCACGCCGATTCCAGGTTGCATCCAGTTTATACGAACCAACATCACGTGTACTAGCACTCAGCGCAAGCAACAACGAAAACATTGGATGAATATAAGATATCTTAGTCTGTATGATAAAAAAAAGTTATAATAAATACATTTGGCCTCAGCAACAATTAATTGAATAATTCAATGGATGTTTTGTGCAAAAAGGTGATGACTAAAGTGTCTTATAAGGAATTTTCAAATCTGTCCGTCAATGGAAATTGGCTTTCTGGGCCAGGAGTCAGCTAAACTACAGTACCTAAGCAAAACGGTAGGAGCAGTAGAAACTGTGCTTCTAGACTGAAACCCTGGCCCCTTTTAATTGTATTTACCTTTATTTATTAATTCAAGTTAGTCTCATTGAGATAAAATCTCTTTCATGAGAGACCTGGCCCAACCACGACAGCAGCAGGGGGAAACAATGTTTGAGACAAATATCAGACGTACTGTAAAAACTTAAGACACAGCATTAAAGGTTTTTTTGTTTTGCTTTGTTGTTTTTTTTTTACATACATTTCAATTAAAATAAACATACACGCATCATAGATTAAAAAAAGTATATATATATATATTATAGGTACCACCGCATCAAGTCGTAATGACAATCACATTCCTCAGTAATAATAATAATAATATGCCATTTAGCAGACAGTCATGTGCGCATACATTTTTACGTATGGGTGGTCCCGGGGATCGAACCCACTACCCTGGCGTTACAAGCGCCATGCTCTACCAACTGAGCTACAGAGGAGTAACGTGAGTCAACCAAATCTGCTCCCCCCTCTTCTGCCACTCAGTCATGCTGGTCTTCCAAGTCCTCCTCCTCTACTAAACCCTTCCTCGACTTAGCTACAATGCTCTTAGTTAAACCAGAGACTGTTTAGAAAACGAAACCACCTTTGGTTAAACCACAGGGTTAAATGTTAGCTGACTAACATTAGCTAATTCGTATCCTAGCTAACTGACGTTAACCTAGCTTGGCTCATCATTAGCCTGCTTTAATAACAAAAGACCAAATAACTACCTACTTCAATTTTGAAATTATAGTTGATTAGCTAGCTAGCTAGCTAGCTGGTTGGTTTCTCTAGTGAAAAACGAATCGAACTTACATCTTCGTCAGCCATCGTTCACCTTTCACCATCCCCTTTCATCTGCTGTGGTCAAAAATGCAGTTAGAGAGCAGTCAAGCCATGACTGGTCCAAAAACCTGACCATTTGTGTATCAGTAGACTGCTACAGGCTGTGTTCATTGGCTAGAACTTTCCCGTTATAAAAAGATAGTAAGCAGTTGCGAGAGCAAAATGGATTTTGGAGAGCAATCTGGAAAATTGGTGAGTGGGAGAGGAGACATCTGTGGGGACACAGAGTATTTGTGAGTGCAGAGTCTTGAAGTATATGGTGTGTGGTCCTCTGTAGCTCAGTTGGTAGAGCATGGCGCTTGTAACGCCAGGGTAGTGGGTTCGATCCCCGGGACCACCCATACGTAAAAATGTATGCACACACGACTAAGTCGCTTTGGATAAAAGCGTCTGCTAAATGGCAAATTATTATATTATTAAGTATTTCTTCAGGGGAACAAAAGTCTCTGGTCTCAAATTAATTTACTGTGTACGGCAATGCGGTTCTGCTCGCTCAGTCACACTTGTAAGCTCTCAAGTTTAATTTGTGCGCACCAGGTTGGCCTGCGCTCGTGTGACCCCTGTCCTCTGCTCGACTACATTTCTTCTCTTTCGTCTTTTTTGGCAGTTACCTGTATATCCATTGTTTTTGTCAAAATTGGTTAGGCTCAGTACATTTGGTTTGGAAACATTGGACAGCAATATTCAAACCTTATTGATTTTCAGGCAGATTGAAGTCAGGACTGAGACTGGACCACTCACGAACACAACAATGTCCCTGCCAGTGACAAGCATCCCTATAACATGATGCTGCCACCACAATACTTGAAAATACAAAGGGTTTCACCCTGATGTGTTGTATTGGATTTTACCTTGCCTGAGACTGTGATACCTCTGGTTCACAGGCCGAGATTAATGCCATACATTTGTTTGTAAAATTTTCTCACGAAGAATGTTGAATAAAATTATATTTTTTACTTACTTTACTGTTTGTCCGTGCGGTTGGTCCCTTTGACGGTAGGAATGTGAGACAATATATCCACAGGAAATCAAATCACATTTTATTTTATCACACACACCGAATACAACAGGTGTAGACCTTACAGTGAAATGCTTACTTACAAGCCCTTAACCAACAATGCAGTTTTAAGAAAGAAAAACAATCACAAAATACAATATAAAATAATATGAAAATAAAAGTAACAGATAATTGAAGAGCAGCAGTAAATTAACAATAGCGAGGCTATATATACAGGGGGTACCGGTACCGAGTCAATGTGCGGGGGCACCGGTTAGTCGAGGTAATTGAGGTAATATGTACACGTAGGTAGCGTTATTAAAGTGACTATGCATAGATAATAAACAGAGAGTAGCAGCAGCGTAAAGGGGGGGGGGGGGGGGGGGGCAATGCAAATAGTCTGGGTAGCCATTTGATTAGATGATCAGGAGTCTTATGGCTTGGGGGTAGAAGCTGTTACATTTACATTTTAGTCATTTAGCAGCTGCTCTTATCCAGAGCGACTTACAGTTAGTGAGTGCAGAATTATTTTTTTCTTCCATACTGGTCCCCCGTGGGAAAGGAACCCACAACCCTGGCGTTGCAAACGCCATGCTCTACCAACTGAGCTACACAGGACTACAAGCCTCTTGGACCTAGACTTGGCGCTCCGGTACCGTTTGCCGTGCGGTAGCAGAGAGAACAGTCTATGACTAGGGTGGCTGGAGTATTTGACAATTTTTAGGGCTTTCATCTGACACCGCCTGGTATAGAGGTCCTGGATGGCAGGAAGCTTGGCCCCAGTGATGTACTGGGCCGTACGCACTACCCTCTGTAGTGCCTTGCGGTCAGAGGCAGAGCAGTTGCATTACCAGGCAGTGATGCAACCAGTCAGGACGCTCTCGATGGTGCAGCTGTAGAACCTTTTGAGGATCTGAGGACCCATGCCAAATCTTTTCAGGTCTCCATAGGTTTTGTCGTGCCCTCTACACGACTGTATTTGGTGTGCTTGGACCATGTTAGTTTGTTGGTGATGTGGACACCAAGGAACTTGAAGCGCTCAACCTGCTCCACTACAGCCCCGTCGATGAGAATGGGGGCGTGCTCGGTCCTCTTATTTTTCCTGTAGTCCACAATCATCTCCTTTATCTTGATCACGTTGAGGGAGAGGTTGTTGTCCTGGCACCACACGGCCAGGTCTCTGACCTCCTCCCTATAGCCTGTCTCATCATTGTCGGTGATCAGGTCTACCACTGTTGTGTCATCGGCAAACTTAAATGATGGTGTTGGAGTTGTGCCTGGCCATGCAGTTATGAGTGAACAGGGAGTACAGGAGGGAACTGAGCACGCACCCCTGAGGCGCCCCTGTGTTGAAGATCAGCGTGGATGTGTTGTTACCTACCCTTCCCACCTGGGGCGGCCCGTCAGGAAGTCCAGGATCCAGTTGCAGAGGGAGGTGTTTAGTCCCAGGGTCCTTAGCTTAGTGATGAGCTTTGAGGGCACTATGGGGTTGAACACTGATCTGTAGTCAATGAATAGCAATCTCACATAGGTGTTCCTTTTGTCCAGGTGTGAAAGGGCAGTGTGGAGCGCAATAGAGATTACATCCTCTGTGGATCTGTTGGGGCGGTATGCTAATTGGAGTGGGTCTAGGGTTTCTGGGATAATGGTATTGACGTGAGCCATGAGTAGCCTTTCAAAGCACTTCATGACTACAGATGTGAGTGCTACGGGTCGGTAGTCATTTAGGCAGGTTACCTTCGTGTTCTTGGGCACAGGGACTATGATGGTCTGCTTGAAACATGTAGGTATTACAGACTTGGTCAGGGAGAGGTTGAAAATGTCAGTGTAGACACTTGCCAGTTGGTCAGCGCAAGCTCGGAGTACACGTCCTGGTAATCCCTTGTGAATGTTGACCTGTTTAAAGGTCTTACTCACATCCGCTATGGAGAGCGTGATCACACAGTCGTCCGGAACAGCTGATGCTCTCATGCATGTTTCAGTGTTACTTGCCTCGAAGCGAGCATAGAAGTAATTTAGTTCATCTGGTAGGCTCGTGTCACTGGGCAGCTCGCGGCTGTGCTTCCCTTTGTAGTGTGTAATAGTTTGCAAGCCCTGCCAGATCCAACGAGCGTCGGAGCCGGTGTAGTACGATTCGATCTTAGTCCTGTATTGACGCTTTGCCTGTTTGATGGTTCGTCGGAGGTCATAGCGGGATTTCTTATAAGCTTCCGGGTTACAGCCCCGCTCCTTGAAAGCGACAGCTCTACCCTTTAGCTCAGTGCGGATGTTGCCTGTAATCCATGGCTTCTGGTTGGGGTATGTACGTACAGTCACTGTGGGGACGACGTCATCGATGCACTTATTGATGAAGCCAGTGACTGATGTGATGTACTCCTCAATGCAATCGGAAGAATCCTGGAACATATTCCAGTCTGTGCTAGCAAAACGGTCCTGTAGCTTAGCATCTGTTCCATCTGACCACTTTTTTATTGACTGAGTCACTGGTGCTTCCTGCTTTAGTTTTTGCTTGTAAGTAGGAATCAGGAGGATAGAATTATGGTCAGATTTGCCAAATGGAGGGCGAGGGAGAGCTTTGTACGCGTCTCCGGTGTGTGGAGTAAAGGTGGTCTAGAGCTTTTTTCCCCTCTGGTTGCACATTTAACATCCTGGTAGAAATTAGGTAAAACTGATTTAAGTTTCCCTGCATAAAAGTCCCCGGCCACTAGGAGCACCGACTGGATGAGCATTTTCCTGTTTGCTTATAGCGTACACAGTTCATTGAGTGCGGTCTTAGTGCCAGCATCGGTTTGTGTTGGTATATAGACAGCTACGAAGAATATAGATAAACTCTCGGTAGATAGTGTAGTCTTCAGCTTATCATGACATACTCTACCTCAGGCAAGCAAAACCTTGAGACTTCCTTAAATATCGTGCCCCAGCTGTTGTTTACAAATATACATAGACCAGCCACCGTTGTCTTACCAGAGGCTGCTGTTCTAGCCTGCCGATACATTGTATAACCCGGCAGCTGTATGTTATGTCTTCGTTCAGCCACGACTCTGTGAAACATAAGATATTACAGTTTAATGTCCCGTTGGTAGGATATACGTACTTGTAGTTCGTCCACTTTACCATCAAGTGATTGTAAGTTGGCCAATAGTATCGATGGCAAAGGCAGATAAGCCACTCGTCGCCGGCTCCTTACCAGGCACCCCGATCTCCTTCTGCGATATCTCCTTTTCTTTCTACTGCGAATGACGGGGATGAGGGCCCTGTCGGGTGTCTGGAGCACATCCCTCTCGTCCGATTCATTAAAGAAAAATTATTAGTCCAGTTCAAGGTGCATAATCACTGTTCTGATGTCTAGAAGCTCTTTTCGGTCTTAAGAGACAGTAGCAGCAACATTTTGTACAAAACAATGCGAAAAAACTAACAAAATAGCACAGTTGGTTAAGAGTCCATAAAAAACGGCAGCCATCCCCTCCGGCTCCATCATGTCTCAAAGTAGAATTAAATAACCTTATCAAAGCGCTGGTAGTGAGTTCAGATTTCTATCACCTGAAACGTGCAGAACCATGTAAACATGAGCAAGAGCATGTATTTTCATCTTGTGCACATGCTTCAGGCGATAAAAATCTGAACACACTACCAGCACTTTGAAAAGTTGATTTATACTTTTCTGTGGATGACAGGAGTTTGGTGGCACATTATATACCTTGCTTTATTTGACAACATTATTGGAAAGGATTTGAGGGTTAGTTTAAGAGAAACAGGGCAGAGGCTGTTGAAGATTTTACGCAAGGGCCCGCCATAGACTAAGCGCAGCATCGCAGTTGATACTGTACTGTGGATTGCCATTGTCTCATGTCAGATGGCGTCCCTTCTTTGCGGCTCTCGTCCCGCAATAGGTGGAGGCGGAATCGACATGCTATCTGACGTAAGACAATGGACTGCTGGAAATTAACATTACTATTGTGATGCATAATTGCCATGGTAATATTGAATGTCTAGTCAATGAACATTAGGGGTAATAAGGCCTAGTCATTCTATAGTTTCAAAATTGATCTACCAACGCTTACATCAAATGCTTTATAAACAGCATCATCTCCCGTAGTAACGGTGCCATTCCAAACACAAAAACCAAGAAAATTAACTAAATCATCTAATAATAACAAGAGAAAGTAATCCAAGTTAGTTAAAGGCCCTAATTTCTATTTAGAAGCATTTTGCCCAGTGAGCTTTGCAGCCCAAATAACATTCATCTAACCACTAGCAAGAGCCCAAACGTCTCCTACTGCCAAATCTCCTCTTTCGCCTCACGGTCCGAATGGCTCTACGCCTTCTGCGGACTGGGCGAGAAGTGGATCGTCTGCATCTGGGAGTGATGATTGTTATACCTGAGTAGCTAGACCAGCGCTTTTATAGGCTTTGCCTTGGGAACAAAAAAAAAAAAAAAAACTGCGGGATATAAAGTAGCCTAATGGATCTAAGAGGATGACACGCTTCCTTTGAGAATAAAATTTAAATTTTACATTTTAGTCATTTTAGCAGACGCTCTTATCCAGAGCGACTTACAGTTAGTGAGTGCATACATTTTCATACAGGCCCCCCGTGGGAAACGAACCCACAACCCTGGCGTTGCAAGCGCCATGCTCTACCAACTGAGCTACAGGGGTAGACACTCCCGTAGCTTAGAATGCTTAGCGTATTATCATTAAGTGATAATGCCCGAAAGGCCGGTTTTTGGAGGATATATTGGCATGGGTGTTAGGCCCGAGACAAGTATTTATTCATACTATTTCATCCTTCCACAAATCTAGGGTTGCTACCCAAGCCGGCTGGTCGTTCTATCGGTTCGGTTGCCAGAGACTCAACCCAGTCATTCAGTGTTTTTGTTCAGTATCTATAGACGAGACCCAGTCATTCGTTCTAAATGTTCCATTGCCATACTGGCTGGCTCATCAAACTTGCAAAATTATTTTCCCTTGCTCGCTAGCTAGCCAACTACGGCAAATTTCAGTGAGGTCAAACGGTGCAGCCAGAATAACAACAAAGTAGCTGCATTTGCATAAGCTGTTTTCTAGTGACATTTATTTGGATATATCCATGACAATGAGCTAATGAGGTATAGAAAATGTGCTCTCGTCAGGACACTGTTCAGAGAGCCAACAACCCAGTTAACACAATCACTTCAAACTGAAGCTGGAAAGACTGCAAACCAGCTGCACTTCGTTTCGTTTTACCTTTTTTCAATTGACGTCTTTGTATATATCCATAAAAATTATGCCAGCTGATTCACGATTTCGACTGGCCGAGAAACGCTGCCTGCCTGTCTCGTTACGACTCCCGACACGTTCATTACTATGGGACAGCTGGAGATCGAATTTGAACATTCAAAACATGTTGCAAATGTCGGGGAGACAGACAGCAAGTTTTATACAAATCTCCGCTGCTGAAAACTAAATGTTAGTCTAAAAGAAATGTGAGATAATGTCTAGATGCTTTTTTTTTTAGTGGAGATCAAGTTAAGAAATTGCCTGGCTGGGCTGATGAGACAGTGGATAGCGCAGTCAGCTGGAACAGAGTAAATAGGCATTTTAACGTCATAGATTTAGCCGGTAGTAACTTGTAGAATAGACACCGGCTGGAATGCGGTTTTAACCAACCAGCATTCAGGATTAGACCCACTCGTTGTATAATATAGATATTATGGTGTCTGTGAAATGCAATCAATGACTAACAGACAAGATACATTTATACTTTTGTTTATTGAGGAATTCAGGGTACATACATGGTGAACAAGCTTGAGTATATACCGTCAGTAGTATTCACTGTGACTACACTACTGAAAGTCCTAACTGATATCATACCTCACATTATGAAAAGAAACGTCTTGCAAGTTTGATGCTAATGGCAAATGTCAAGAAAAGGTACAGAAATCAATGTCTGTAGTAGTTGGTCGTGTCATCGTCTCAGTATGTCCAGTCATGTCCGTGGTCATGTCCAGTCATGTCCGTGGTCATGTCCGTGGTCACCTCTGCAGAAACAAAAACATTCAGGGTACAGTGAGACATGTGGCTTCTAAAGCTTTCCCTGGCATTGTCACTCAGTTCAAACTATGACTACCAGCCATCTTCAATATGATCTGGACTGAGGGAGTAAACTTCTGGGTAGTCTCACCAGACTCGGGGCACTCCGCACGCTCCGTGAGAAGAGACTACCTTTTGGTAGAGTGTAATTACACTGTAATTAAACATTGTACCATTTTTGTCTGTGTCATACAGTGGGGAAAAAAAGTATTTAGTCAGCCACCAATTGTGCAAGTTCTCCCACTTAAAAAGATGAGAGAGGCCTGTAATTTTCATCATAGGTACACGTCAACTGTGACAGACAAAATTAGGAAAAAAAATCCAGAAAATCACATTGTAGGATTTTTAATGACTTTATTTGCAAATTATGGTGGAAAATAAGTATTTGGTCAATAACAAAAGTTTCTCAATACTTTGTTATATACCCTTTGTTAGAAATGACACAGGTCAAACGTTTTCTGTAAGTCTTCACAAGGTTTTCACACACTATTGCTGGTATTTTGGCCCATTCCTCCATGCAGATCTCCTCTAGAGCAGTGATGTTTTGGGGCTGTCGCTGGGCAACACGGACTTTCAACTCCCTCCAAAGATTTTCTATGGGGCTGAGATTTTGAGACTGGCTAGGCCACTCCAGGACCTTGAAATGCTTCTTACGAAGCCACTCCTTCGTTGCCCGGGCGGTGTGTTTGGGATCATTGTCATGCTGAAAGACCCAGCCACGTTTCATCTTCAATGCCCTTGCTGATGGAAGGAGGTTTTCACTCAAAATCTCACAATACATGGCCCCATTCATTCTTTCCTTTACACGGATCAGTCGTCCTGGTCCCTTTGCAGAAAAACTGCCCCAAAGCATGATGTTTCCACCCCCATGCTTCACAGTAGGTATGGTGTTCTTTGGATGCAACTCAGCATTCTTTGTCCTCCAAACACGACGAGTTGAGTTTTTACCAAAAAGTTCTATTTTGGTTTCATCTGACCATATGACATTCTCCCAATCCTCTTCTGGATCATCCAAATGCACTCTAGCAAACTTCAGACGGGCCTGGACATGTACTGGCTTAAGCAGGGGGACACGTCTGGCACTGCAGGATTTGAGTCCCTGGCGGCGTAGTGTGTTACTGATGGTAGGCTTTGTTACTTTGGTCCCAGCTCTCTGCAGGTCATTCACTAGGTCCCCCCGTGTGGTTCAGGGATTTTTGCTCACCGTTCTTGTGATCATTTTGACCCCACAGGGTGAGATCTTGCGTTGAGCCCCAGATCGAGGGAGATTATCAGTGGTCTTGTATGTCTTCCATTTCCTAATAATTGCTCCCACAGTTGATTTCTTCAAACCAAGCTGCTTACCTATTGCAGATTCAGTCTTCCCAGCCTGGTGCAGGTCTACAATTTTGTTTCTGGTGTCCTTTGACAGCTCTTTGGTCTTGGCCATAGTGGAGTTTGGAGTGTGACTGTTTGAGGTTGTGGACAGGTGTCTTTTATACTGATAACAAGTTCAAACAGGTGCCATTAATACAGGTAACGAGTGGAGGACAGAGGAGCCTCTTAAAGAAGAAGTTAGAGGTCTGTGAGAGCCAGAAATCTTGCTTGTTTGTAGGTGACCAAATACTTATTTTCCACCATAATTTGCAATTAAATTCATTAAAAATCCTACAATGTGATTTTCTGGATTTTTCTTTCTCAATTTGTCTGTCATAGTTGACGTGTACCTATGATGGAAATTACAGGCCTCTCTCATATTTTTAAGTGGGAGAACTTGCACAATTGGTGGCTGACTAAATACTTTTTTTCCCCACTGTATGTGCCATATTAGTTGATGGTGCTATGTGACCACAGTGTAAACATAACCAGTTGGTTTAGTTAATACTAGAACCGCCAGTGGAGTTTGATTTTGCAAGGACTCGAGCTGTTTCTTCGACAAGCTATGCTACTCGGGCTACACGGAGAAGCAGCACAGCTTGTTTGGGAAAACAATTGAGTCGCACAAAATGGAATATAACATTACGAATAATGTTTGGAATTATACAATTTCATGTGTATTTTCTAAAGGACGTATTTGGGTGTTTTTGGAGCCTTTGTTCATGTTTTTCGTAGCCCCCATACTGCAGAACGAGCAATGAGGGAGTCTATTGCGGGTGGGGTGTAAGTTTCTCAAAACAAAGTGAAATCGCAAAAAAAATAATGTCTGGACCCTTTTATAACATACCATTTACATAACATTTTTTGATTTGGTAGTAAAATAGTGAACCAATCCTTTTAAAAAAAGGTCCAATGCAGCCATTTTTTCTCTCAATATTAAATCATTTATGGGTAACAATTAAGCACCTATATATTCACTACCGTTCAAAAGTTTGGGGTCACTTATAAATGTCCTTGTTTTCGAAAGAAAAGCAAAAAATTTTATCCATAAAAATAACATCAAATTGATCAGAAATAAAGTGTAGACATTGTTAATGTTGTAAATGGCTAATGTAGCTGGAAACGGCTGATTTATAATGGAATATCTACATAGGCTCTACAGAGGCCCATTATCAGCAACCATCAGTCCTGTGTTACAATGGCACGTTGTGTTAGCTAATCCAAGTTTATTATTTTAAAAGGCTAATTGATCATTAGAAAACCCTTTTGCAATTATGTTAGCACAGCTGAAAACTGTTGTGCTGATTAAAGAAGCAATAAAACTGGCCTTCTTGAGACTAGTTGAGTATCTGGAGCATCAGCAATTGTGGGTTCGATTACAGGCTCAAAATGGCCAGAAACAAATATCTCGCATGGAATAGCTTTCATTTCTCAGAACAAGAATAGACTGACGAGTTTCAGAAGAAAGTTATTTGTTTCACAGGACTGATTTTTTATAATGGGCCTCTGTACGCCTATGTATATATTCCATTAAAAATCAGCCGTTTCCAGTTACAATAGCCATTTACAACATTAACAATGTCTACACTGTATTTCTGATCAATTTTATGTTATTTTAATGGACCAAAAAATTGCTTTTCTTTCGAAAACAAGGACATTTCTAAGTGACCCCAAACTTTTGAATGGTAGTGTATATACATAGTACCAGTCAAAAGTTTGGACACACCTACTCATTCAAGGGTTTTTCTTTATTTTTACTATTTTCTACATTGTAGAACAATAGTGAAGACATCAAAACTATGAAATAAAACACATATGGAATCATGTAGTAACCCAAAAAGTGTTAAAACAAATCAAAATATATTTTATATTTGAGATCCTTCAAAGTAGCTACCCTTTTCCTTGATGAGAGCTTTGCACACTCTTGACATTCTCTCAACTAGCTTAATGAGGTAGTCACCTGGAATGACAGAAAATAGTAAAAATAAAGAAAAACCCTGGAATGAGTAGGTGTGTCCAAACTTTTGACTGGCACTGTATGCATGTATGTATGAATGTACAGTGGGGAGAACAAGTATTTGATACACTGCCGATTTTGCAGGTTTTCCTACTTACAAAGCATGTAGAGGTCTGTCATTTTTATCATAGGTACACTTCAACTGTGAGAGACGGAATCTAAAACAAAAATCCAGAAAATCACATTGTATGATTTTTAAGTGGTCCTCTGTAGCTCAGCTGGTAGAGCACGGCGCTTGTAACGCCAAGGTAGTGGGTTCGATCCCCGGGACCACCCATACACAAAAATGTATGCACTCATGACTGTAAGTCGCTTTGGATAAAAGCGTCTGCTAAATGGCATATTAATTTGCATTTTATTGCATGACATAAGTATTTGATCACCTACCAACCAGTAAGAATTCCGGCTCTCACAGACCTGTTAGTTTTTCTTTCAGAAGCCCTCCTGTTCTCCACTCATTACCTGTATTAACTGCACCCGTTTGAACTTGTTACCTGTATAAAATACACCTGTCCACACACTCAATCAAACAGACTCCAACCTCTCCACAATGGCCAAGACCAGAGAGCTGTGTAAGGACATCAGGGATAAAATTGTAGACCTGCACAAGGCTGGGATGGGCTATAGGACAATAGGCAAGCAGCTTGGTGAGAAGGCAACAACTGTTGGCGCAATTATTAGAAAATGGAAGAAGTTCAAGATGACGGTCAATCACCCTCGGTCTGGGGCTCCATGCAAGATCTCACCTCGTGGGGCATCAATGATCATGAGGAAGGTGAGGGATCAGCCCAGAACTATCTTTGGAGGGAGCTGAAAGTCCGTATTGCCCAGCGACAGCCCCAAAACCTGAAGGATCTGGAGAAGGTCTGTATGGAGGAGTGGGCCAAAATCCCTGCTGCAGTGTGTGCAAACCTGGTCAAGACCTACAGGAAACGTATGATCTCTGTAATTGCAAACAAAGGTTTCCATACCAAATATTAAGTTCTGCCCTTCTGATGTATCAAATACTTATGTCATGCAATAAAATGCAAATTAATTACTTAAAAATCCTACAATGTGATTTTCTGGATTTTTGTTTCAGATTCCGTCTCTCACAGTTGAAGTGTACCTATGATAAAAATGACAGACCTCTACATGCTTTGTAAGTAGGAAAACCTGCAAAATCGGCAGTGTATCAAATACTTGTTCTCCCCACTGTATGTATGTATGTATGTATGTATGTATACACACAGTACCTTATTTGAGCTGTTCTTGTCATAATATGGACTTGGTCTTTTACCAAATAGGGCTATCTTCTGTACCTTGTCACAACACAACTGATTGGCTCAAACGCATTAAGACGGAAATAAATTCAACAAATTAACTTTTAAGAAGGTACACCTGTTAATTGAAATGCATTCCAGGTGACTACCTCATGAAGCTGGTTGAGAGAATGCCAAGAGTGTGCAAAGCTGTCATTAAGACAAAAGGTGGCTATTTGAAGAATCTCAAATATAAAATATATTTTGATTTGTTTAACACTTTTTTGGTTACTACATGATTCCATATGTGTTTTTCATAGTTTTGATGTCTTCACTATTATTCTACAATAAAGAAAAACCCTTGAATGAGTAGGTGTGTCCAAACTTTTGACTGGTAGTGTGTGTATATATATATATATATATATATATACACACTACCAGTCAAAAGTTTGGACACACCTAGGCCGTCATTGTAAATAGGAATTTGTTCTTAACTGACTTGCCTAGTTAAATAGAGGTTCAATAAAATAAATATATATATATTTTAAACAGGAAAATCATGTTGTTGACTGCACTGGGCCTTTAAGCTTCTCCAGCGTCGATCTAGGTCAACCCTGAGGGCATGGTTCTCCTCGAGTTCACAAAACAATATTTTATTCACGTGGATCAGTTTCTAGGATCATAAGAAGCCCCAGTATTGTGTTCTATAAGAATTGCTCATTTTGGTGAAAATGACAAAATTAAGAAAATATAATTTAAAAGCATTACAAAATTAAGGGTTAGGGTTAACAATGTTAATTTAGCATCAACAAAATACATTCATCTTAACTTTAAAAATGACTTACCTCTTCTACCTAGGAGTTGGCTAGTATGTCCGTGGGCGCTTGTGGGACTCCTCCCTTGGTTCCCTCGGCGGGTCAGCCAGCATCACCTTCATCCTCACTCCGTTCACCATTTTACCATGCAAGGCAGCCATAGCTTCACCCGCACTCTCTTTCTCGGCATACTTCATGTAGCCTACGTTCCTCCCAGGCACGAGGTGCACCTCCACAAGGGAACCAAATCGACTGCAGAAAGAACCATCAGTAAGTACTTGTGCTTATTAGGCCTGATTGCTTATAAAACATTATGAAATAGTTTGTTTAGGTAACTGTAAATATTGTAGAGTGGGGAGAACAAGTATTTGATAGAGTGGGGAGAACAAGTATTTGATACACTGCCGATTTTGCAGGTTTTCCTACTTACAAAGCATGTAGAGGTCTGTAATTTTTATCATATGTACACTTCAACTGTGAGAGACGGAATCTAAAACAAAAATCCAGAAAATCACATTGTATGATTTTTAAGTAATAAATTTGCATTTTATTGCATGACATAAGTATTTGATCACCTACCAACCAGTAAGAATTCCGGCTCTCACAGACCTGTTAGTTTTTCTTTAAGAATCCCTCCTGTTCTCCACTCATTACCTGTATTAACTGCACCTGTTTGAACTCGTTACCTGTATAAAAGACACCTGTCCACACACTCAATCAAATAGACTCCAACCTCTCCACAATGGCCAAGACCAGAGAGCTGTGTAGGGACATAAGGGATACAAATTGTAGACCTGCACAAGGCTGGGATGGGCTACAGGACAATAGGCAAGCAGCTTTGTGAAAAGGCAACAACTGTTGGCGCAATTATTAGAAAATGGAAGAAGTTCAAGATGACAATCAATCACCCTCGGTCAGGGGCTCCATGCAAGATCTCACCTCGTGGGGCATCAATGATCATGAAGAAGGTGAGGGATCAGCCCAGAACTACACGGCAGGACCTGGTCAATGACCTGAAGAGAGCTGGGACCACAGTCTCATAGAAAACCATTAGTAACACACTACGCCGTCGTGGATTAAAATCCTGCAGCGCACGCAAGGTCCCCCTGCTCAAGCCAGCGCATGTCCAGGCCCGTCTGAAGTTTGCCAATGACCATCTGGATGATCCAGAGGAGGAATGGGAGAAGTTCATGTGGTCTGATGAGACAAAAATAGAGCTTTTTGGTCTAAACTCCACTCGCCGTGTTTGGAGGAAAAAGAAGGATGAGTACAACCCCAAGAACACCATCCTAACCGTGAAGCATGGAGGTGGAAACATCATTCTTTGGGGATGCTTTTCTGCAAAGGGGGGAGGATGGATGGGGTCATGTATCGTGAGATCTTGGCCAACAACCTCCTTCCCTCAGTAAGAGCATTGAAGATGGGTCGTGGCTGGGTCTTCCAGCATGACAATGACCCGAAACACACAGCCAGGGCAACTAAGGAGTGGCTCCATAAGAAGCATCTCAAGGTCCTGGAGTGGCCTAGCCAGTTTCCAGACCTGAACCCAATAGAAAATCTTTGGAGGGAGCTGAAAGTTCGTATTGCCCAGCGACAGCCCCGAAACCTGAAGGATCTGGAGAAGGTCTGAATGGAGGAGTGGGCCAAAATCCCTGCTGCAGTGTGTGCAAACCTGGTCAAGACCTACAGGAAACGTATGATCTCTGTAATTGCAAACAAAGGTTTCTGTACCAAATATTAAGTTCTGCTTTTCTGATGTATCAAATACTTATGTCATGCAATAAAATGCAAATTAATTACTTAAATCATACAATGTGATTTTCTGGATTTTTGTTTTAGATTCCGTCTCTCACAGTTGATGTGTACCTATGATAAAAATTACAGACCTCTACATGCTTTGTAAGTAGGAAAACCTGCAAAATCAGCAGTGTATCAAATACTTGTTCTCCCCACTGTATAACCAGCATGGCTACCACAGCATTCTGCAGCGATATGCCATCCCATCTGGTTTGGGCTTATTGGAACTATCATTTGTTTTTCAACAGGACAATGACCCAACACACCTCCAGGCTGTGTAAGGGCTATTTGACCAAGAAGGAGAGTGATGGAGTGCTGCATCAGATGACCTGGCCTCCACAATCCCCCCGACCTCAACCTAACTGAAATGGTTTGGGATGAGTCGGACCGCAGAGTGAAGGAAAAGCAGCCAACAAGTGCTCAGCATATGTGGGAACTCCTTCAAGACTGTTGGAAAAGCATTCCAGGTGAAGCTGGTTGAGAGAATGCTGAGTGTGCAAAGCTGTCATCAAAGCAAAGGGTGGCTATTTGAAGAATCTCAAATATAAAATATATTTTGATTTGTTTAACACTTTTTTTTGTTACTACATGATTCCATATGTGTTATTTCATAGTTTTGATGTCTTCACTATTATTCTACAAAGTAGAAAATAGTAAAAATAAAGAAAAACCCTGGAATGAGTAGGCGTGCCCAAACTTTTGACTGGTGCTGTATGTATGTATGTGTGTATGCATGCATGCACGCACACACGCACGCAGCGGGAGGAGTTGTCCCCGCTCCTGCCATAGGCTCTGTCGATGTCGCTATCTGAGGCTCTTATATAAGACCTTTAAATAATGTGTTATCATAGTAAGGACTTATTGGGATTGTGAACTGAAGGACACAGCTTAGCTATTTTAAGTTCTTCCATACCAGAAGACATCTTCCAAGACGTCCATGGGAAGAGGTGCAGGGCTGAAGACCACAAAGAGACGCTCCTTAACCCGGCTATCTGGGGGTGCCAGGTTCTTCAGAGAGGGAAGTGATACATCTGTCTGGATCCGGGGCATCGGAGAGGCTGTGCGGTAACCCTGATAGACACACGTCACATTAAGAGATTAACAGAATACCCATTCGCACACCAACATCCTGAAGTTAGTCCTAAAAAGAAAATCATTCTGAGTCTTGAAAATCTACGATCTGTCTAGATGTGATAGTCCATGAAAAATGAGTTGGAAAGGTTGTGAGCTCCTTTGAGGAGCTATGCCAATCTTGATACTAGAATAACTGCAAGTGCAAGTACAACACTGTTGCTTACTGTGCTCGTCTTCATCAGTTGCTGGCTGGTGGTAGGACCATTCCACACCATTGACATCATCTGAGCAGCAACCAGCTGCATCGCCATCTTCCCGACAGGACTAACAAAAGGACATGACAATTGTCTTACAATGGTGACCCACTCGTTTTTTTACCCTTTCAGCATCTCTAGAATGTACTCGAACGGACGGGTAGGGACAGAGACAAACACATAAAGTAGACATACAATTTGATGCATTCATTCTATCGATTTGACATTTATTATTGTGAGTGCTGCTACTTCTAGGGAAACTAGTTGTGAGAGAAAATAAGCTGCGTGTATCCAATTGTAGTTAATACTATTAATAATAACTGATAACGCTTTTCATTGAAAAACAATGACAGTGAGTGCAATAAAATAAATAAAAACAAGAGACGTAGATAAATTAAGGCCACTGACAAAGAACACAGTTGACACTACAAGGGACAAGGAAAACAAGGAACACCGCTATAACTAAGAGAAGGCCTTCCTAAAGAGTGTTTTTGGGCCAGTTTTAACACTAGAACTGTCATAGGCCAACGACCACTGACGTTTGATTTTGTACATTAAAAAACTGCCAAAAGAATTCCAACGTCCTGCTCCTAAATATTTATATTTATAAATATTTATATTTTACATTGCTCAGTTGTCATAATTTTCAAAACACAAACAGGAAAGTATTTAGATATGGAAGCATGTAGCTGCCTAAAGTCATGTTTTTAGGGTGTACCGGCAACAACAGCCAGTGTGAAACCCCACAGAAGAAGTAGAACAGACTCCTGAGTCTCCTGAGTGGCGCAGTGGTCTAAGGCACTGCATCGCAGTGCTAACTGTGCCACTAGAGATCCTGGTTCGAATCCAGGCTCTGTCGCAGCCGGCCGCGACCGGGAGACTCATGGGCGGCGCACAATTGGCCCAGCGTCGTCCAGGCTAGGGGAGGGAATGGCCGGCAGGGATGTAGCTCAGTTGATAGAGAATGGCGTTTGGGTTCGATTCCCACGGGGGGCCAGTATAAAAAAAAATAAAAAATAAAAAAAGATGTATTCACTAACTGTAAGTCGCTCTGGAAAAGAGCGTCTGCTAAATGACTAAAATGTAAATGTAAACAGACAGTGTTTGCGAGGACTTTGCGGGAGGGGACTATAAAGCTCAGAGGAGGGGACACGGGGAGATACTAGTAGCTAGCTAATATGGCCAATTGGCTATTATACACTGAGGGTAAAAACATTAGGAACACCTTCCTAATATTGAGTTGCACCACCCCTTTTGCCCCCAGAACAGCCTCAATTCGTCAGGGCATAGACTCCACAGGGTGTCGAAAGCATTCCACAGGGATGCTGGCCCATGTTGACTCCAATGCGTCCCACAGTTGTGTCAAGTTGGCTGGATGTCCTTTGGGTGGTGGACCATTCTTGATACACACAGGAAACTGTTGAGCATGAAAAACCCAGCAGCGTTATACTTCTTGACACTCAAACCAGTGCAAGGCTTAAAAATCCTTATTTAACCTGTCTCCTCCCCTTCATCTACACTGATTGAAGTGGATTAAACAAGGGACATCAATAAGGGATCATAGCTTTCACCTGGTCAGTCTATGGCATGGAAAGAGCAGGTGTTCCTAATGTTTTATACACTCAGTGTATGTAGCTAGCCACTGGTAGGTTAGCCAGCTAGTAGCTAGCTTTCTATGAATAGTCACTACTGGCTAACGTTAGCTAGCTAGCTACCTTCACAACAAGACACCATCGTGGAACACCTTTAGGTATGATAAGTGGCTTTTTTGTCTTGTAATTTCACATTTGGAAGGGGCATTGAAACAATTAGCTGGATAACTAGCTAGCATGGTTATTTATTTTCTTAAAGACATCTAGCAAGCTATGATGCACTAAAGTAACCACTAATGGTATGTGGCTATTCAAAAACAAGGCAATTATCTGAAAGCATGTCATCTGACTATATAGTGTAACGTCACATGTACAATAAAACAGGGCGTGAGCCCATGGCTATGTCGGCTCAAAACAAAGTGACGCATGTCAAGAACATAGAGATACATCCAAAGTGTTTGCTCTTGGTAAAAGAAAAACGAATATGTACTTTATCTGCCTTTTCAAGAAGAACTAGTAATAGTCTTAACATATACTTTATGGAAAATACATGTTCTATGTTTCTGAACGTTGAACCATGCGGTCTTGTTGACAATATGACCAGGGCACTCCTCCCTCACAGCTTTCACCTATTCACGTCACGGGCCATAGCTCGGTGCACCCCGGTCCAGCTTAATTAAACTCCCTCAATATACGGACTACTCTACGGCATGGTAGTGTCCACATTAGAATAAAATCTAATTCTATTCATATTGTAGTCCCATGATCCTCCCCACTGAATTCTTGTACGTGACATTTTGCTTATTGCAAGTCAAGCTTTCGTTTGCATGCCAGTAAATATTGTCAGTATTAAATTATTATGTGGTCCTCTGTAGCTCAGCTGGTAGAGCACAGCACTTGTAACGCCAAGGTAGTGGGTTCGATCCCCGGGACCACCCATACACAAAAATGTATGCACGCATGACTGTAAGTCGCTTTGGATAAAAGCGTCTGCTAAATGGCATATTATTATTATTATACCTGCAGGGGACAGTAACAGAGACTCTGTAAGGGGGCAGATGATCTATGATATGTACTGGAACGAGTCGATTCTTATGAGTAGCTGTTGTCTGATTTGAAGGCTACCAAAGTTATTCTGGGAAGAAAAGCCTTTTCTATTTTAGCTCATTTGCCCCAGACCTGTTTCAACCATCAGGAAACTATGATGTCATTGCTGTGTACGGGCAACCCGAGCAGCTCCTCCAGCAGACGCTGCCCCCTCCTGTCTTCCAGATGCTGCTGCCCACCATCAGACAGGTAAAGATACTCTCCCATAGGAAGCAAGGGCTGGAGGGGAACCAAAATGGCTGAAAGATGCCTTGATGCCCTAATTCCCCCCCACCACCCCTAGTTACCACTAGTCATATGTTCAATAAGATGTTCTGCAAAAATAACAACACAGAAATGTTATGAGGTTATGTCAAACATGTTGGAAACCATTATCAAAGAAACCTACAGTAGTTGAACATTGTGTAGATAGTAAACAAGATCACAACTAAGAAGAATAGCTGTTACCTGTAGGACAATGTCTCTCTCTAAGGTCACCAAGGGTAGCCAGTAAATGTTTAAATTGTGCATGCCTCAGTCAACATGTCAAAATACAGTTATACCTATGGCTTGCATAACCAATTCAGTGCCCTTGTCAGTGTCCTCCCTGAGATTTGAAGGTTGGACAGTTCGACCACTGGCAGAGTCATACCAGACTGTAAAAAAATGGGACCCGATGAGTCTCTGCTTGGCACTCAAGATAGATTGTGGTTAAGGCCCTGCAATAGACTAGCGTCCTATCCAGGGGGTGTACTTGTATATTGCAGCTTTAACAGTATTGAGTCAAGGAACAGCTTTACTGCTCAATAAGTTATGGTGTCACAGTCCTGAAGGGGGATACCCAGAAGGTGCCATGACATGACAACCAGCAGTTTTGGTAAATACTGTCCCACCAAGGACTAACTCAAAAACAAATGGGCAAAAGGGGTCCTTCTCTCTCTCACACACACAGTCAGTGTCAAAATTGTACATCTACATATACAGTGCCTTCAGAAAGCATTCAGACCCTTGACTTTTTCCACATTTTGTTAGGTTACAGCCTTATTCTAAAATTGATTAAATTGTTGTTGTTTTTCACATCAATCTACATACAATACCCCATAATGACAAAGCAAAAACAGGTTTTTAAAAATGTGTGCAAAGAAATCAACGAAATATCACATTTACATAAGTATTCAGACCCTTTACTCAGTACTTTGTTGAAGCACCTTTGGCAGCGATTACAGCCACAAATCGTCTTGGGTATGACGCTATAAGCTTGGCACACATGTATTTGGGGAGTTTCTCCCATTCTTATAATAATAATAATTATTATTATTATTATATGCCATTTAGCCATTTGCCATTTTTATCCAAAGCGACTTACAGTCATGAGTGCATACATTTTTGTGTATGGGTGGTCCCGGGGATCGAACCCACTACCTTGGCGTTACAAGCGCCGTGCTCTAACCAGCTGAGCTACAGAGGACCACCCATAGGACCATTCTTCTCTGCAGATCTTCCCAAACTCTGTCAGGTTGGATGGGTAGCGTCGCTGCACAGCTATTTTCAGGTCTCTCCAGAGATGTTAGATCAGGTTCAATTCTGGGCTCTGGCTGGGCCACTCAAGGACATTCAGAGACTTGTCCCAAAGTCACTCCTGCGTTGTCTTGGCTGTGTGCTTAGGGTTGTTGTCCTGTTGGAAAGAGAACCTTCACCCCAGTCTGAGGTCCTGAGCGCTCTGGAGCAGGTTTTCATCAAGGACCTCTCTGTACTTTGCTCCGTTCATCTTTCCCTCGATCCTGACTAGTCTCCCAGTCCCTGGCGCTGAAAAACATCCCCACAGCATGATACTGCCACCACCATGCTTCACTGTAGGGATGGTGCCAGGTTTCCTCCAGACATGACGCTTGGCATTCAGGTCAAAGAGTTCAATCTTGGTTTTATCAGACCAGAGAATCTTGTTTCTCATGATCATTTAGTTGCCTTTTGGCAAACTCCAAGCGGGCTGTCATGTGCCTTTTACTGAGGAGTGGCTTCCGACTGGCCACTCTACCATAAAGGCCTGATTGCTGGAGTGATGCAGAGATGGTTGTCCTTCTGGAAGATTCTCCCATCTCCATAGAGGAACTCTGGAGCTCTGTAAGAGTGACCATCAGGTTCTTGGTCACCTCCTTGTCCAAGGCCCTTCTCCCACGATTGCTCAGTTTGGCTAGGCGGCCAGCTCTAGGAAGAGTCTTGGTGGTTCCAAACTTCTTCCCATTTAAGAATGATGGATGCCACTGTGTTTTTGGGGACCTTCAATGCTGCAGAAATGTTTTAGTACCCTTCCCCAGATCTGTGCCTCGACACAATCCTGTCTCAGAGCTCTATGGACAATTCCTTCAACCTCATGGCTTGGTTTTTGCTCTGACATGCACTGTCAACTGTGGGACCTAATATAGACAGGTGTGTGCCTTTCCAAATCATGTCCAATCTATTTAAATTACTACAGGTGGACTCCAATCAAGTTGTAGAAACATCAAGGATGATCAATGGAAACACGATGCACCGGAGCTCAATTTCAAGTCTCATAGCAAAGGGTCTGAATACTTATGTAAATAAGGTATGTTTTTTATTTGTAATACATTTTGATTATTTTTTGCAAACATCTGTTTTTGCTTTGTCATTATGGGATTTTGTGTGTAGATTTATGAGGAAAAAAATGAATTTAATCCATTTTAGAATAAGGCTGTAACGTAACAAAACGTGGAAAAAGGGGTCTGAATACTTCCCCAATGCACTGTATATGAATGATTTACAAAGCCAGGCACATTTAACAGTTAGACTAATAATTATAGACCTAATTAATTTGGGATTTCCTCTCTCCAATTTTCTTAGACAATTAGGCTAAGGCAAGGACTGTTTCTTTGTCTCTGCTGCTGCTGCCTCCGCCGCATTGTTCAACTGTGTTATTATGCACATAGCAACATAGGGAAAGGCGCCAATTCAATGGCGCACTGAAGATTATGTTTTAGAACCGCGGACAGCGACCGTATTCAACGCCGGAGAAAGCACATTTGTTATAAAATGTAATTACATTTAGAGTTGCACCATTATTTTTCAAATAATATAACCATATACAATTTTATATCTGTGCCATCCTTCGCAAAGGATTAGTCCACTGAGACAGGCGCGAATCAGACAGGTGTCTTGTGCACCATGATAAAATAAACAATTGCGATTGCTCGACTAGAAGAGATCAGTCGATCAACAGTCAATCGACCAAACAATCGACTAAATTGGGTCAGACCTAACATTTAGTGTAAATTGTGTTTTTGTCATCTCTTTGTGTCTTTCATATAAACTCAGCAAAAAAAGAAACATCCCTTTTTCAGGACCCTGTCTTTCAAAGATAATTCGTAAAAATCCATGCTTGTTCAATGAACCATAAACAATTAATGAACATGCACCTGTGGAACGGTCGTTAAGACACTAACAGCTAACAGACGGTAGGCAATTAAGGTCACAGTTATTAAAACTTAGGACACTAAAGAGGCCTTTCTACTGACTCTGAAAAACACCAAAATAAATATGCCCAGGGCCCCTGCTCATCTGCGTGAACGTGCCTTAGGCATGCCGCAAGGAGGCATGACGACTGCAGATATGGCCAGGGCAATAAATTGCAATGTCCGTACTGTGAGACGCCTAAGACAGCGCTACAGGGAGACAGGACGGACAGCTGATCGTCCTCGCAGTGGCACAACACGTGTAACAACACCTGCACAGGATCGGTACATACGAACATCACACCTGCGGGATAGGTACAGAATGGCAACAACAACTGCCCGAGTTACACCAGGAACGCACAATCCCTCCATCAGTGCTCAGACTGTCCACAATAGGCTGAGAGAGGCTGGACTGAGGCGTGTAGGCCTGTTGTAAGGCAGGTCCTTACCAGACATCACCGGCAATAACGTTGTCTATAAGCACAAACCCACTGTCGCTGGACCAGAAAGGACTAGCAAAAGTGCTCTTCACTGACGAGTCGCGGTTTTGTCTCACCAGGGGTGATGGTCGGATTCGCGTTTATCGTCGAAGGAATGAGCATTACACCGAGGCCTGTACTCTGGAGCAGGATCGGTTTGGAGGTGGAGTGTCTGTCATGGTCTGGGGCGGTGTGTCACTGCATCATCGGACTGAGCTTGTTGTCATTGCAGGCAATCTCAACGCAGTGCGTTACAGGGAAGACATCCTCCTCCCTCATGTGGTAACCTTCCTGCAGGCTCATCCTGACATGACCCTCCAGCATGACAATGCCACCAGCCATAGTGCTCGTTCTGTGCGTGATTTCCTGCAAGACAGGAATGTCAGTGTTCTGCCATGGCCAGCGAAGAGCCCGGATCTCAATCCCATTGAGCACGTCTGGGACCTGTTGGATCAGAGGGTGAGGGCTAGGGCCATTGCCCCCAGAAATGTCAGGGAACTTGCAGGTGCCTTGGTGGAAGAGTGGGGTAACATCTCACAGCAAGAACTGGCAAATCTGGTGCAGTCCATGAGGAGGAGATGCACTGCAGTACTTAATGCAGCTGGTGGCCACACCAGATACTGACTGTTACTTTTGATTTTGACCCACCCTTTGTTCAGGGACACATTTTTCCAAATATTTACACATGTTAAGTTTGCTGAAAATAAACGCAGTTGACATTGAGAGGACGTTTCTTTTTTTGCTGAGTTTATATACATACATATACAGACATAACTTTTTATATTTGTAAGTAATATCTTGTGTTGTTCTTGTCTATAACTGTTCTGTACTTTATAATGTATTTGTACAGTGAGGGAAAAAAGTATTTGAACCCTCTGCAAAACATGACTTAGTACTTGGTGGCAAAACCCTTGTTGGCAATCACAGGTGGTCCTCTGTAGCTCAGCTGGTAGAGCACGGCGCTTGTAACGCCAAGGTAGTGGGCTCGATCCCCGGGACCACCCATACACAAAAATAATAATAATATGCACGCATGACTGTAAGTCGCTTTGGATAAAAGCGTCTGCTAAATGGCATATTATTATTATTATTATTATAGATGTCAGACGTTTCTAGTAGTTGGCCACCAGGTTTGCACACATCTCAGGAGGGATTTTGTTCCACTCCTCTTTGCAGATCTTCTCTGAGTCATTAAGGTTTCGAGGCTGACGTTTGGCAACTCGAACCTTCAGCTCCCTCCACATATTTTCTATGGGATTAAAGTCTGGAGACTGGCTAGGCCACTCCAGGACCTTCATGTGCTTCTTCTTGAGCCACTCCTTTGTTGCCTTGGCCGTGTGTTTTGGGTCATTTTCAATGCCCTGGCTGAGGGAAGGAGGTTCTCACCCAAGATTTGACGGTACATGGCCCCGTCAATCGTCCCTTTGATGCGGTGAAGTTGTCCTGTCCCCTTAGCAGAAAAACACCCCCAAAGCATAATGTTTCCACCTCCATGTTTGACGGTGGGGATGGTGTTCTTGGGGTCATAGGCAGCATTCCTCCTCCTCCAAACACGGCGAGTTGAGTTGATGCCTAAGAGCTTGATTTTGGTCTCATCTGACCACAACACTTTCACCTAGTTCTCCTCTGAATCATTCAGATGTTCATTGGCAAATTTCAGACGGGCATGTATATGTGCTTTCTTGAGCAGGGGGACCTTGCGGGCGCTGCAGGATTTCAGTCCTTCACGGCGTAGTGTGTTACCAATTGTTTTCTTGGTGACTATGGTCCCAGCTGCTTTGAGATCATTGACAAGATGTTCCCGTGTAGTTCTGGGCTAATTCCTCACTGTTCTCATGATCATTGCAACTCCAAGAGGTGAGATCTTGCATGGAGCCCCAGGCCGAGGGAGATTGACAGTTGTTTTGTGTTTCTTCTATTTGCGAATAATCGCACCAACTGTTGTCACCTTCTCACCAAGCTGCTTGGCGATGGTCTTGTAGCCCATTCCAGCCTTGTGTAGGTCTACAATCTTGTCCCTGACATCCTTGGAGAGCTCTTTGGTCTTGGCCATGGTGGAGAGTTTGGAATCTGATTGATTGCTTCTGTGGACAGGTGTATTTTATACAGGTAACAAGCTGAGATTAGGAGCACTCCCTTTAAGAGTGTGCTCCTGATCTCAGCTCGTTACCTGTATAAAAGACACCTGGGAGCCAGAAATCTTTCTGATTGAGAGGGGGTCAAATACTTATTTCCCTCATTAAAATGCAAATCAATTTATAACATTCTTGACATGCGTTTTTCTGGATTTTATTGTTGTTATTCTGTCTCTCACTGTTCAAATAAACGTACTAATAAAATTATAGACTGATCATTTCTTTGTCAGTAGTCAAACGTACAAAATCAGCAGGGGATCAAAAACTTTTTCCCCTCACTCTATGTGGACCCCAGGAAGAGTAGCTGCTGCATGTGCAGTAGCTAATCCTAATAAACAAAACTAACTTACACTATCTTTCAACAACTAAACACAACTAACTATGGCCCAGTAACTGCCGTCGAAAGTTTCCAGTCTCAGGTAAATAAATTAGGTGAGTGGGTGGCTGGAGTGGGTCTTAAGCAATGAATATGTACAAGATAAAATAAACCTAAAGATCATGCTTTAAAGCGTACTACTTTCAAATAAATCCATTATCATTATTGATAAACAACGATCAAGACATTTGACACATTTGAAGTGTCTATCATCACATGATAAGTCTGTACCTGGTCCTGTCTTCTCCATCATCTATGTGGGTCACGATGAGGCGGTTTCCAGGAGGATACTCAAAGCCATTCAGCTTCTCTTTGGCGTAGACGGCAGAGCCCAGGTTGTTGTAGCGAATCACAGCATGTCCTGGGGGGGGGGGGGGGGGGGGTGGCCTACAGTTAAAACGTTTTACATGCATCATGAGCAATATCAAACATTAATGTGAACAATTTAAATACAAAATCAGGAGTGTTAACCTTTGTGGGTAACACTACATAAGAACGTAATTGTTTTTTTTTTTTTATTAACAAAAGAATGAGTAGGCTTATTCTAGAATTTCTTATAAGCATTATAAACATAGTTTATAAACTGTCTTTATAGTCGTGTCTAAAGTGTTACTGTTGATAAATCAATGTGTGATACTAATTTTATTTAACTGCATCTTTCCCTATTAAATACACAATTATCAATGTATCATACCTTTGTTGAGTCCATAATGATCCCGCTGCATCTCGCAGTAATCCATCCCTGGTATGAGGTCACAGAGGCCATAAATCTGCTCCTGGGTAATGCTAGCTCTCGAGGAAACCATTAGGCACCTGGTAATGAGGTCACTGGATCGGTAGTCAGTTACGGCATAACTGCCAGGGTCAGCTGTCATGTAGGGAACACAGACAGATGTCAGACCACAGCTAGGTTAAAGCAAATGCAAACGAAAGCAAATGTCACATTCTGAATCAGAATTTGAAGCACTTCACATACACGCTCCAAAGGAATAGGGGTTCATTCCCAGGTCACTTGACATGTGCTCTGCTCTGCCACTGTTGTGATAGTCATTATCTGCAGATGAGTTCTTGCTTCGGGGCTCAGCAAGAACAGCCCTGTAGGCTGGTTGCACAGACAAGGGTTAGATCGATACAAATTAAATACTACAGTGGAGTCAAAGTGTTTTCACTTGAGTTCATCCGTTCTGAAAAGCATTGCTTTGAGGCTTCAATGAGAGGGCTGATGCTTGCTTACCTCTATCACAGTTCTCAATGGCAATGGCTGCTTGTGATGGCTTATGATACCTCACATATCCCAAGCCTTTGCTCTCCCCCGTGGTTTTATTCTTTATGATCACACAGTATTCTATGTCACCATACTCCTACAAGCAAAAAAATAGCATTATCTCTATTGGTCTGCTATCTTATATCATCCAAGTGCGGCAGGTTGCCTAGTGTTTAGAGGGTTGGGCCAGTAACTGAACATTTGCTGGTTCGATTCCCCGAGCCGACAAGGTGTGTAAATTGCTACTGTAAGTCGCTCTGGATAAGAGTGTCTGCTAAATTTCTAAAATGTAAGGGGGGTCACTTAGGGTAAATTGGCCAGTAATATTTCACCAGGTGATCAAATACAATGCAATGGACCTCATACCTTGAACGTGTCTTTCAGATCTTCTTCTGTGAATGTTTTGGGAATCTTTACAAATATTCTGGTGAGCTCTTCATCCTCCACGTCTCTGTGTCTACCAGAGGACCTTGACTGGGCAATGAACACCTGAAACAGTGGTCAAATTCAGTCAAAATGCATAACTTGTATACAGTGCATTCGGAAAGTATTCAGACCCCTTGACTTTCTCCACATTTTGTTACAGCCTTATTCTAAAATGGATTAAATAGTTTTTTTTCATCCATCAATCTACACACAATACCCCATAATGACAAAGCAAAAACATAAAAATAAAAATAAACATTTTTCCAATATTAGAAAAAGTATTCAGACCCTTTACTCAGTACCTTTAGCAGCGATTACAGCCTTGAGTCTTCTTGGGTATGACGCTACAAGCCATTGTTCTCTGCAGATCCTCTCAAGCTCGGTCAGGATGGATGGGGAGCGTCGCTGCACAGCTATTTTCAGGACTCTCCAGAGATGGTCGATCGGGTTCAAGTCCGGGCTCTGGTTGGGCCACTCAAGGACATTCAGAGACTTGTCCCGAAGCCAATTCTGCGTTGTTTTGTTTCTCATGGTCTGAGAGTCCTTTAGTTGCCTTTTGGCAAACTCCAAGCGGGCTGTCATGTGCCTTTTACTGAGGAGTGGCTTCCGTCTGGCCACTCTAACATAAAAGGCCTGATTGGTGGAGTGCTGCAGAGATGGTTGTCCTTCTGGAAGGTTCTCCCATCTCCACAGAGGAACTCTGCAGCTCTGTTAGATTGACCATCGGGTTCTTGGTCACCTCCCTGACCAAGGCCCTTCTACCACGATTGCTCAGGTTGGCCGGGCGGCCAGCTCTAGGAAGAGTCTTGGTGGTTCCAAACGTATTCCATTTATGAATGATGGATGCCACAGTGTTTTTGGGGACCTTCAATGCTGTAGAAATGTTTTGGTACACTTCCCCATATCTGTGCCTCGACACAATCCTGTCACAGAGCTCTACGGACAATTCCTTCGACCTCATGGCTTGGTTTTTGCTCTGACATGCACTGTCAACTGTGGGACCTTATATAGACAGGTGTGTGCCTTTCCAAATCATGTCCAATCAACAGGTGCAGAAACATCAAGGATGATCAATGTAAACAGGATGCACATGAGCTCAATTTCGAGTCTCATAGCAAAGGGTCCGAATAATTATGTAAATACGTAAAAAAAATATTTAAAAAATGGGGTATTGTGTTTAGATTGTGGAAAAACATTTGTTTAAATCAATTTTAGAATAAGGCTGTAAAGTAACAACGTGGAAAAAGTGAAGGGGTCTGAATACTTTCAGAATGCACTGTATGCCTTAGCCTAAAATAGTGTTTGCCAAACATCGTATGGTTGTATGTCTAACACAGGGTTTTCGTTAGGAAACCCAATTAGAGCATCCACCCACGGTGCTTTAGATTATGGCAAATCATCTTAAGAGAACATGCAAGTCGAGGACGCAACAATGTGCGGTCCTTCTTACCAAATTCTAATGCCCACATTTACTTTTCCTCAGCCAACAAGACTAGTAGCGAACAGCAAAATCACTAGCCTATGTCAATCTATTATCCCACATAGTAGAAAAGTTTACCTATTCTATTGGTCATCTTGTCGAGAAGGAAATAGCCTATTCCAAACAGACTGACAGTTGTGGGACGATAGATCCCAAATTCATACAACCAGTAGGCCTAGGCTACATAAAAAATAAAATAAAATCAAAAGTTTAAAAAAGCAATGAGTGATGCAACAGATCAGAACGTTCAGCTTAAAAATGTTGATAAACTATCATTTCTTCACATAAGCGCAGCAATGCGCACAAGGCAGTAGGCTACGCGCGAATGTTCGTTCCATAATGCAATTAGCGGGAAAACACGGTTGTCAAAAGCAAGCGGTTTGATGTGACAGATGAAAATATCAGTTATCCACATTAATTACTATTGTTGTGGAAATATGTTGCAGCTCAAGTTGGCTACAAAACCCACAATGCTCTCTATGGGCTGGCTAGCTACACACAATAATACCAAAGTCAATTTCAGCATTTGAAGTATCTAGTTCGCTGTAAAATCACCTAAACAAACTGCAAAATCAATATAGGAGTCTACAATCTCACCATGTTTAACCTGCAGATCGATGTGCCTCACAGAGTGGAGTTTGACATTTGCAACAGCACCATGCAATGCACCCTGGACTAAAGAGGCATACAAATAGGAAAAATGTGTTTGGGGGGGGGGGTCCGTTGGTGGCTTTTAACAATTTCTTTGGAATCCTCATGTCTTACTCATTGTTAGAAAATGTTTTGGTCCAATTCAGATGTTAGAGTGGGGAAAAAAAGTATTTAGTCAGCCACCAATTGTGCAAGTTCTCCCACTTAAAAAGATGAGAGGCCTGTAATTTTCATCATAGGTACACGTCAACTATGACAGACAAATTGAGAAAAACATTTCCAGAAAATCACATTGTAGGATTTTTTATGAATTTATTTGCAAATTATGGTGGAAAATAAGTATTTGGTCACCTACAAACAACCAAGATTTCTGGCTCTCACAGACCTGTAACTTCTTCTTTAAGAGGCTCCTCTGTCCTCCACTCGTTACCTGTATTAATGGCACCTGTTTGAACTTGTTATCAGTATAAAAGACACCTGTCCACAACCTCAAACAGTCACACTCCAAACTCCACTATGGCCAAGACCAAAGAGCTGTCAAAGGACACCAGAAACAAAATTGTAGACCTGCACCAGGCTGGGAAGACTGAATCTGCAATAGGTAAGCAGCTTGGTTTGAAGAAATCAACGGTGGGAGCAATTATTAGGAAATGGAAGACATACAAGACCACTGATAATCTCCCTCGATCTAGGGCTCCACGCAAGATCTCACCCCGTGGGGTCAAAATGATCACAAGAACGGTGAGCAAAAATCCCAGAACCACGCGGGGGGACCTAGTGAATGACCTGCAGAGCGCTGGGACCAAAGTAACAAAGCCTACCATCAGTAACACACTACACCGCCAGGGACTCAAATCCTGCAGTGCCAGACGTGTCCCCCTGCTTAAGCCAGTACATGTCCAGGCCCGTCTGAAGTTTGCTAGAGTGCATTTGGATGATCCAGAAGAGGATTGGGAGAATGTCATATGGTCAGATGACACCAAAATATAACTTTTTGGTAAAAACTCAACTCGTCGTGTTTGGAGGACAAAGAATGCTGAGTTGCATCCAAAGAACACCATACCTACTGTGAAGCATGGGGGTGGAAACATCATGCTTTGGGGCTGTTTTTCTGCAAAGGGACCAGGACGACTGATCCGTGTAAAGGAAAGAATGAATGGGGCCATGTATCGTGAGATTGAGTGAAAACCTCCTTCCATCAGCAAGGGCATTGAAGATGAAACGTGGCTGGGTCTTTCAGCATGACAATGATCCCATACACACCGCCCGGGCAACGAAGGAGTGGCTTCGTAAGAAGCATTAAGGTCCTGGAGTGGCCTAGCCAGTCTCCAGATCTCAACCCCATAGAAAATCTTTGGAGGGAGTTGAAAGTCCATTTTGCCCAGCGACAGCCCCAAAACATCACTGCTGTAGAGGAGATCTGCATGGAAGAATGGGCCAAAATACCAGCAACAGTGTGTGAAAAACTTGTGAAGACTTACAGAAAACGGTTGACCTGTGTCATTGCCAACAAAGGGTATATAACAAAGTATTGAGAAACTTTTGTTATTGACCAATACTTGTTTTCCACCATAATTTGCAAATAAATTCATTAAAAATCCTACAATGTGATTTTCTGGATTTTTTTCCCTCATAGTTGATGTGTACCTATGATGAAAATTACAGGCCTCTCATCTTTTTAAGTGGGAGAACTTGCACAATTGGTGGCTGACTAAATACTTTTTTTCCCCACTGTAAACTTCCGACTTCAACTGTACAGTGAGGGAAAAAAGTATTTGATCCCCTGCTGATTTTGTACGTTTGCCCACTGACAAAGAAATGATCAGTCTATAATTTTAATGGTAGGTTTATTTGAACAGTGAGAGACAGAATAACAACAAAATAATCCAGAAAAACGCATGTCAAAAATGTTAAAAATTGATTTGCTTTTTAATGAGGGAAATAACTATTTGACCCCTCTGCAAAACATGACTTAGTACTTGGTGGCAAAACCCTTGTTGGCAATCACAGAGGTCAAATGTTTCTTGTAGTTGGCCAACAGGTTTGCAGACATCTCAGGAGGGATTTTGTCCCACTCCTCTTTGCAGATCTTCTCCAAGTCATTAAGGTTTCGAGGCTGACGTTTAGCAACTCGAACCTTCAGCTCCCTCCACAGATTTTCTATGTGATTAAAGGTCTGGAGACTGGCTAGGCCACTCCAGGACCTTAATGTGCCTCTTCTTGAGCCACTCCTTTGTTGCCTTGGCTGTGTGTTTTGGGTCATTGTCATGCTGGAATAAATAATAATAATAATAATAATAATATGCCATTTAGCAGACGCTTTTATCCAAAGCGACTTACAGTCATGCGTGCATACATTTTTGTGTATGGGTGGTCCCGGGGATCGAACCCACTACCTTGGCGTTACAAGCGCCGTGCTCTACCAGCTGAGCTATTTTCAATGCCCTGGCTGGGGGAAGGAGGTTCTCACCCAAGATTTGACGGTACATGGCCCCGTCCAACGTCCCTTTGATGCGGTGAAGTTGTCCTGTCCCCTTAGCAGAAAAACACCCCCAAAGCATAATGTTTCCACCTCCATATTATTCTGTCTCTCACTGTTCAAATAAACCTACCATTAAATTATAGACTGATCATTTCTTGGTCAGTGGGCAAACGTACAAAATCAGCAGGGGATCAAATACTTTTTTCCAACTCACTGACCATACATACACAGCATAATATACTTATGACAAATAATACCCCACTACCTTCCGATGTGGGACACGTGTCGCTAAACAGGTACAATCATTTCAGTGTGACTTAACTCAAATGCTTCTCCTATGTTATACCCCTAAAGGCTGGTTTATACTTGCTCTAACGACATGTCTGTAGACAATTAGAATGCCTCAAGTGTCGCTGTTGAAAACGTTTAATTTATACTCCAGTGGAATGTCTGTAGACCGTCGCTGCGACTGTCAGTTTCGTTGTCCCACAGACGTGAAAAATGTTTATCTGCGACTGTGGCAACATCTGTTGTCATGATTACCAGACTGCCACAGCAACCAGAACAAATCCTCCTGTAACAAGATCCTCCTGTAAAATTTTCAGATAGAATGACCTACTATTATTTCGTCACACTGTGGCAGTAAGCTATTTTCGGTAAGCTCGCCATTACCTTGTAAATAATGATGTAGGTTTATTTTCCTGTAATGAAGAAAAAGTAGCTAAATTTAAGACGTTGTCAGCTATATTCTGGTCATTATCTGAACTAGCTAGCAAGTAACAAACTAAAACATTGTTTGGAAAATTCATTTTAGTTCCCTGGCTTTCTAGATGTACATTTACTGAATACATTTTTAAAACAGATGGGTTTATTGGTGTTAAAATATAGAAAGTATGCTATTTGGAGCACCGGGCTGCTGATGTCATTCATGCAGAGGCTGTCATTTTGTGTTTATACTTTTTCATAACAACAAGTTTGATGTCGCTACGACAATTGTCTACAGACATTGACAGACTGACTGTAAACCAGCCTGTCGTGGCGACATCATGAACATGCTATTGTCGTCTGACATCAAACTTGTCGTTGTCGTTATGAAAAAGTATAAAGGTGTAGGGCAGGGGTATTCAAATCTTACCCGAGGTCCAGAGTACTGCTGGCTTTCTGTTCTACCTGATAACTAATTGCACCCACCTGCTGTCCCAGGTCTAAAATCAGTCCCTGATTAGAGGGGAAGACTGTAAAAATAAGCAGTGAAACTGTCTTCGAAGTCCAGATTTGAATTTGAGAGATTTAGGGAGAAGTCTTGGCACATTTTGATAGCTCCTTTTGCATTTCATTTTTAAATCCTTACTTTTAGCCATTTTAACTGCGTGTTGTCCACGCATTTATACATTTATTGAAAATACAATTATAATTTTTTTATGCTTTTTTGCCATCATACACAGATGTCCACTAAACAGGGAATCACATTGTTTATCAGTCTCTGACTGCTGCTAACTTCAGAACAAAGTTGACTACAAATAAAGTTGCAAGTCTTTGCAATGGATACAAACAATCTACGTATACAAAGATGCTTCAAATGAAAACCGGAATGACTGCATTAAAATATAAACAGTAGGCTATAGGCCTATTTATTCATACATATTGAAATACATTTTATGTTCAATCAATTGAGTTCTACTTTGCTAATTGCTCTACTTATACTGGCTCTAACGACATGTCTGTAGACAATTAGAATGCCTCAAGTGTCGCTATAGGCCTGTCTAATTTGTCTCAATATTTTTCATGATGTGTAGCCTAACATGCGCACAATGTGCCAAATCTGCGATTTAGTGCATTTGTATTGGGTAATTATTAGAATAAGCCGCCTCAATATGTGCAGCCGCAGGTGGTAATATCTCACTAGGAGCTGATAGTGTCGTCAGTATTGTCAAATAATTTTAATGGTAAGATTTGAATGGAGAAAGCTGTTCGAGAACAGCGCTCCCTTTCGATCCGATCAGTAGCGAAACATGGTCCAACGACACACTTAGTGACCGTTCTCTCTGCATGGTGTTTGGGGAAATGCATGTTACATCTTCGGCCTGTGCTGCATAACTTTGTTGATGAAATAAATATATAATTTTTGTGTTACTTGTTCACTTATGTTCCCTTTATCTAATAGTAGGTTTGGTTGAAGATCTGATAACATTCTGTATCACAAATATGCAAAAGTGGAGAAAATTAGAAAGGGGGCAAATACTTTTTCATAGCAATGTATATACTTTTTTACTGCAACCGCCAACCACAGGATTCAGGAGCCCGCTCTCAATGAGTGTAGACATCCTGCTCCTGCCTGCTGCCTCTCGTCAGATGGTGGAGGAGAGGTGGTAGGGGGCACACGTGGGTAACTGGGGGGCCCTGCGTTGATTGGGTACCTGATTAATAAAATAACAAATAAATGTGACTGGTCAATTGTGTGAGTCTAGGGCCACACTTTTTTTATTACTTTTTTTTTATCCAACCACAGGAGCCCACTGTCAATGTTCAAATTAGACCAGAGAGCATAATGTAGCCACAGACTAAAAAACATAACTGTGGATTACATTTTATCACAAGCACATACAGGTAACTGCCAAAATAAGGGAAACACCAACATAGTGTCTTAAAAGAGTGTTTGGACACCATGAACTGCCAGAATAGCTTCAATGCGCCTTGGCATAGATATATTCTACAAGTGGACCTAAACCATGCCAGGGAAATGCACCCCTCACCATAACATTATTTGTATCCCCAATTTACTAAGCGTTTTATTTATTTAGGCAGTTACTGGTTGCCTACAGTCGGGAAGCCCGCAATTTGGCCAGCATGCACGCCAAATATACAGCTTGTAGCGTTGTGGCCATATAAATAATCCATAGAAGGGGTTTGGAACCTCTTACCCTGGCTATTTGACTATTAAAGCCCCTGCATTAAACCGGCTGCCAGTCCTGATTTAAATGGGAACTGACATCTATGGATTATATTTCTCTGTCCTTTTGCAAATCTCAAAATACTATCGAGGGAAAAACATACTTTGGAAAGCAAATACCTACTGCTGAAATTAGAAGACTAATCTATCGAACCAATCGATTATTTTTTTCTCAACAACTCCAAATGTTTTGCGAACAACAGCATTGTTTTTCAAAGTAGCTCATCTTGAGATATGCTTTTGCCAAGACGAGCGCATCAGCCAACACTGTGAGTAGTAGCTTATGGCTTCGACATTAGGTGAGTCAGTGTGCCACTGGAAATGTTATTTAGTAGCCTATCATACACACACACACACACACACATCTTCCTACTATTGTACAATCTGTATGTCATGTCATTTGCCAGAGCTATTGTTTGTTTTGAATTCAAGACCAGATTGATCTGTTTGTCAGTGTCAGATTAGCCACTCATTTCGGTCATTTGTGGTATTAAAAATGATTCAGCTAATGTCTATCATGTAAATATTGTGGAATTGCATCCGGCCCTGGTTAATGAAAATATATCACAGCGGTTTAATTGGTACAATGATTCTCTACACTATACATTGTTTGCTTTGTCAGATAGACTAATTTCAGTTTAACTATTAGAAGCAATCAAGAAATGGCGGAGCGATTTCTAAATAATGCACCTTCAAGGAAAGATTTGAACGGAGAAAGCTGATCCTAGAACAGAGCTCCCTATATTTCCATCCTATAAATATTGACCTTCTCCGACGACGCACTGTAGCGACCATTTTCTCTGCTTGGTGTTTCGGGCCATTGTAGGAAAAGTGCATCGTTAAAACTTGCGTAAACCTAAATTCCATCGATATCGGGAAACCGGGCCCAGCATGGAATCAATAAAAAAATTACCCAAGGAAATAAATAGTATATGTTAGAGACTTAGAGGATGATGGCACATATTAAGTTTAGATTTATGTGCATGCAAACCTTAATGGGCTTCGTTCCGTCTAACAGGCATTTTCCATGCATGTCCTCCATGGCGGTGCATGCTTCCGAAGACTTCGCAAATTTAACATAGGAGATCCCCTTCGATTCTTTCGTCTGTTTGTCCTTAACGACCCATACACCTTGGATCTCTCCAAAGACAGAAAATTTCTCTCGAATAACATCATCTGAAACTGATCGACTTGTTACGAGAAACAAGCGACTGTTTGGAGGATTGTCAAGATTTTCTACTGACTGCTTCGATGAGTAGTCCTCCATTTTGGTAATGAAGAGTTGACGTCGTTTGCGTCACATAGTGCATGTTTCATGCCGCGTTCAAGACAACTCGGAAACATGAGCTCTGAGTTTCCCAATTGAAAGTATCAGAATCAACCAATAACAATCTCTACGCAGATAACCTACGTTCGTTTTAACTCGGGACGTTCCGATAGCACGTGAACATAGCGTTTCTCCGAGTTTTCCACTTGGAATGTCCTGTATCAGAATAAATCAATAGGAAGCTCTGAACAAAAATGTACGCACATTTTAACTTGGAGTTTCCGAGTTGTCTTGAAAGCAGTTCACTTTTGTCGCCTTTCATTATGAGAATACACATTTTCAGACGTGCGAACTTTTGTGATCAAAGGTCATGAAGCTTTGACTGCACGTTTCTGCTGTTCCTCTTCACCAACTTCATCCTGCATTGTGGGAGGCTCTATTGTCAACCAATCATTTGGGAGTTTTTGTTTGACCCACACGAACTTGATCAAAGACTTCATCACTACTTGTATTTGTGAGAGGTATTGACATGTTGAATGCACCAAGCTGTCTGTTTGAACTACTGGCACACAGCTCGGACATCCATGCATACCCCACAAGACATGCCACCAGAGGTCTCTTCACAGTCCCCAAGTCAAGAACAGACTATGGGAGGCGCACAGTACTACATAGAGCCATGACTACATGGAACTTTATTCCACATCAAGTACATTTACATTTTACATTTAAGTCATTTAGCAGACGCTCTTATCTAGAGCGACTTACAAATTGGTGCATTCACCCTATAGCCAGTGGGTTAACCACTTTACAATTTTTTATTTATTATTTTTTTTTTGGGGGGGGGGGGGGGGGGGGGGTAGAAGGATTACTTCATCCTATCCCAGGTATTCCTTAAAGAGGTGGGGTTTCAAATGTCTCCGGAAGGTGGTGAGTGACTCCGCTGTCCTGGCGTCGTGAGGGAGCTTGTTCCAACATTGGGGTGCCAGAGCAGCGAACAGTTTTGACTGGGCTGAGCGGGAACTATGCTTCCGCAGAGGAAGGGGAGCCTTTAGGCCAGAGGTGGATGAACGCAATGCCCTCGTTTGGGTGTAGGGACTGATCAGAGCCTGAAGGTACGGAGGTGCCGTTCCCCTCACTGCTCCATAGGCAAGCACCATGGTCTTGTAACGGATGCGAGCTTCAACTGGAAGCCAGTGGAGTGTGCGGAGGTGGGGGGTGACGTGAGAGAACTTGGGAAGGTTGAACACCAGACGGGCTGCGGCATTCTGGATGAGTTGTAGGGGTTTAATGGCACAGGCAGGGAGCCCAGCCAACAGCGAGTTGCAGTAATCCAGACGGGAGATGACAAGTGCCTGGATTAGGACCTGTGCCGCTTCCTGTGTAAGGCAGGGTCGTACTCTCCGAATGTTGTAGAGCATGAACCTGCAGGATCGGGTCACCGCCTTGATGTTAGCGGAGAACGACAGGGTGTTGTCCAGGGTCACGCCAAGGCTCTTCGCACTCTGGGAGGAGGACACAACGGAGTTGTCAACCGTGATGGCGAGATCATGGAACGGGCAGTCCTTCCCCGGGAGGAAGAGCAGCTCCGTCTTGCCAGGGTTCAGCTTGAGGTGGTGATCCGTCATCCATACTGATATGTCGGCCAGACATGCAGAGATGCGATTCGCCACCTGGTTATCAGAAGGGGGAAAGGAGAAGATTAGTTGTGTATCGTCAGCGTAGCAATGATAGGAGAGGCCATGTGAGGATATGACAGAGCCAAGTGACTTGGTGTATAGGGAGAAAAGGAGAGGGCCTAGAACTGAGCCCTGGGGGACACCAGTGGTGAGAGCACGTGGTGCGGAGACAGCTTCTCGCCACGCCACTTGGTAGGAGCGACCGGTCAGGTAGGACGCAATCCAGGAGTGAGCCGCGCCGGAGATGCCCAGCTCGGAGAGGGTGGAGAGGAGGATCTGATGGTTCACAGTATCAAAGGCAGCAGACAGGTCTAGAAGGACAAGAGCAGAGGAGAGAGAGTTAGCTTTAGCAGTGCGGAGAGCTTCCGTGACACAGAGAAGAGCAGTCTCAGTTGAATGACCAGTCCTGAAACCTGACTGGTTTGGATCAAGAAGGTCATTCTGAGAGAGATAGCAAGAGAGTTGGCTAAAGACGGCACGCTCAATAGTTTTGTAAAGAAAAGAAAGAAGGGACACTGGTCTGTAGTTGTTGACATCAGTGTGATCGAGTGTTGGTTTTTTGAGAAGGGGTGCAACTCTCGCTCTCTTGAAGACGGAAGGGACATGGCCAGCGGTCAAGGATGAGTTGATCAGCGAGGTGAGGTAGGGGAGAAGGTCACCGGAGATGGTCTGGAGAAGAGAGGAGGGGATGGGGTCAAGCGGGCAGGTTGTTGGGCGGCCTGCAGTCACTAGTCGCAATATTTTATCTGGAGAGAGAGGGGAGAAAGAAGTCAGAGCATAGGGTAGGGCAGTGTGAGCAGGACCAGCAGTGTCATTAGACTTAACAAACGAGGATCGGATGTCATCAACCTTCTTTTCAAAGTGGTTGACGAAGTCATCCACAGAGAGGGAGGAGGGGGGGGGGGGGGATTCAGCAGTGAGGAGAATGTGGCAAAGAGCTTCCTAGGGTTAGAGGCAGATGCTTGGAATTTAGAGTGGTAGAAAGTGGCCTTAGCAGCAGAAACAGATGAAGAAAATGTAGAGAGGAGGGAGTGAAAAGATGCCAGGTCGGCAGGGAGTTTAGTTTTCTTCCATTTCCGCTCCGCTGCCCGGAGCTCTGTTCTGTGAGCTCGCAATGAGTCATCAAGCCACGGAGCTGGAGGGGAGGACCGAGCCTGCCGGGAGGATAGGGGACACAGAGGGTTGGAGAGGGTTGAGGAGGCAGAATCAGGAGATTGGAGGGAGAAGGATTGAGCAGAGGGAAGAGATGATAGGATGGAAGAGGAGAGAGTAGTGGGAGAGAGAGAGCGAAGGTTGCGGCGGCGCGTTACCATCTGTGTAGGGGCAAAGTGAGTAGTGTTGGAGGAGAGCGAGAGAGAAAAGGATACAAAGTAGTGGTCGGAGACATGGAGGGGAGTTGCAGTGAGATTAGTAGAAGAGCAACATCTAGTAAAGATGAAGTCAAGCGTATTGCCTGCCTTGTGAGTAGGGGGGGACGGTGAGAGGGTGAGGTCAAAAGAGGAGAGGAGTGGAAAGAAGGAGGCAGAGAGAAATGAGTCAAATGTAGACGTAGGGAGGTTGAAATCCCCCAAAACTGTGAAGGGTGAGCCATCCTCAGGAAAGGAACTTATCAAGGCGTCAAGCTCATTGATGAACTCTCCAAGGGAACCTGGAGGGCGATAGATGACAAGGATATTAAGCTTAAATGGGCTAGTGACTGTGACAGCGTGGAATTCAAATGAGGAGATAGACAGATGGGTTAGGGGAAAAATTGAGAATGACCACTTGGGAGAGATGAGGATTCCTGTGCCACCACCCCTCTGACCAGATGCTCTCGGGGTATGCGAGAACACATGGTCAGACGAGGAGAGAGCAGTAGGAGTAGCAGTGTTTTCAGTGGTAATCCATGTTTCCGTCAGCGCCAGGAAGTCGAGGGACTGGAGGGTAGCATAGGCTGGGATGAAGTCAGCCTTGTTGGCGACAGAACGGCAGTTCCAGAGGCTGCCTGAGACCTGGAACTCCAGGTGTGTGTGGTGCGTGCAGGGACCACCAGGTTAGAGAGGCAGCAGCCACGCGGTGTGAGGCGTTTGTGTAGCCTGTGCGGAGAGGAGAGAACAGGGATAGGTAGAGGCATAGTTGACAGGCTGCAGCAGATGGCTACAATAATGCAGAGGAGATCGGAATGAAATGAACTAAACATCTGGGAAAGGAGAGAGCAGGCCTCCCTCACCAAAAAAATATAACTCTCCCAACTTCCACCTCAGAAACTATAATTGTTTCACTGAACCACCCGAATAAAACTCTCCCAACTTCCACTTTAGAAATTAGAATTGTTGTAAACTACAGCGGTTCAATGTTTCAATGAATAGACTCAACTTACTTTATTCAGCTAGCTAACTATGACGCCATAGCTAACTAGCATGCTAGCATCCAATAACACACAGTTTAGCACCAATACTTGGTTACAACAAACTACCAATAGTGTGTGAACACACTAAACAGATAATTCGTGTCCGTGTCTAGTTCTTTCATAACGCAGCAATGATTAAACGTTGGCTAGCTAGCACAAATATATTGTATTTAGCTACTACAGTACAGCCAGCTGGTAGTGTTGGCTAGCTAGCAATGGCTGCTGTGTTGACTTTGTTTGAAAAACGGCGTCGCTGCGAACGAATGTAGCTGGCTAAAAGGATATTGTTTTTAGTTGCTACCGTTGCTAATAGCTACTCGCCAGCTAATCCAGGAGGTGAGTTAGCTAGCTAGCTTCGTGCTACACCCGGCACCGCCGAATACAAAAGTAACCTACAATAACTACACAACAACTACCCACAACAGCCCACGATGCCTACCTATACTACTTAATAATATACAGCCCACGATGCCTACCTATAATACCTAACTACAATCTAAATACATAGTTTAAGCCTTACTCGACAAAGCCCAAGCTATGTATAAAGCCAAACTGGCAGACTGCAATCAGTAGCTGTAATTAAGTACAGCAGCTACCAACCACCTAACGTTAATGCCTCGGATAATGAGGTTAGAAAAACAGCTGAATGGTGGCAGCTAGCTGGCTCAATCACAGGTACTCTTAAGCGTGAAATAACATTGGAAACAACTAACCACAGTTGCTAAAAGATACCAGTAGCTACCCGCTAGCTAGCTAGCTAGCTTTGTTGGTCCAAGTAGTGGGTAAGCTAGCCTCGTGCTTCGCCGGGGTCCGCCGAATACAATACTTACCTACAATAATTACCTACAATAACCTACAATAACTACCTGAGTAAACTACCTATAATACCTAACTACAATACCTACCTACAATCTAAATACATGGTTTAAGCTTTACTCAACACCATATAAGAAGCCAAGCTTACCTCCTGCTAGAGAAAACACAACCTCTCCCGACAACTCTCCGTGGCCAACGTAACTCATACCAGCAGTATAATTTGATTTAAAAAACAGATAGAAATACACCTTATGGAACAAAAAATAGACACATGCATACAAACACTCGATAACATAAGCACTATACACACATGTACACATGGATTTTGTGTTATAGATATGTAGTAGTAGAGTAGAGGCCTGATGACACACACTTAATATGTTGTGAAATCTGTTATGAATGTATTGTAATGTGTCAGGGCGTGTTGTAGGTGTAATGTAGGAATCAAACGCAGGACTCAGACTGAATGTTCCAAAGGCTGTATTACTGGCCAAACTAAGGCAACAGGACAACTTAGCCCGAAAGCGAAAAAACACGCACGAAGGCGAAAGGTAATTGCGCACAAACAGGTGCGACAAAAATGTAACTGTGCACACACAGGTGCGAAAATGCTCCAGCGCAGTGGAGAATAAGCTCAACCGAGCAAAACACAATACTGACGGAAATAATTACACACAACACTAGACAAACACAACGAGAAACTTATAGGACACTAATTACGCCAAAACCGAAACAGGTGTGGAAACAAACAGACAAAAGCAAACAAACATGAAACATACAGCGGTGGCAGCTAGAATTCCGGAGACGACGAACGCCGAAACCTGCCCGAACAAGGGAGAGAGGCAGCCTCGGCCGAAACCGTGACAGTACCCCCCCCCCTTGACGCGCGGCTCCAGACGTGCGCCGACTCCGGCCTCGGGGACGACCAGGAGGACGCGGAGCAGGGCGCGTCGGATAACCCCGATGGAATTCCGTCAGGAGCGACGGGTCCAAAACGTCTCTCCTCGGCACCCAGCACCGCTCCTCCGGACCGTACCCCTCCCACTCCACTAGATACTGGAGACCCCCCATCCGACGTCTCGAATCCAAGATGGATCTCACGGAGTACGCCGGTGCCCCCTCGATGTCCAACGGGGGCGGAGGAGTCTCCAAGATCTCATCTTCTTGGAGTGGGCCCGCTACCACCGGCCTGAGAAGGGACACATGGAACGAGGGGTTAATACACTTATACTCCACAGGTAGCTGTAATCTATAACATACCTCGTTCAACCTTCTCAGGACTTTAAATGGCCCTACAAACCGCCGACCCAGTTTCCGACAGGGCAGGCGGAGGGGCAGGTTTCTGGTAGAGAGCCAGACTCGATCACCAGGTGCGTACACCGGTGCCTCACTGCGGTGGAGATCAGCGCTCGCCTTCTGACGTCGGAGGGCCCGCTGCAGGTGGACGTGTGCAGCGTTCCAAGTCTCCTCCGAGCGCCGCGCCCACTCATCCACCGCAGGAGCCTCGATCTGGCTCTGCTGCCAGGGTGCCAGAACCGGCTGGTAACCTAACACACATTGAAATGGAGTTAGGTTAGTGGAGGAATGGCGTAGGGAATTCTGGGCCATCTCGGCCCAGGGAACGTACCTTGACCACTCCTCCGGCCGGTCCCGGCAGTATGTTCTGAGAAACCTACCCACATCCTGGTTTACGCGTTCCACCTGCCCATTACTCTCCGGGTGGTAACCCGAGGTGAGGCTCACCGAGACCCCCAACCGCTCCATAAACGCTCTCCAGACTCTGGAGGTGAATTGGGGACCCCGATCAGCCACAATGTCCTCGGGTACCCCGTAGTGCCGGAACACATGGGTAAACAGTGCCTCGGCAGTTTGTAGGGCAGTAGGAAGACCCGGCATGGGGAGCAAACGACAGGCCTTAGAGAACCGGTCCACAACGACCAGGATGGTAGTATTCCCTTGGGAGAGGGGAAGGTCTGTTATAAAGTCCACTGAGAGGTGGGACCATGGTCGTTGTGGAACGGGCAGGGGTAGCAACTTACCCCTAGGTAGATGTCTAGGCGCCTTACACTGGGCGCACACCGAGCAGGAGGAAACATAAACCCTCACATCCCTTGCCAACGTGGGCCACCAGTACTTGGCACTAAGACAGTGCACTGTCCGGCCGATACCCGGATGTCCAGAGGAGGGTGACGTGTGAGCCCAATAGATCAATCGATCCCGAACCTCGAGCGGAACGTACTTCCGACCCTCCAGGCACTGTGGTGGACTAGGGTCGGTGCGTAACGCTCGCTCGAGTTCAGCATCGACCTCCCACACTACCGGTGCCACCAGACACGACTCAGGCAGTATGGGAGTGGGCTCCACGGACCTCTCCTCCGTGTCATACCACCGAGACAGCGCATCTGCCTTGCCATTCTGTGACCCAGGGATGTACGTGATCTTAAAAGTAAACCTGGTCAAGAACATACTCCATCTTGCCTGGCGAGGGTTCAGCCTCCTCGCCGCCCGGATGTACTCCAGGTTACGGTGGTCCGTCAAAATGAGGAAAGGGTGTTGAGCCCCCTCAAGCCAGTGCCTCCACACCTTTAGAGCCTGTACCACGGCTAACAGCTCCCTGTCCCCTACGTCATAGTTCCGCTCCGCCGGACTGAGCTTCTTAGAATAAAAAGCACAGGGGCGGAGTTTAGGTGGCGCGCCAGACCGTTGGGAAAGCACGGCTCCTAAACCGGCCTCCGACGCGTCCACCTCTACCTGGAACGGCAAAGAGGGATCCGGATGCGCCAGCACCGGGGCCGAGGTAAACAGGTCCTTCAGCCTCCCAAACGCCCTGTCCGCCTCGGCCGACCACTGCAGACGCACCGGACCCCCCTTCAACAGAGACGTGATGGGAGCTGCCACCTGTCCAAAACCCCGGATAAACCTCCTGTAGTAATTTGCAAACCCCAAAAACTGCTGCACCTCCTTCACAGTGGTTGGTGTTTGCCAATTACGCACGGCCGACACCCGGTCTACCTCCATCTTCACCCCTGACGCAGACAACTGATAACCCAAAAAGGAGACCAACTCCTGGAAAAACAGACACTTCTCTGCCTTCACATACAGGTCGTGCTCCACCAGCCTCCGCAACACTCTGCGCACCAGGGCCACATGCTCGAAACGGGTAGGTGAGTACACGAGAATGTCATCAATGTACACCACCACCCCCTGCCCCTGCATGTCCCTGAAGATCTCATCCACAAATGATTGGAAAACTGACGGAGCGTTCATCAACCCGTATGGCATGACCAGATACTCGTAATGGCCCGAGGTGGTACTAAAGGCTGTTTTCCATTCATCACCCTCCCTGATGCGCACCAAGTTGTACGCGCTCCTGAGATCTAATTTTGTGAAGAAACGCGCCCCATGCAACGACTCAGTCATGGTCGCAATCAGCGGGAGTGGATAACTATACTTCACCGTAATCTGATTGAGACCACGGTAATCGATGCACGGGCGCAAACCACCATCCTTTTTCTTCACGAAAAAAAAACTCGAGGACGCGGGGGAAGTGGAAGGCCGTATGTATCCTTGTCTCAGCGATTCGTCTATGTAAATCTCCATAGCTTTCTTCTCCTCCTGAGACAGAGGATACACATGGCTCCGTGGGAGCGCAGCTCCTGCCTGGAGGTCTATCGCACAATCCCCCTGCCTATGGGGTGGCAACCGCGTCGCCCTCGCCTTACTAAACGCAATAGCCAAATCCCCATACTCAGGTGGAACGTGCAATGCGGGCACCTGGTTTGGACTCTCCACCGAGGTAGCCCCTACGGAAACGCCCAAACATCTACCCACACACTGAGCAGACCACTCCATCAGAGCCCTCTCCTGCCACGAAATAGCTGGGTTATGGGTACTCAACCAGGGCATGCCCAGCACCACCGGATACGCAGGAGAGTCAATCAGGAACAGCTGAATCATCTCCTGATGATCCCCCTGCGCACACATCCTAAGTGGCGCCGTGACCTCCCTGATTAAGCCCGTACCCAACGGACGACTATCTAGGGCGTGAACGGGAAAAGGAACATCAACAGGAATGAGGGGAATCCCTAACGCTAAACAAAACTTTTTATCAATAAAATTCCCAGCCGCGCCTGAATCTACCAGCGCCTTATGCTGGGAATGAGGTGCTACCTGTGGAAAACGTACAGGCATACAAAAATGGGCAACAGTGAGCTCTGGGTGAGTGGGGCCCCTACTCACCTGGAGGGAATCCCCAGTGCGGGACCTGTCGTCATCTCCCCTAGGAGGCCATCCCCAGCACCTAGCCGCGGTGTGTCCTCCCCGACCACAGTTGGTGCAGTGGATGGACCCCCTAGCCTGCCGACTCCTCCTCTCTCTAGCGCCAGCGCCCCCGAGCTCCATAGGACATGGCTCGGAGGCGCTGGAGGGTGAAATGGGCGGACCCTCCGCAGGACGTCCGCGGGTAGCCAGTAGGTCATCCAGCCTGATGGACATGTCAACCAGCTGGTCGAAAGTGAGGCTGGTGTCCCTACAAGCCAGCTCCCGACGGATGTCCTCTCGTAGGCTACATCTGTATAGATCGATGAGGGCCCGATCATTCCACCCTGCATCTGCCGCTAGAGTACGGAATTCGAGCGCGAATTCCTGGGCACTTCTCCTCCCCTGCCGGAGGAAGACCAGACGCTCCCCCGCCGCTTTCCCCTCCGGGGGATGGTCAAACACCGCCCTGAAGCGGCGGGAGAACTCGTTGTAAGTAATCGTCGTGGCGTCGATCTTCCTCCACTCCGCGTTGGCCCACTCCAACGCCTTTCCGGCCAGGCAGGAGATCAGGGCGGACACGCTCTCATGCCCTGAAGGTGCCGGGTGCACTGTGGCCAGGTATAACTCCACCTGGAGTAGGAATCCCTGACACCCAGCCGCGGTTCCGTCGTAGGCCCTCGGGAGAGATAGTCGGACTCCTCGAGGTTCCGGCGCTGGAATGGGCGGGCTGGCCGATGGTGCTGGCAGGGCGGGAGGTGGTGGAGGCGGACCCCAGCCTCGGAGGGTGGAAATCACCTCCTGCAGGGCGGTCCCCATCTGCAGGAGCTGATCTTGTTGGTCCCGAACCTGGGCCTCCAGTCTCGTCTGGGCTGCTTCGGCTCCTGCTGATTCCATAGATGGTGTGTAATTCTGTCAGGGCGTGTTGTAGGTGTAATGTAGGAATCAAACGCAGGACTCAGACTGAATGTTCCAAAGGCTGTATTACTGGCCAAACTAAGGCAACAGGACAACTTAGCCCGAAAGCGAAAAAACACGCACGAAGGCGAAAGGTAATTGCGCACAAACAGGTGCGACAAAAATGTAACTGTGCACACACAGGTGCGAAAATGCTCCAGCGCAGTGGAGAATAAGCTCAACCGAGCAAAACACAATACTGACGGAAATAATTACACACAACACTAGACAAACACAACGAGAAACTTATAGGACACTAATTACGCCAAAACCGAAACAGGTGTGGAAACAAACAGACAAAAGCAAACGAACATGAAACATACAGCGGTGGCTGCTAGAATTCCGGAGACGACGAACGCCGAAACCTGCCCGAACAAGGGAGAGAGGCAGCCTCGGCCGAAACCGTGACATAATGTTTTTCAAATGTATAACTGCCTTAATTTTGCTAGACCCCAGGAAGAGTAGCTGTTGCCTTGGCAGCAGCTAATGGGGATCCATAATAAATACAAAGACGTGACTGGCTGGGGTTGAACCAGCCTATGGCCCTACACGTGACCAGTGAAGCCTCGAGGCGCCCTGCTCAAATCAAACAGCAATCTGAAAAGCAGTGGAGGCTGCTGAGGGGAGGACGGCTCATAATAATTTATGGAACAGAGCAAATGGAATGGCATCAAACTATGTGTTTGATGCATTTGATACTATTCTACCCATTCCGCTGCAGCCATTACCACGAGCCTGTCCCCGTCCACCCCAATTAAGGTGCCGCCAACCTCCTGTGCTGCAAAGCTTGTTATGTTGTCAACAAGGCAGCATGAACCATGTTCAGAAACATACATATATTTTCCATAAAATATATGGTTGAATTTTTCATGAACTTTTCATTGTGAAGGCAGATAAAGCGTTTTTATCAAAAGCAATCATTTTTTCATGCATTAGTCCACCTGCTTACCAGGGTTGTAGTGCTGCTGTAGCGCGGGGGAGCGGCGCTCCTCACCTTTTTCAATTTGAGAATACACAGAGTTGGTAAAACTATTTCTGGAAAAATCAATTATATTTAATTACCGCAAGAATTGCATGAAAAACTATAGAATGACATACCAAATAGGTTGGCAAATTGTGGTTTCTTCCCTGTCTTCTCTCTGGCGGTGGCGAGAATGATGAAGAACTATGTGTGTGCACTTTGGCCAATCAGAACGCTGAAAAAATAAATCTAAATTCACCTTGTGTCTGTCTTGATGTTTATAAAACTCCACGGACTCCCTCTTGCACAGTGGAACCCAGAACGATATGTAACCTCTTGGTTATGGTGACACCGTTCTGCCGAGGACACCCAAACCAGAGCCGCCACCGCAAAGCCCAAGGAGCCTGACCCTCTCTAGAAGTTGCTGTAGCCCTGCTTGGGATATTTATCCTATATTGGCTATTGGTTGAGACTCAGGGCCCCGTTCTAGCTAGGTATGTTAGGGTGGAAAATTGGAAATGTGAATTGGGCCACATTGGAAGTAATAATGCATTTAGGTTATAGTTTATTAAGATGCATGAATACACCACACCAAAAGCTTGATTTTATGGCTGTTTTAAAAACGAATTTCCTGCAATTCTATGTACAGTGGGGGAAAAAAGTATTTAGTCAGCCACCAATTGTGCAAGTTCTCCCACGTAAAAAGATGAGAGAGGCCTGTAATTTTCATCATAGGTACACGTCAACTATGACAGACAAAATTAGGAAACAAAATCCAGAAAATCACATTGTAGGATTTTTAATGAATTTATTTGCAAATTATGGTAGAAAATAAGTATCTGGTCAATAACAAAAGTTTCTGAATACTTTGTTATATACCCTTTGTTGGCAATGACACAGGTCAACCGTTTTCTGTAAGTCTTCACAAGGTTTTCACACACTGTTGCTGGTATTTTGGCCCATTCCTCCATGCAGATCTCCTTTAGAGCAGTGATGTTTTGGGGCTGTCGCTGGGCAACACGGACTTTCAACTCCCTCCAAAGATTTTCTATGGGGTTGAGATCTGGAGACTGGCTAGGCCACTCCAGGACCTTGAAATGCTTCTTACGAAGGCACTCCTTCGTTGCCCGGGCGGTGTGTTTTGGATCATTGTCATGCTGAAAGACCCAGCCACGTTTCATCTTCAATGCCCTTGCTGATGGAAGGAGGTTTTCACTCAAAATCTCACGATACATGGCCCCATTCATTCTTTCCTTTACACGGATCAGTCGTCCTGGTCCCTTTGCAGAAAAACAGCCCCAAAGCATGATGTTTCCACCCCCATGCTTCACAGTAGGTATGGTGTTCTTTGGATGCAACTCAGCATTCTTTGTCCTCCAAACACGACCAGTTGAGTTTTTACCAAAAAGTTCTGTTTTGGTTTCATCTGACCATATGCCATTCTCCCAATCCTCTTCTGGATCATCCAAATGCACTCTAGCAAACTTCAGACGGGCCTGGACATGTACTGGCTTAAGCAGGGGAACACGTCTGGCACTGCAGGATTTGAGTCCCTGGCGGCGTAGTGTGTTACTGATGGTAGGCTTTGTTACTTTGGTCCCAGCTCTCTGCAGGTCATTCACTAGGTCCCCCCGTGTGGTTCTGGGATTTTTGCTCATCGTTCTTGTGATCATTTTGACCCCACGGGGTGAGATCTTGCGTGGAGCCCCAGATCGAGGGAGGTTATCAGTGGTCTTGTATGTCTTCCATTTCCTAATAATTGCTCCCACAGTTGATTTCTTCAAACCAAGCTGCTTACCTATTGCAGATTCAGTCTTCCCAGCCTGGTGCAGGTCTACAATTTTGTTTCTGGTCTCCTTTGACAGCTCTTTGGTCTTGGCCATAGTGGAGTTTGGAGTGTGACTGTTTGAGGTTGTGGACAGGTGTCTTTTATACTGATAACAAGATCAAACAGGTGCCATTAATACAGGTAACGGGTGGAGGACAGAGGAGCCTCTTAAAGAAGAAGTTACAAGTCTGTGAGAGCCAGAAATCTTGCTTGTTTGTTGACCAAATACTTATTTTCCACCATAATTTGCAAATAAATTCATAAAAATCCTACAATGTGATTTTCTGGATTTCTTTTTCTCAATTTATCTGTCATAGTTGACTTGTACCTATGATGAAAATTACAGGCCTCTATCATCTTTTTAAGTGGGAGAACTTGCACAATTGGTGGCTGACTAAATACTTTTTTTCCCCACTGTAGTAATAATTTATCTTTACTACTTGGTCAATTGATTTGATAGTATGTTTAAATCTATGCAAATCAATTATATGAATTGATAGTTCATCTCTGTTTTCTTTTATTCTGTAATAGGGTATATTGTAACTAAGTGTTCATCACTTTTGTTTTGAGCCTACTTCGCCATTGGCCAGGAGGCAGCCTCGTTCCAAAACCAATGCTATCACTTTTCACCTGGTGCAAACTAGGCCTACCCGGGCTCCCGCGGCAGCTTAATAGAATCCCCTCATGTAAACAGGAACCAAATTTGCCGCAATTCATGTATACAGTGGATATGTAAAAATGAATGTGATGTGAATGTGACATGGACAGTGTTTCCTCCGACACATTGATGCGGCTGGCTTCTGGGTTAAGCGGGCGTTAAGAAGCGCGGTTTGGCGGGTCATGTTTCGGAGGACGCATGACTCGACCTTAACCTCCCGAGCCCGTTGGGGAGTTGCAGCGATGAGACAAGATCGAAAAAGGGTGTAAAATCCAATAAATCCATAAAATATACATATATATATACACATTTATATATATACACATCTGTGGAAAAAATGTATAGGTATGTGTTTGGGTACAAATACATTTTTTGTTTTATTCTATAAACTACTGACAACATTTCTCCCAAATTCCAAATAAAAATATTGTCATTTAGAGCATTTATTTGCAGAAAATGACAACTGGTCAAAATAACAAAAAAGATGCAGTGTTGTCAGACCTCGAATAATGCAAAGAAAATAAGTTCATGCTCATTTTTAAACAACACAATACTAATGTTTTAACTTAGGAAGAGTTCAGAAATCAATATTTGGTGGAATAACCCTGATTTTCAATCACAGCTTTCATGCGTCTTGGCATGCTCTCCACCAGTCTTTCACATTGATGTTGGGTGACTTTATGCCACTCCTGGCGCAAAAATTAAAGCAGCTCGGCTTTGTTTGATGGCTTATGACCATTAATCTTCCTCTTGATCACATTCCAGAAGTTTTCAATGGGGTTCAGGTCTGGAGATTGGGCTGGCCATTACAGGGTCTTGATCTGGTGGTCCTCCATCCACACCTTGATTGACCTGGCTGTGTGGCATGGCGCATTGTCCTGCTGGAAAAACCAATCCTCAGAGTTGGGGAACAATGTCAGAGCAAAAGGAAGCAAGTTTTCTTCCAGGACAACCTTGTACGTGGCTTGATTAATGCGTCCTTCACAAAGACAAATCTACCAGATTCCAGCCTTGCTGAAGCACCCCCAGATCATCACCGACACTCCACCAAATTTCACAGTGGGTGCGAGACATTGTGGCTTGTAGGCCTCTCCAGGTCTTCGTCTAACCATTAGACAACCAGGTGTTGGGCAAAGCTGATAATTGGACTCATCAGAGAAGATGACCTTACTCCAGTCCTCTATGGTCCAATCCTTATGGACTTTTGCAAACCTCAACCTGGCTCTTCTTTGCTTCTCATTGATGAAGGGCTTTTTTCTAGCTTTGCACGACTTATAATAATAATATAATAGACCACAGCCCTGCCCCTAGGAGCCTGGTTCGAACCACCCTCGCTGTGCACTTCACCCCAGCTGCCGTTTGCCATTCTTTTTGTAGGTCACTTGATGTCATCCTACGGTTGTTGAGTGACATTCGAATGAGTTGGCGGTCATCCCGGTCAGTAGAGAGTCGTTTTCGCCCTCTGCCGGTCTGTAGCTTTGTTGTCCCCAATGTCTGCTGCTTGACCTTGTTCTTATGAACCGCCGTCTTTGACATTTTAAGCTCACTGTATCCCTCTGCCAGTAAAGCCAGAATTGAACCATTCTTTTCCTCACTCAAAAATTTCCTTTTCAACTCTTTTGGCATGGTCAATAGTTATTTTTTGATTAATATTACGTTTGAGGTACTATTAGCACTGTTTTTGCCATCCAGCTGGTCCTATTGCAAGAGGATAGTGATGACCACAGCAGTGGTTTTTATACTTTTCCTCATTAAATAAGATTTGGTTCAGGTGATCACCTAATCAGTACCTAATTCAGTAGAATGAGGTGTGCCTGTGTTGGAATTCAACAGACACTGGAATGGAATGGCTGCCATACATGTAGAGATGCTGATTTAAGAAACATTTGCAGTGAGGGAAAAAAGTATTTGATCACCTGCTGATTTTGTACGTTTGCCCACTGACAAAGACATGATCAGTCTATACTTTTTATGGTAGGTTTATTTGAACAGTGAGAGACAGAATAACAACAAAATCCAGAAAAACGCATGTCAAAAATGTTATGAATTGATTTGCATTTTAATGAGGGAAATAAGTATTTGACCCCTCAGCAAAACATGACTTGGCAAAACCCTTGTTGGCAATCACAGAGGTCAGACGTTTCTTGTAGTTGGCCACCAGGTTTGCACACATCTCAGGAGGGATTTTGTCCCACTCCTCTTTGCAGATCTTCTCCAAGTCATTAAGGTTTCGAGGCTGACGTTTGGCAACTCGAACCTTCAGCTCCCTCCACAGATTTTCTATGGGATTAAGGTCTGGAGACTGGCTAGGCCACTCCAGGACCTTAATGTGCTTCTTCTTGAGCCACTCCTTTGTTGCCTTGGCCGTGTGTTTTGGGTCATTGTCATGCTGGAATACCCATCCACGACCCATTTTCAATGCCCTGGCTGACGGAAGGAGGTTCTCACCCAAGATTTGACGGTACATGGCCCCGTCCATCGTCCCTTTGATGCGGTGAAGTTGTCCTGTCCCCTTAGCAGAAAAACACCCCCAAAGCATAATGTTTCCACCTCCATGTTTGACGGTGGGGATGGTGTTCTTGGGGTCATAGGCAGCATTCCTCCTCCTCCAAACACGGCGAGTTGAGTTGATGCCGAAGAGCTCGATTTTGGTCTCATCTGACCACAACACTTTCACACAGTTCTCCTCTGAATCATTCAGATGTTCATTGGCAAACTTCAGACGGGCCTGTATATGTGCTTTCTTGAGCAGGGGGACCTTGCGGGCGCTGCAGTATTTCAGTCCTTCACGGCGTAGTGTGTTACCAATTGTTTTCTTGGTGCCTATGGTCCCAGCTGCCTTGAGATCGTTGACAAGATCCTCCCGTGTAGTTCTGGGCTGATTCCTCAACGTTCTCATGATCATTGCAACTCCACGAGGTGAGATCTTGCATGGAGCCCCAGGCCGAGGGAGATTGACAGTTATTTTGTGTTTCTTCCATTTGCGAATAATCGCACCAACTGTTGTCACCTTCTCACCAAGCTGCTTGGCGATGGTCTTGTAGCCCATTCCAGCCTTGTGTAGGTCTACAATCTTGTCCCTGACATCCTTGGAGAGCTCTTTGGTCTTGGCCATGGTGGAGAGTTTGGAATCTGATTGATTGATTGCTTCTGTGGACAGGTGTCTTTATACAGGTAACAAGCTGAGATTAGGAGCACTCCCTTTAAGAGTGTGCTCCTAATCTCAGCTCTTTACCTGTATAAAAGACACCTGGGAGGCAGAAATCTTTCTGATTGAGAGGGGGTCAAATACTTATTTCCCTCATTAAAATGCAAATCAATTTATAACATTTTTGACATGCGTTATTCTGGATTTTTTTGTTGTTATTCTGTCTCTCACTGTTCAAATAAACCTACCATTAAAATTATAGACTGATCATTTCTTTGTCAGTGGGCAAACGTACAAAATCAGCAGGGGATCAAATACTTTTTTCCCTCACTGTATATATTAGGGGTGTAACGATTCGTTTTAACAACGATTCGATTTGTATCACGATTCGTGGTTGTCGATACGATTCAAGGACGATATTGGTTCATTTAGAACGATCCGATACGATTCAGTGACTTGAAATCGATTCAGTAACCTTTTAGCCAAAAATTCAACCAGTGTGACTGAAATAAATACCTGGATACTGGACAGTGCAGGTGAAGTTTCCTAGATTCCTGTTTCTTGTAAGGACCGCTGTTACGAACCCCGTGGCTCTAAACATCTAGGGTGGATGGACATGAGACCCGTAACATAAATTCATGTAAATTATAAGTGTGGCAGGGAACAGTGAGAACCAAAAATGACACAACAACCATGAACTACCGTCAAACACAAAGTGTTTATTTCTGAACACACGGTAAGGGTTTGGGAAAAAGGGCTGAGCAGGACCCAAGAAATGAAACAATAGTGTAAAACCCCCTAAACTGATCTTGCCTGCCTCAAGAACCGCTAGGCTACTGCTACCATACAAAAATACAGTGGGTGGTCCGCTCAGGTCTCACTAGTGTTTATAGACAGAGTTCTTCCTACGGGTAATGTACGCCCAAGGGCAACTAGCTTAAACTCCCCTTTTCCCAGAAACACACAAAGCTACCAAACAGGGTAATCAGCAATTATATAATTACACACCACACAGGATACAACAGTATCCACACTCAGGTAAAGAAATAGATTCTAATAAAGTTACCAATAGGGTAACCAACAACTTAGTGAGTACACAACACACAGGACACCACCGTGTCCATACTCACATATGGAAAAAGTCTCTCTCTTTCTCAACAAACACAAGACTGGTTTTTATACAATGGGCTGTGTGATTGAACAAACGAGTAACAGGTGGTGCTATTCACAGGAATGTTCACTGATTGGTCCAATCAGCAGACACCTCAACGACCACCAATCAGGAACATACAGGACACCTGTGATTAGGGCAGAAGGAGAGAAACACACAAAAACACAGGATACCTGTATCCGTAACACTCCCACCCTTAAAAGAGCAAACCAAAATGGTTTGCGACACACGTACTATCACAACACCCAAAATTCAATAATCATCCTGCCGGGATAACAAAAAAAAACCTAGATCATCAAACACGAGACAAAGCATCTGCCATCACATTATCTAACCCCTTTTTGTGGCAGATCTCCAAATTATAATTTTGCACGACAAGTGCCCAACGCATAAGGCGTTGGTTGTGGTTGTACATCCGGTGGAGAAAAACTAAGGGGTTATGGTCAGTATACACTACCACTGGTAATGCACTGGAACCAACATAAACTTCAAAGTACTGCAGAGCTAACAACAAAGCTAGAGCTTCTTGTTCAATGGTGGAATAGTTTGTCTGACATTTGTTAAATTTCCGTGAAAAATAACAGACAGGATGGTCCACTCCACTCTGGTCTTGCTGCAGTAGAACAGCACCAGCACCTCTGGCACTTGCATCTACCTCCAGTTTAAACGGCCGCTCAAAATCTGGCGCAGCAAGAACAGGAGTACTACACAAGAGTGCTTTAGCAGTGTTGAAAGCAGTACAACAATCTTCAGACCATACAAATTTTCTCGCCGGACTGAGCAAATCCGTTAATGGAGCAACTACCGCAGAGACATTTTTACAGAAACTACGGTAGTAGCCAACCATCCCTAAAAAACTGCGTAGCTCTCTTCTGGTGGTAGGTGCGGGAAATGCGTTTATAGCTGAGACCTTGGCATCTAGAGGGCGCACCTGACCATGGCCGACCTGTTTACCAAGATAAGTAACAGTGGCCTTCCCAAACTCGCACTTTGCTAAGTTCAGGGTTAGAGAAGCGGTTGCTAGACGTTCACACACTACCCTTAGAGTGTTAACATGATCAGACCACTCAGTTGAATAAATTACCAGATCATCAAGGTAAGCACTACACTTAGGAACTCCAGCCAATACTGTGTTAACCAGGCGTTGGAAAGTGGCTGGTGCGTTCCGCATCCCAAATGCCATGACAGCATATTGTAGGAAGTGATCTGGGGTCACAAATGCAGAGATGTCGGAGGCACGTGGGGTTAACGGCACCTGCCAGTAACCTTTTAGAAGATCTAATTTGGTTACATAAGTAGCAGCACCAACAGTATCAATACAGTCATCCAGTCTGGGTAACGGGAACGAGTCGGGCACTGTGACCGCATTGACTTTCCGATAGTCCGTACATAATCTGGATGTCCCATCAGGTTTAGGAACCAGAATGCACGGAGAACTCCAAGGACTTGAACTTGGCATAGCCAGGTTATTCTCCAGCAAATAACCGACCTCACCCCTCATTATCTTTCTCTTAGCGACGTTGACACGATAAGGATGTTGCTTGATAGGTGCAGCGTTTCCAACATTAATGTCATGTTCTAACACATTTGTACATGTAGGAACATCATTAAAAAGACATGGAAAGCTGTGTAATAGTCTCACAATATCATCTGACTGTCTGTCCGTTAAATGAATCAGGCTTGACGGGAGAGACAGCAGCATCTCTGAATTGGGCAATCTAGCACACTGCTGCTGAGTATTGCGCAACTCCAAACCATCTCCGTCCACATCATTAACATGACCTCCCACTACAGCCGTAGCAGCAACAGAGACAGCCGACTCGGCCAGTTTCTCTGGACTGTCTACCTGAGTGACGGGTCTGTTGTGGTATGTCTTCAACATGTTAACGTGGCACACACGAGATTGGCGTTTTCTATCAGGAGTCTGTATCACATAGTCAGTTTCAGTTAGTTTCTTTTCAATGACATAAGGACCAGAGAAACGTGCTGACAATGACGCTCCTGGCACAGGCAACAATACAAGAACTCGGTCACCTGGCTGCAGTGAACGAGAAACAGCCTGTGTGTCATAGTGTCGTTTCATCCGTTTCTGTGAGGAAGACAGCGCTTCCTTTGCTAGAGCACAGGCAGCATGTAGGCGCTCACGAAAGCGACTAACGTAGTCCAACACATTTTCTTTCACACACAACTCTTGTGACAAAAACTGATCCTTAAGGACTTTCATAGGTCCTCTCATGGTGTGTCCAAACACCAGTTCAGCTGGGCTGAACCCTAGGGATTCCTGTACTGTCTCACGGACAGCAAACAACACTAGAGGAACTCCCTCATCCCAATCTTTCTCAGATTCCAAGCAATATTTACGGAGCATAGACTTCAGGGTCTGATGCCAACGTTCAAGCGCACCCTGAGACTCTGGGTGATATGCGCTTGACACACGGTGTATAACTGACAAGGATTTTAACACTTGTTTGAAAAGTTTAGAAAGGAAATTCGTACCCTGATCAGTTTGTATCACCTTAGGTAATCCAAAAGTTGAGAATAATTTGATCAACGCTTTACTCACCACCGGAGCAGTAATCCTTCGCAGAGGAATGGCCTCTGGGTACCTGGTGGCAACACACATAATTGTCAACATAAACTGGTTACCAGATTTTGTTTTTGGTAATGGTCCAACACAATCAACCATCACATGTTCGAATGGTTCACCTATGGCCGGTATGGGACAAAGAGGCGCGGGGGAAATAACCTGGTTCGGTTTCCCAACTACTTGACAGGTGTGGCAAGTCCGACAGAACTGAGCCACATCTTGTTTTAAGCCAGGCCAAAAGAAATGTCGCAAAACACGATCATAAGTCTTGGTGACTCCCAGATGTCCGGACCACTGGTGATCATGAGCGAGGGATAAAACATTTTGTCGAAAGGCTGTAGGAATCACTATTTGGTAAACAGCATTCCAATCTCCGCCAGCGTCAACATGGGATGTCCATTTACGCATGAGGAGATTACCATCAATGAAGTATGCCATGTTTTTCTTCTTTAGCTCGTCCTCTGAGACAACACTAGAAAAACATTTAGCCAGGCTAATGTCAACCTGTTGGTTAGCGATCAGCTGCTCACGAGTAACTGGTAACTGTATTGCCTCCGCAACAAGTTCCACATCCTTCTTCCTTTCTCTGGGCTGTTGGTCAGACTGCACCAGCTTACCAGAGGTAGCACCCGAACTATCCTCTGGGTCACACTCTCTGAATAGAATCGTGTCTGACAAATCTACCACTTCACCCACTTGTCGTGCTTGAGCACGTGTGACAGCACAAGCGGGGAACACATCTGGATAACCCTGTGCCAGCTCCTCGGAGAGAGACTGGTCACTTTTATCCATTACCTCCAATACGGGTATCACCTTTCCTCCAGCAATATCGTTGCCCATTATAAATGTCACACCTTTTACTGGCAACATTGAACGTACCCCAACTCTGAACAATCCACTGACTAACTCAGAGTGTACGTTCACAAAGTGCAATGGCACTGGGACGAAACCCATTTCAATTCCTTGTACTAACACACTGGAACCACAATATGTATTATTAGACAAGGGCAACACATCAGCTAGTATGAACGACTGCGCCGCACCAGTATCTCTGAGGATTCTAACTGGACGCTGAGACGCTTCATCATCTGATATAGAAACAAACCCCTCAAAAATGAACGGTTCATAACTGTGATCTGGGACAGGGACTTTCAAACCACATTCACTATGAGGCTTCTGTCTTGATTCCGGCCTTACAACCGTACGAATCAGCCCAACACCCGTTGGCGGCCTGGTGTGCTGAGGCATCCCCGGTTTGCGTTTAAGCAAAAAGCAATCATTAACCATATGTCCCACCTTATGACAATAGAAACAGTGACGCACATATTTTGGGCGTGCTGGACGTACTGCTGGTCGACTAGGACTAAAAGTTAGCAACTCCGCAGCCCTGCTCTCCGTACGAGCCGTAAACACGCTCTTATGCGTCAACACAAACTCGTCTGCCAATACAGACGCTTCCGACAGTGAGGATACTTTCTGTTCGTTCAGATAAACTACAATGCGTTCGGGTAAGCAATTTTTAAACTCTTCTAACAAGATTAACTCCCGTAGAGAGTTAAAATCAGTTACCTTACTAGCACTGTGCCATTTGTCAAACAGATTTCCTTTGTCTCTAGCAAACTCCACATAAGTCTGAGTAGGAGACTTTTTATGAGACCTAAATCTTTGTCGATATGCCTCAGGAACAAGCTCATAGGCACGAAGAACAGTAGCTTTGACCACTTCATAATTCAAACTGTCTTCAAGAGGTAGCGCTGCCAGAACCTCTTGGGCTTTACCTGTTAGCTTACACTGAAGTAATAGGCACCATACCTCGTCGGGCCATTTCAATGCTACCGCTATACGTTCAAACACACTGAAATAGGAATCAACCTCTGACTCCCTGAACACAGGTACCAAGGTGATCTGCCTACTAATATCAAACGTAGCAGATGACACAGCTGGTGAGGATGGCTCACTAGCAGGCATAGTATTAGCAGAGACTAACCTCGCTGTTTCTGCCTCTAGTTCCATTTTACGCACCTCCAGTTCCATCTTACGCATCTCCATTTCCATCTTACGCGTCTCCAGTTCTGCCTCTAGCTTACGCGTCTCCTGTTCTGCCTCTAGCTTACGCGTCTCCTGTTCTGCCTCTAGCTTACGCATCTCCAGCTTGTCTTGCCTGATTTGTGCCCGCTCTTCCGCCTCCATTTGGAGCCGTGTCGAGCGGACATCGATCCTGGCATCACTGTCAGTCAGTGGGGAGAGTGGGTCATAACGGGGCAATGTGGCTGGAGCCTTAGCCTCGTCCTCAGACACTGATGGGCTTACAGGAACAGCAACCACATCCCCTACAGGAGCAGCAGACTCAGGCGGCGGTAACTCAAGCACTCGCTCGTTTAACAATATCGCTAACACTACTTCCCTAACTTCTGCTTTCACTAAACCCCTCGGTATGGGTACAGAAAAGTGGTCAGCCAAAACCTGTAGATCCACTCTACGGCAATTATCAAAAACCTCCCACGTAGGGTTTTCCAAAAATGCCTCCAACTCAAAAGTAGCCATCCTACTAGCAACACGAGCCGTCGACTACTGAACACACAAAAAAAAACAGGTAGTACCGCTGCCAAGCTCAACACTGAACCAGACACTTACTAATTTGCATGAGTATCATGGGATAGATAGTATCCCGGACGAACCCCCACTTTATGTTACGAACCCCGTGGCTCTAAACATCTAGGGTGGATGGACATGAGACCCGTAACATAAATTCATGTAAATTATAAGTGTGGCAGGGAACAGTGAGAACCAAAAATGACACAACAACCATGAACTACCGTCAAACACAAAGTGTTTATTTCTGAACACACGGTAAGGGTTTGGGAAAAAGGGCTGAGCAGGACCCAAGAAATGAAACAATAGTGTAAAACCCCCTAAACTGATCTTGCCTGCCTCAAGAACCGCTAGGCTACTGCTACCATACAAAAATACAGTGGGTGGTCCGCTCAGGTCTCACTAGTGTTTATAGACAGAGTTCTTCCTACGGGTAATGTACGCCCAAGGGCAACTAGCTTAAACTCCCCTTTTCCCAGAAACACACAAAGCTACCAAACAGGGTAATCAGCAATTATATAAGTACAAACCACACAGGATACAACAGTATCCACAATCAGGTAAAGAAATAGATTCTAATAAAGTTACCAATAGGGTAACCAACAACTTAGTGAGTACACAACACACAGGACACCACCGTGTCCATACTCACATATGGAAAAAGTCTCTCTCTTTCTCAACAAACACAAGACTGGTTTTTATACAATGGGCTGTGTGATTGAACAAACGAGTAACAGGTGGTGCTATTCACAGGAATGTTCACTGATTGGTCCAATCAGCAGACACCTCAACGACCACCAATCAGGAACATACAGGACACCTGTGATTAGGGCAGAAGTAGAGAAACACAAAAACACAGGATACCTGTATCCGTAACAACCGCAATGGTGGCTTGATAATTTCTCGCTCGTCGGCTTCTCCTCTGTCATCCGCCATGCTATGTTTTGTTGTCTTTGCGCCTTTGCGCTGCTGTTGGCGCGATGACGTCACGGATAGGCAGACTGAATCGAGTAATGTTTAAAGCCTTTATCATTAAAAGTGCCAAGAAAAAACATCCATATAAAGTCTGACTTGCTTAAATCCAATGGGTTATTTCCTAGTATCGATACAATCGATTTATTACATTTTAAAACGATGTTAGATCGATATATGTTGTCCAAAAGGCCAACTCGCCGAGCACAGATCGATGTAGTTGGATCATAGGAATATGAATCGATACGTCGATGTAGTAGATGGATCGTTACACCCCTAATATATATATATATATATATATATATATATATATATATATATATATATATATATATATATATATATATATATATATAGAATTTGTTGAATAGCGACAAAAATCTCCGGTGTGAACCATTAAATCAAAAGATTAGAAATTGCTTTACAAAAAACAAGATAATTTTTAAATGAAAATAAAACAGGTCAAGAGGCGAAACATCGCGAGAGACCAGGGGCCTCATTTATAGAGTACCACAGTATCAGTCATAATACCCATAAAACCTAGCGGTCAAACAGGGAAATGGTTCCAATCGTTTTTTTCCACCATTCATTTTTCCCATAAGGGATTGTTTTATGGGTATTATGACACCTCCACTGTGGGGCTCTATAACCGTTGCTTAAATGTAACACTAAATATCTGCGCCATTTCTGAAAAGACAGTGCATGCACAAAAATATTTAGATTTATAAACTTGGAGGACGCCATACATACGTATGTTTCCCATTACAAATCAGACCAGTCGTAAAACTGTGCACGTGTGAACGAGCATTATAACTCCGCCTGAAAAACGCCCATCATTCATCTTTTATGGTGACAATAATGCCCTTATTTGCTGTATAGTTTGTAAGTATTAGTTAGCTAGCTATCTAACGAAACACACAACACTATACTATACTACGTACTGTATAGTACTATTATATACAGAAAAAGCACTTAAATATATATATATGATACTTCTAGCAATGCTAATATACCTCATGCATGTTTGCTTCAGACATCGGATGCGTCGTTAAAGTCTTCCAAATCCATGTCTTGACTCTCACTCACAGCTCCTGCAGCCTAAAGAGGAACACAATTGTTACACTGTCCTTTTACGTGCAGACTAGCACTGTAATGCTTTATTAACTTAAGCCTACCTCTGTGTGTGTGTGTGTGTTTGTGTCCAACATGCCACACATTTACAGTTGAAGTCGGAAGTTTACATACACTTAGGTTGGAGTTATTAAAACTAGTTTTTTAACCACTCCACAAATTTCTTGTTAACAAACTATAGTTTTGGCAAGTCGGTTAGGACATCTACTTTGTGCATGATACAAATAATTTTTCCAACAATTGTTTACAGACAGATTATTTGACTTACAATTCACTGTATCACAATTCCAGTGGGTCAGAAGTTTACATACACTAAGTTGACTGTGCCTTTAAACAGCTTGGAAAATTACAGAAAATTATGTTGTGGCTTTAGAAGTTTCTGATAGGCTAATTGACATAATTTGAGTCAATTGGAGGTGTACCTGTGGATGTATTTCAAGGCCTACCTTCAAACTCAGTGCCTCTTTGCTTGACATCATGGGAAAATCAAAATAAATCAGCCAAGCCATTTTTTTGTAGACCTCCACAAGTCTGGTTCATCCTTGTGAGCAATTTCCAAACGCCTGAAGGTACCACGTTCATCTGTACAAACAATAGTACGCAAGTATAAACACCATGGGACCACACAGCCGTCATACCACTCAGGAAGGAGACGCGTTCTGTCTCGTAGAGATGAAAATGCTTTGGTGCGAAAAGTGCAAATCAATCCCAGAACAACAGCAAAGGACCTTGTGCAGATGTTGGAGGAAACAGGTACAAAAGTATCTATATCCACAGTAAAACGAGTCCTATATCGACATAACCTGAAAGGCCATTCAGCAAGGAAGAAGCCACTGCTCCAAAACCGCCATAAAAAAGCCAGACTACGGTTTGCAACTGCACATGGGGACAAAGATCGTACTTTTTGGAGAAATGTCCTCTGGTCTGATGAAACAAAAAGAGAACTGTTTGGCCATAATGACCATCGTTATGTTTGGAGGAAAAAGGGGGCTGCTTGCAAGCCGAAGAACACCATCCCAACCGTGAAGAACGGGGGATGGCAGCATCATGCTGTGGGGGTGATTTGCTGCAGGAGGGACTGGTGCACTTCACAAAATAAATGGCATCATGAGGAAGGAAAATTATGTGAATATATTGAAGCAACATCTCAAGACATCAGTCAGGAAGTTAAAGCTTGTTCGCAAATGGGTCTTCCAAATGAACAATGACCCCAAGCATACTTCCAAAGTTGTGGCAAAATGGCTTACGGACAACAAAGTCAAGGTATTGGAGTGGCCATCACAAAGCCCTGACCTCAATCCTATAGACAATTTGTGGGCCGAACTGAAAAAGAGTGTGCGAGCATGGAGACCTACAAACCTGACTCAGTTACACCAGCTCTGTCAGGAGGAATGGGCCAAAATTCACCCAACTTATTGTGGGAAGCTTGTGGAAGGCTACCTGAAACGTTTGACCCAAGTTAAACAATTTAAAGGCAATGCTACCAAATACTAATTGAGTGTATATAAACTTCTGACCCACTGGGAATGGGATGAAAGAAATAAAAGCTGAAATAAATAATTATCTCTACTATTATTCTGACATTTCACATTCTTAAAATAAAGTGGTGATCCTAACTGACCTTCTAGGATTAAATGTCAGGAATGGTGAAAAACTGAGTTTAAATGTATTTGGCTAAGGTGTATGTAAACTTCCGACTTCAACTGTAGATGTACCTCATGCACGTTTGTTTCTGGCTCGGGTGTCGCTCCCATCCCCATCCACAGCTTCAGCAGCCTAAAAAAAATGAATTGTCATGAAAGGAGCTGGCTAGGTGGTTTCATAACAGAAAACAATTAGTGGAAAAGGAAATACAATTCTAGTTTAATGACATGTCTTTATGAATGACATGAGGTCTTTCTGAAATAAAATAATCTATTTATAATTTTCAGTAATCACATGTTGCCTAAGCAGCTTCAAGGCAAGTAAAATCAAATATTATCATTAATCCAAATATTTGCTCTGCAGGAGCAAATTCCGACAGCAACCTGCAGAGCAAATAAATTGATTATTGATTTACATTTTAGTCATTTAGCAGACGCTCTTATCCAGAGCGACTTACAGTTAGTGAATACATATTTATTTTATACTGGCCCCCCGTGGGAATAGAACCCACAACCCTGGCGTTGCAAACGCCATGCTCTATCAACTGAGCTACATCCCTGCCGGCCATTCCCTCCCCTACCCTGGACGACGCTGGGCCAATTGTGCGCCGCCCATGAGTCTCCCGGTCGCGGCCGGCTGCGACAGAGCCTGGATTCGAACCAGGATCTCTAGTGGCACAGTTAGCACTGCGATGCAGTGCCTTAGACCACTGCGCCACTCAGGAGACATTGATGATTATTTTTGATGTGCTGGCCATCCCATTCACTAAAGTACTGAATCAAGTTATGATAAATAACTTAGCCTGGACCCTGTTTACTGCATACAGTTTGTCACCATCTTTGTAAGATAAAGCTAACTTACAGCTGGAGCTCGTCTTGATGCTGCGTTTCTAGGGGTTTCCTCACTGTCCTCCTCTAAGAAAACGTTATATCTTTGATGCCTGGGATGCCACATGTCTGAAACCTTTATCTCTCTCTCTCTCTCTCGCTCTCTCGCTCGCTCTCTCGCTCGCTCTCTCGCTCGCTCGCTCTCTCTCTCTCTCCCTCCTTTTGTACAAACACAGACAACTAGAGAATCTGATTAAATATCATTCATTCTTATCAAGCTTATATGAAATCGCCTTTGGCCAAATCATGAGAGAACTGTGGGCCTATAGGTAGCATCTAGCTATATGTAGCCAGCTAACGTTGTTTTTCAACTTAAACTTTGTTGTCTCACATAATATCCAGGGGTTAAACCCATTAATGACCAAAGTCAACAATATAGCAAATAATTGTAACTATACATTTTAGAGTACATCAAAGATTTTCTGTCAGTTACTCACCATTCATCGAGTCCTTGCCTGGTGTCCACTGTCCATGCTGAATGATGTGCCAAGATATTTGCCGCGAGTGGCAATTGCCACAGCCCTGCTCGAGCTCTCCCCGGTGTCCACTCACTGTCCATGGTGCTGAGTAATTTCAAATCAAATCAAATTTTAATTGTCACATACACGTGTTTAGCAGATGTTATTGCAGGTGTAGCGAAATGCTTGTACTTCTAGCTCCGACAGTGCAGTAATAACTAACAATTAATATCTAACAATTTCACAACAAATACCCAATACACACAAATCTAGTAAGGAATGGAATTTAAGAATATATACATATATGGACAAGCAATGACAGAGCGGCATGGACGAAGATACAGTAGAATATTATAGAATAGAATACAGTATATACATTTGAGATGAGTAGTGCAAGATATGTAAACATTATTAAAGTGACTAGTGTTCCATTTCTTAAAGTGGCCAGTGATTTCAATAGGCAGCAGCAACCTCTAATGTGCTAGTGATGGCTATTTAATAGTCTGATGGCCTTGAGATAGAAGCTGTTTTTCATTCTCTCGGTCCCAGCTTTGATGCACCTGTACTGACCTCGCCTTCTGGATGATAACGGGGTGAACAGGCAGTGGCTCGGGTGGTTGATGTCCTTGATGATCTTTTTGGCCTTCCTGTGACATCGGGTGCTGTAGGTGTCTTGGAGGGCGGGTAGTTTGCCCCCGGTAATGCGTTCGGCAGACCGCACCACCCTCTGGAGAGCACTGCGGTTGCGGGCGGAGCCCGACAGGATGCTCTCAATTGTGCATCTGTAAAAGTTTGTGAGGGTTTTAGGAGCCAAGCCATATTTCTTCAGCCTCCTGAGGTTGAAGAGGCTCTGTTGTGCCTTCTTCACCACACTCTCTGTGTGGGTGGACCATTTCAGTTTGTCAGTGATGTGTACGCCAAAGAACTTGAAGCTTTCCACTTCTCCATTGCGGTCCCATCGATGTGGATAGGGGGGTGCACCCTCTGTTTCCTGAAGTCCACGATGATCATCTCCTTTGTTTTGTTGATGTTGAGTGAAAGGTTATTTTCCTGGCACGACGCTCCCAGAGCCCTCACCTCCTCCCTGTAGGCGGTCTCGTTATTATTGGTAATCAAGCCTACTACTGCTGTGTCGTCTGCAAACTTGATGATTGAGTTGGAGGCGTGCTTGGCCATGCAGTCATGGGTGAACAGGGAGTACAGGAGGGGGCTGAGCACCTACCCTTGTGGGGCCCCAATGTTGAGGATCAGCGAAGTGGAGATGTTGTTTCCTACCTTCACCACCTGGGGGCGGCCTGTCAGGAAGTCCAGGACCCAGTTGCACAGGGCGGGGTTCAGACCCAGGGCCTCAAGCTTAATGATGAGCTTGGAGGGTACTATGGTGTTGAATGCTGAGCTATAGTCAATGAACAGCATTCTTACATAGGTATTCCTCTTGTCTAGATGGGATAAGGCAGTGTGCAGTGTGATGGCGATTGCATCGTCTGTGGATCTATTGGGGCGTAAGCAAATTGAAGTGGGTCTAGGGTGACAGGTAAGGTAGAGGTGATATGATCCTTGACTAGTCTCTCAAAGCACATCATGATGACAGAGGTGAGTGCTACAGGGCGATAGTCATTTAGTTCAGTTACCTTTGCTTTCTTGGGTACAGGAACAATGGTGGCCATCTTGAAGCATGTGGGAACAGCAGACTGGGAAAGGGAGAGATTGAAATTGTCTGTTAACACACCAGCCAGCTGGTCTGCGCATGCTCTGAGGACGCGGCTAGGGATGCCGTCTGGGCCGGCAGCCTTGCGGGTGTTAACATGCTTAAATGTCTTACTCACGTCAGCCAAGGAGAAGGAGAGGCCACAGTCCTTGGTAGTGGGCCTCGTCGGTGGCACTGTATTATCCTCAAAGCGGGCGAAGAAGGTGTTTAGCTTGTCTGGAAGCGAGACGTCGGTGTTGGCGACGTGGCTGGTTTTCCTTTTGTAGTACGTGATTGTCTGTCGACCCTGCCACATACATCTCTTGTCTGAGCCGTTGAATTGCGACTCCACTTTGTCTCTATACTGATGTTTTGCCAGTTTAATTGCCTTGCTGAGTGAGAACCTACACTGTTTGTATTCTGCCATATTCCCAGTCACAATGCCATGGTTAAATGCGGTGGTTCGAGCTTTCAGTTTTGCGTGAATGCTGCCATCTATCCACGGTTTCTGTTTAGGGTAGGTTTTAATAGTCACAGTGGGCACAACATCACCTATACACTTCCTGATAAACTCAGTCACCATTTCGGTGTATTCGTCTAAATGATTTCCGCAAGCTACCCGGAACATATCCCAGTCCGCGTGATCAAAACAATCTTGAAGCGTGGATTCCGATTGGTCAGACCAGCGTTGAATAGTCCTTAGCACGGGTACTTCCTGTTTGAGTTTCTGCCTATAAGAAGGGAGGAGCAAAATGGAGTCGTGGTCAGATTTGCCGAAAGGAGGGCCTTATAACCATCCCGGAGGTTCGAATAGCAATGGTCGAGGATTTTAGCAGCGTGAGTACAACAGTCGATATGTTGATAGAACTTCGGCAGCCTAGTCCTAAATTTGCTTTGTTAAAATCCCCAGCTACAATAAATGCAGCCACAGGATATGTGGTTTCCAGTTTGCATAAAGTCAAGTGAAGTTCTTTGAGGGCCGTCGTGGTATCGGCTTGAGGGGGGATATACACGGCCGTGATTATAACCAAAGAAAATTATCTTGGGAGATAATACGGTCGCCATTTGATTGTGAGTTAGTCATGAAACACACATGTTGCTTCCCAGAGAGATATTTATTCCTGTCTGCATGATGAACTGAGAACCCATCTGGTTGGACCGATTTCGACAGAATATCCCCAGAGAGCCATGATTCCTTGATGTCTCTTTGGAAAGAAATCCTTGCCCGGAGCTCATCGACCTTGTTAACCAGAGACTGAACATTAGGGAGTAGTATACTTGGAAGTGGTGGGTGGTGTGCGCGCCTCCTAAGTCGAGTGTTTTGGGTCAGCCGCTGGAATCAGTTCAATTGCCCTGGGGAGAGCAAACAAAGGATCTGCTTCGGGAAAGTCGTATTCCTGGTCGTAATGCTGGTGAGTTACCACCGTTCTGATATCCAATAGTTTTTCCCAGCTGTATGTAATGATACAAAACACTTTCTGAGCTAATAATGTAAAAAATAATACATAAAAAAAACAAAATATCGCAAAGTTTCCTAAGAGCTAGTCACAAGATAGTTACCGTAAGTGGCACTTGCCACAGCCCTGCTCAAGCACTCTTCTGCCGTCTCTTCAAATTCTATGGTTAAATAACTGATGATAAATTAGCTTCCTGACAAGCTAGACAACGACGCAGATATGGATCCTAAATTCGCATTAATTTAGTTTTTTTTATGAATACTCACTTCACATTTGTTTAGTTCATGAAATAAAAAAGTGCCCATGCCGAGTTATGCAATTTAGTGGTACGTTTATTTCCTCCTGTTTCTTTCCTATTTTAGATGGCTACTTGCAATGTGTTTTATAGCTATCATTAATATGAAAATAATAATATGACATTTCTTCATTTGATGACTTATCCAACCACTGCAGTCACTTGAGGCCCCAAGCTATAGGCCTAAATCTGTGTTAGCTAACATATTAGCTAGCTAGGTATGTAAAACAGGTTTAGGCCGATAAGTTAACTAGGGGCCTCATTTTAGAAGTGACTGCAGTGGTTGGTTCTTTAAGAACCTTACAAATGAAGAAATGTCACTTTCAAGAGACAATGAAATTGGACCCCTGCCGTGCAACTTATGTCCTGTCAACTTACTATGAACATCTATTTACCTTGTAGATGATCGCCAGCTGCTTATTGGGCTAAGGACTAAGTTTGAAAAGGGACAGCGGGAAAAAACCTTGAAGAGGCCAATTGAGTCTTCACAGGTTGGTATAAATTAACTGACATTGTAATTGACTTAATGTGGTACTAATTATTTACAGATAACTAGCTAATGGTGGGTTATTGTTTCTAAAGGTGGACATGCCTGTACCTCTAAAAATCTGCAAGAACTTGAAGAAACCCAAACCAATGGAACAGCATAAGGTCATGGACCAAGTGAGAAAAACATTCCAGACAAAACTGAGAGATGTGGCAAGATTCTCTTAATGTAATTCATTCATTTAAAAACGAGTTAGTTACAGGTATTTATATGATATGTGATAATATATAACATTGATGCAGGACCTTTGACTTTACACCATCTAGACACCACCACCACCTGAAAGTGAGGAACTTGGAGAACTTGAGGGAGATTTTTTAGTGGACTATGAGATAAAACTGAGTTAATCACAAACATATACAGTGGGGAAAACAAGTATTTGATACACTGCCGATTTTGCAGGTTTTCCTACTTACAAAGCATGTAGAGGTCTGTAATTTTTATCATAGGCACACTTCAACTGTGAGAGACGGAATCTAAAAAATCCAGAAAATCACATTGTATGATTTTTAAGTAATTAATTTGCATTTTATTGCATGACATAAGTATTTGATCACCTACCAACCAGTAAGAATTCCGGCTCTCACAGACCTGTTAGTTTTTCTTTAAGAAGCCCTCCTGTTCTCCACTCATTACCTGTATTAACTGCACCTATTTGAACTCGTTACCTGTATAAAAGACACCTGTCCACACACTCAATCAAACAGACTCCAACCTCTCCACAATGGCCAAGACCAGAGAGCTGTGTAAGGACATCAGGGATAAAATTGTAGACCTGCACAAGGCTGGGATGGGCTACAGGACAATAGGCAAGCAGCTTGGTGAGCAGGCAACAACTGTTGGCGCAATTATTAGAAAATGGAAGAAGTTCAAGATGACGGTCAATCACCCTCGGTCTGGGGCTCCATACAAGATCTAACCTCGTGGGGCATCAATGATCATGAGGAAGGTGAGGGATCAGCCCAGAACTACACGGCTGGTCAATGACCTGAAGAGAGCTGGGACCACAGTCTCAAAGAAAACCATTAGTAACACACTACGTCGTCATGGATTAAAATCCTGCAGCGCACGCAAGGTCCCCCTGCTCAAGCCAGCACATGTCCAGGCCCGTCTGAAGTTTGCCAATGACCATCTGGATGATCCAGAGGAGGAATAGGAGAAGGTCATGTGGTCTGAGGAGACAAAAAAATAGCTTTTTGGTCTAAGCTCCACTCACTGTGTTTGGAGGAAGAAGAAGGATGAGTACAACCCTAAGAACACCATCCCAACCGTGAAGCATGGAGGTGGAAACATCAGTCTTTGGGGATGCTTTTCTGCAAAGGGGACAGGACAACTGCACCATATTGAGGGGAGGATGGATGGGGCCATGTATCGCGAGATCTTGGCCAACAACCTCCTTCCCTCAGTAAGAGCATTGAAGGTGGGTCGTGGCTGGGTCTTCCAGCATGACAACGACCCGAAACACACAGCCAGGGCAACTAATGAGTGGCTCCGTAAGAAGCATCTCAAGGTCCTGGAGTGGCCTAGCCAGTCTCCAGACCTGAACCCAATAGAAAATCTTTGGAGGGAGCTGAAAGTCCGTATTGCCCAGCGACAGCCCCGAAACCTGAAGGATCTGGAGAAGGTCTGTATGGAGGAGTGGGCCAAAATCCCTGCTGCAGTGTGTGCAAACCTGGTCAAGACCTACAGGAAACGTATGATCTCTGTAATTGCAAACAAAGGTTTCTGTAACAAATATTAAGTTCTGCTTTTCTGATGTATCAAATACTTATGTCATGCAATAAAATGCAAATGAATTACTTAAAAATCATACAATGTGATTTTCTGGATTTTTGTTTTAGATTCCGTCGATTTATGCCGCCATCATAGACAAAGGAAGTGGGCGGAGCGATAAAGAGCAGGAAACTGAAGAGGGAGGGATTAAGCTAGGATGTGGGTGTGAAGGAGACTATATAGATGGGGAGCAGAGAGAGAGAGGGGGGCTAAATCTGCAGACTAGCCTGGCTTTGTTGAAACTGTGATAAAGTCATTATTGATTCTACAAAAACTCTGGAAGAACTTTGATTTTTAATGAAGTATAGTGATTATTTTCCACAACATAATTGGCGCCCAACATGGGGCTTGAAAGAGATTGTTGAGTGCTTTACTTTCGGAGGAGGTTTTGACGAATCACACAGATACAGTGGCCACTGTTAAACAGGTAAGCGGCGTTATTACTATTAGCATAGAACTGTGTGATTCGAACAAGCTGAATCTGAGGGTGGGGTACGGAAGGGGTCTCTCCAGCATTAAGGACTAAATTTAGGAAAAGTAGTCAGCCACCAATTGTGCAGGTTCTCCCACTTAAAAAGATGAGAGAGGCCTGTAATTTTCATCATAGGTACACGTCAACTATGACAGATAAATTGAGAATTTTTTTCTCCAGAAAATCACATTGTAGGATTTTTAATGAATTTATTTGCAAATTATGGTGGAAAATAAGTATTTGGTCACCTCCAAACAAGCAAGATTTCTGGCTCTCACAGACCTGTAACTTCTTCTTTAAGAGGCTCCTCTGTCCTCCACTCGTTACCTGTATTAATGGCACCTGTTTGAACTTGTTATCAGTATAAAAGACACCTGTCCACAACCTCAAACAGTCACACTCCAAACTCCACTATGGCCAAGACCAAAGAGCTGTCAAAGGACACCAGAAACAAAATTGTAGACCTGCACCAGGCTGGGAAGACTGAATCTGCAATAGGTAAGCAGCTTGGTTTGAAAAAATCAACTGTGGGAGCAATTATTAGGAAATGGAAGACATACAAGACCACTGATAATCTCCCTCGATCTGGGGCTCTACGCAAGATCTCACCCTGTGGGGTCAAAATGATCACAAGAACAGTGAGCAAAAATCCCAGAACCACACGGGGGGACCTAGTGAATGACCTGCAGAGAGCTGGGACCAAAGTAACAAAGCCTACCATCAGTAACACACTACGCCGCCAGGGACTCAAATCCTGCAGTGCCAGACGTGTCCCCCTGCTTAAGCCAGTACATGTCCAGGCCCGTCTGAAGTTTGCTAGAGTGCATTTGGATGATCCAGAAGAGGATTGGGAGAATGTCATATGGTCAGATGAAACCAAAATATAACTTTTTGGTAAAAACTCAACTCGTCGTGTTTGGAGGACAAAGAATGCTGAGTTGCATCCAAAGAACACCATACCTACTGTGAAGCATGGGGGTGGAAACATCATGCTTTGGGGCTGTTTTTCTGCAAAGGGACCAGGATGACTGATCCGTGTAAAGGAAAGAATGAATGGGGCCATGTATCGTGAGATTTTGAGTGAAAACCTCCTTCCATCAGCAAGGGCATTGAAGATGAAACGTGGCTGGGTCTTTCAGCATTTAGTCATTTTTTTTAGCAGACGCTCTTATCCAGAGCGACTTACAGTTAGTGAATACATATTTTTTTTTCTATACTGGCCCCCCGTGGGAAACGAACCCACAACCCTGGCGTTGCAAACGCCATGCTCTATCAACTGAGCTACATCCCTGCCGGTCATTCCCTCCCCTACCCTGGACGACGCTGGGCCAATTGTGCACCGCCCATAAGTCTCCCGGTCGCGGCCGGCTGCGACAGAGCCTGGATTCGAACCAGGATCTAGTGGCACAGTTAGCACTGCGATGCAGTGCCTTAGACCACTGCGCCACTCAGGAGCATGACAATGATCCCAAACACACCGCCCGGGCAACGAAGGAGTGGCTTCGTAAGAAGCATTTCAAGGTCCTGGAGTGGCCTAGCCAGTCTCCAGATCTCAACCCCATAGAAAATCTTTGGAGGGAGTTGAAAGTCCGTGTTGCCCAGCGACAGCCCCAAAACATCACTGCTCTAGAGGAGATCTGCATGGAGGAATGGACCAAAATACCAGCAACAGTGTGTGAAAACCTTGTGAAGACTTACAGAAAACGTTTGACCTGTGTCATTGCCAACAAAGGGTATATAACAAAGTATTGAGAAACTTTTGTTATTGACCAAATACTTATTTTCCACCATAATTTGCAAATCAATTCATAAAAAATCCTACAATGTGATTTTCTGGAAATGTTTTTCTCATTTTGTCTGTCATAGTTGACATGTACCTATGATGAAAATTACAGGCCTCTCTCATCTTTTTAAGTGGGAGAACTTGCACAATTGGTGGCTGACTAAATACTTTTTTTCCCCACTGTAAGAAATAAGCATGCATGCAATGTTATTGTTCATAAGTGTAAATACGTTTGAGCAGGCTAGTGGACAAGCCGGCTAGCGGACACGCAGGCTAGTGAAAAGAAGTGTGTCCTGATTAGAAGAAAATCAGAAGGAGTGTGTGTGTCCTGATGAGAAGAAAATCAGAAGGAGTGTGTGTGTCGTGATGAGAAGAAAATCAGAAGGAGTGTGTGTGTCGTGATGAGAAGAAAATCAGAAGTTGTGTGTGTCTTTTCCCGGAGGGGTATGATAAATCTTGTTGGAGGAACAGGTCATGTGTACGGGTGTGATCATATGACGTCAACACATTGTATTTCGGTCAAGCTTTTAGGGGGTCATTACATTTGGGAAATTTAGAAGTAATGTAGGATTATGGTCAAATTGACCATAGTGAAATGTCAAAATTCCAAATCTGGGCACTTTTATAGAGGAAAATATTCCTGCAGGTTATACGAAGATTGATTGTGTGTTGGGAAATAGCGTTGTGTGAATGTGATATGAGAGCCGTGTGGATATGGGAATTAGTTAATCTGAAGTTTGGAGAATAAACTGTTGATATAATGATATCTTGGGGTTTGTAAAAACACTGCCTGTCATAGAATATTGTGAGATGTTAGTTCAGGGAATAGTGACCAGTCTATAGGATTCTGGGAGGATTTTAGGACTAAGGGGCAGGGTCTAGGTAGTAAAGTTGATGTTCCGCTGGGACTAGATTATGGTAAACTAACTTGTGGCAATAAAGAATCATTAGAAATATGAATGGTTTGGTTGATATGAATATATTAAAATATGATGAATGTTATGTGCGGGTAATTGATTACTAGAGATTGGATAAAAGTGGAATAATATATAAGTGCTGGCTTGCGCGCCCAAACACGTAGACGTACGTGGGGGTTGGGAGACAGTACATAGATCATGTGATAGTTGTTATGATGCTTAATCTTATTTCTATCTATCATTTCGGAGCAGAGGTGATATAGTAAAGGAATTTTAGTATATTAGGGGGAAAAAACATTTTGATTAAATTCGTTAGATCTGTTTCCAAATCAATGAAAGTAGATTTAACTCGTTGACTGCTAAGTCATTCCCTTTGAGCTTGTGAGAGCTTTGTCCGGTAAAGCTATTTTCTGATAAGTGTGGTATGTGCCAGATACTAAAACTACAGACCATTATAATTGGAATAAAGGAGGATTTACTTGTCATTTCAATAAAGCATAGATTCTGCATTACTGACTAAAATCTAGATTTTCTGATTATAGTTCAACTATGGTTATGGGTTGTGTAGATTTATAGAACAGTCAGTGTTGATTTTGTGGGATTTAGTAGTTTGCGGGGTTCGAATTGAACGACTCACTTACTCAACAGGAATAGTGGGGGGAGAAAGATAGTTATTTTTTGTGTTGCCGAATGAGTTAATAGTTTAAAAACTACTGAGAATAGAGTTGTAATTTGGAATATTGAATTGAATATGGATATGAATTGAATGTATGCTTGTCATCTATAGCAAGTATTTGTTTTATTAATTAGAGCCTAATCAGAAAGGGCAGTTACATAAATGTAATAGCAGACTGGCAATTGCGATAGAGCTGTGGCAATGATTTGAATTGATAACAAAGGAAAGTGATTTAATAGGGAAGTTAGAATTGCAACTGTGAATTGTTTGGGTAGACTGAAAGGAAAGTAATGTATTTTAGTAATATGAATGCAAATATACTATTAGTCATGGGTGGTTTGTGAATAGACTTGACTAATGCCATGTTCTAGTTCGCGGGGAAAAGAGAGACAGTCCAGCGAGTACGAATCGAGCTGTAAGAGACATTTGAAGCAGAAATCTGAATGGTTGAATGGAAAACATTTATTTGACAAATTCTAATTGTTATTACTTTATGCTATAGTTTGCGTAACACCAGTGACGTATGCAAATAGTTAATGAATTCTAAAACGATAATTTGTTTTGGTTACGTGGACCAGTGGATTGCAAGTAGCTTGAACTATTATGCTGATGGGATAGCACCAACTTATTGTGGGTTCTAGATTTGTTAAACAACAAATTTATATTTTAACTAAAGTAATCCAATAAGCTACAATTATAACATTATCTGGAAAAGGCACAAGCTAATGGGAAACAGCTATTACCTATGTCGTTGATTCAGTAATGAGACCAGGATGATGGTAATAATATAAATCTAGGTAGGAGAATTTACGATAGGGACTAGCTGTCCAGATATAGACAAGTAAAAGAGAAAGACAAAAAAGGATGAACTAGGGAATAAATGCCAAGACGAAGATTAGAACGAGAACCAGCCGCATTTATGTGTAAGATAAGTGGAGATAGAATAGTGGATTACACAGTGACGGGAAACATAAAAATAATAACGTATGATATACAGTGAGGGAAATAAGTATTTGACACCTCTGTAAAACATGACTTAGTACTTGGTGGCAAAACCCTTGTTGGCAATCACAGAGGTCAGACGTTTCTTGTAGTTGGCCACCAGGTTTGCACACATCTCAGGAGGGATTTTGTTCCACTCCTCTTTGCAGATCTTCTCCAAGTCATTAAGGTTTCGAGGCTGACGTTTAGCAACTCGAACCTTCAGCTCCCTCCACAGATTTTGTATGGGATTAAGGTTGGAGACTGGCTAGGCCACTCCAGGACCTTAATGTGCTTCTTCTTGAGCCACTGCTTTGTTGCCTTGGCCGTGTGTTTTGGGTCATTGTCATGCTGGAATACCCATCCACAACCCATTTTCAATGCCCTGGCTGAGGGAAGGAGGTTCTCACCCAAGATTTGACGGTACATGGCCCTGTCCATCGTCCCTTTGATGCGGTGAAGTTGTCCTGTCCCCTTAGCAGAAAAACACACGGCCAAGGTGCGGATGGTGTTCTTGGGGTCATAGGCAGCATTCCTTCCTCCTCCTCCAAACACGGCGAGTTGAGTTGATGCCAAAGAGCTCGATTTTGGACTCATCTGACCCAGTGGCGGCTCCTGAAAAAATTCTCAGGAGGGGCAATTTTTCTGATGATTTAGGTGACCTACACACATTTAAAAAAAGATATGTCCAGCAACAACATGAAGACAGGGGCAGCATATAAGTCAATACCAGAAGCATTTATTGACTGATCTCAAAAGTGTTGGCTTACCAGGGTTGGTGGAGCCCTCAGTTTCATCTTTGCCTCGCAAAGCTAACTCAAACACTCCGCAAAACTTCACACACTGGATTAGCCGGCTGAGGATGTGGCGGTTCTTGCTAATGTCGTAGTAAATATATTTGTTATAGTGAATATGGAATATGATATGTTGAGTAAAATGTTGTGCTAAGATCTATTTAGGTCAGGAGCTGGTTATAAGTTCTGTTCCTATCCAATAACAATGGACAAAAGGGTCCTATCTTGTCAGCCTTGTCAGCAGGTGGCCAAGGACAACACCCACGCCATAGGCCTCTCAGTTCTTCCAACTCACGAGTTCTTGCTCTGAGGACACACACACACACAAACACACACACACACACATCATCACTGTTAAACACACACACACACACACATCATCACTGTTAAACACACACACACACACACACACACACACACACAAATCCCCTCTCTTAGGCTGAACATTTGAAGACAGAGAACCCGACTCAGAGCCAATGCAACAGTGACAGTAGCCTGGAGGTGACCTCGCCCAACTCATCAGGACCAATCAGAAGATCAGAACTACTAGATTGAACCTACTTCATTTATTGCATAAAATGTCTGCACACAATGTTTCGGGGCTCTCTTCAGATAATAATAATAATAATAATAATAATAATATGCCATTTAGCAGACGCTTTTATCCAAAGCGACTTACAGTCATGCGTGCATACATTTTTGTGTATGGGTGGTCCCGGGGATCGAACCCACTACCTTGGCGTTACAAGCACCATGCTCTACCAGCTGAGCTACAGAAAGTGGATACTCATGGATGCGCATTGCAATTGTAAAATGTCAACACAATTGGAGACACCACGTCATTTTTGGAGACATGTTATTGACAGTAAACTATTGTAGATGCGACTGCTAACTAAATAAAACATTTTAGCTAGCTAGCTAATCATCTTAGCTAAATGTGGGGCAAACAATTCAGTTATTTACCGTTAATTTGAGGGATTGGGGTGAAAGAAATCGAGTTACATAGTGATACTTTACGATATACTGTATTGACAATATCGCAATATTTTAGCGCTAGTTGGCTGTACCTGCACCAAAACACCATTATTGTTCCTTCATAGCTTGTTCTCAATCTTTTCACATTGGGAGCCAATTTGTTTTCAGCACTTTTATTTCCATGACTGATCAAAACTCATTCTCATGGCTTTCTGATCCCTCTGCAACAGACATATGGTGCGCAATAAAATCACAGTATCGAATCGCAATACGTATAGAATCATGAGACTCGCAATGCTGATGCATATATCTTATCGTGAGGTTCCTGGCAATTCCCAGCCCAAGTTCATTTGCCACAACAAATCTCTTCGCTAGCAAACGCGATGTCTTCTCCAAAACGGCAATGTGTCTCCAGCAATGTTTACTTTTTTGACGTTCTATGGCATCTCCACTTTCCAAGCATATATGACCACATGTAATATTTTGGTAAGTGATGCAAATAGTGAACTATGTAGGGCCAGGATGTAAAATATATGTAGCTGCAGCAATTTCTCTTATCTGATATGGTAAGTAATGGGGCTTAATTTATAGCTCCCTAAGAGTTTGACGAACGGGTCCGTGAACGCGATTCCAGATATATTTACCTCTGAATAAACTGCTTTATTACACCATATCCACCCTGTCCAAAGTCTCTACTTGGTCTCAGTTGGTTCTCCAGTAAACTTGTGATTATCAACACTAACCTCATCATTGTGGCGGCGGACAGCTAGCCTGTATCCCTCGTCATCCAGTTGAGTGAGTGGCAATGTCTTTTTTCGTTCGTACCAATTTTTGGAAAATCCTCGGGTGTAGGACTTTCCGCCTTTAGTAGAAACCTGTTGAATTATTAAATTTGGTCTGGGAGGTCCTAATTGTTTCGTTGCCAATTTATCTTCATTTTATGTACACTGGATTGTGGAATTCACCGGGGAAGGGAGCAGTCATGAGTGATGTTCTTGAGGGTTTTCTGAGTGGGGGGATCAGGAGATGTGGCAATAGAGAGTGAGAATTTCGAATTTAAATTGTTTGGACTGGTTGAGAGGTATCAAAATGAAAACTAAATAAATGTGTACTTTTTCTTCCAGGAAAAAGGGGGGAGTGATTTTTTCTTTTCTTTAAAATATTTTCAGAGAATATAAATAAGGCCTGGACATTTTTTGTTTGTTGTTTTACTATATGTTTTTCAAATAAGCACAAACAACCCACTTAGTATGAAAGGTTAGCTGTATATTATTTTTATTTTTATTTTAGGGTTATTTTCATGGGATAGAAGTGATATATCTTAAATGGGCAAACACATTTAATTTTAGGTTTTATGTACTGAGTGAGTTTTAAGTAAATACATGTGATTTCTTTGGAAAAGAGCTGTACTAAGGACTTACTGTACCCTCGGGATACAACATTTATGAAATGTTTTGACGGTTGTTAATGATTAGTCTACTATAGTCTACTATTTGAAACACTTATTTGAAAAGTTTGAATGACCTCTGACCTTTGTCCTGACTTTCTAGTGTGATTTGATCACCCACACTGGAAAACCGAGTGACATAGGATGATGAGTTTAAGGTAATTTATACCGAGTTAAGGGTAATTTATAATACTGATCATTATTAAGAAGATTATAATTTGGCAATAGTCCTATATATCATTCCAAACAGGACAAGGATGAAGTGAGAGAGTTAGTCCTGAATGAGGGATATTCCTTGAATAATATTATGGAATACAATTAGGTTAAGATATTATCAAAGGTTGTCATTTTAAGTTCAGTTATTATTTTGGTTTAACAGGCAATATTGCTGTTGTTTTGTTTTTTGAACACATGAATCACGATGTGAGGCATGTGTCCAAAGGGGGGAAGTATTGGTTACATGGGGGACTTTAAATGGCCCCACAAACCGCCGACCCAGCTTCCGGCAGTGCAGGCGAAGGGGCAGGTTTCGAGTCGAGAGCCAGACTCGATCTCCAGGTGCATACACTGGACCCTCACTGCGGTGGCGCTCGCCTTCTGCCTACGGATAGCCCACTGCAGATGGACATGCGCAGCGTTCCATGTCTACTCAGAGCGCTGAAACCATTCATCCACCGCAGGAGCCTCGATCTGGCTCTGATGCCAGGGTGCCAGAACCGGCTGACACCCCAACACACACTGAAAAGGGGTCAGATTCGTAGAGGAGTGGCGAAGGGAGTTCTGGGCAATCTCTGCCCAGGGGATATACCCCGACCACTCCTCCTGCCGGTCCTGGCAATAAGACCTCAGAAACCTACCCACATCCTGGTTCACTCTCTCCACCTGCCCATTACTCTCAGGGTGGAAACCCGAGGTAAGGCTAACCGAGACCCCCAAGCGTTCCATAAACGCCCTCCAGACTCTAGAGGTGAACTGGGGACCCTGATCAGACACTATATCCTCAGGTACCCCGTAGTGCCGGAAGACGTGAGTAAACAGGGCCTCAGCAGTTTGTAGGGCAGTAGGGAGACCCGGCATTGGGATGAGACGACAGGCCTTAGAAAACCGATCCACAACGACCAGAATAGTGGTATTCCCTTGGGAGGGGGGAAGGTCCGTGACCAAGTTTACCGATAGGTGAGACCACGGCCGTTGTGGAACGGGTAGGGGTTGTAACTTCCCCCTGGGCAGGTGTCTAGGTGCCTTACACTGAGCGCACACCGAGCAGGAGGAGACATAAACCCTCACGTCCTTTGCCAATGTTGGCCACCAGTACTTTTCACTAAGGCAGTGCACTGTCCGGCCAATACCAGGATGTCCAGAGGAGGGTGACGTATGAGCCCAATAAATTAGTCGATCACGAATCTCGAGCGGCACGTACTTCCGCCCCTCCGGACACTCTGGAGGAGTAGGGTCGGTACGTAATGCCAGCTCGATCTCCGCATCGACCTCCCACACCACCGGTGCCACCAGACAAGACTCCGGCAGTATGGGAGTGGGCTCAATGGACCTCTCCTCTGTGTCATATCGCCGGGACAGGGCGTCTGCCTTAACGTTCTGTGACCCTGGTATATAGGTGAGCTTAAAGACAAACCGAGCCAGAAACATGGCCCACCTAGCCTGACGAGGGTTCAGTCTCCTAGCTGCCCAGATGTACTCCAGGTTACGATGGTCAGTCAGAATGAGAAAAGGGTGTTGAGCCCCCTCAAGCCAATGCCTCCACACCTTTAGGGCTTGGACCACAGCTAGCAGCTCCCTGTCCCCCACGTCGTAATTACGTTCCGCCGGGCTGAGCTTCTTAGAGTAAAAAGCACAGGGCCGGAGTTTAGGAGGCGTGCCTGAGCGTTGAGACAGTACAGCCCCAATACCAGCCTCTGACGCATCCACCTCCAATTGGAACGCCAAAGAGGGGTCCGGATGTGCCAGCACCGGAACCGAGGTGAACAGGTCCTTCAGTTGTCTAAACGCCCTGTCCGCCTCAGCCGACCACTGCAAACGCACCGGGCCCCCCTTTAGCAGGGAGGTGATGGGAGCTGCTACCTGTCCAAAACCCCGGATAAACCTCCGGTAGTAATTGGCAAAACCCAAAAACCGCTGCACCTCCTTAACCGTGGTAGGAGTCTGCCAATTACGCACGGCTGAAATGCGGTCAATCTCCATCTCCACCCCTGACGCGGACAACCGATGGCCCAGGAAGGAAATGGACTCCTGGAAAAACAGGCATTTCTCCGCCTTCACATACAAGTCATGCTCCAACAGCCTACCCAACACTCGACGCACCAGGGCCACATGCTCGGCTCGTATAGCAGAGTATACTAGAATGTCGTCAATATACACCACTACACCCTGCCCATGCAAATCCCGAAAAATCTCCTCCACAAATGATTGGAAGACTGAAGGAGCATTCATTAACCCGTATGGCATGACGAGATACTCATAGTGACCCGAGGTGGTACTAAATGCTGTGTTCCATTCATCTCCCTCCCTAATGCGCACCAGGTTGTAGGCGCTCCTGAGATCCAATTTTGTGAAGAAGCGCGCTCCGTGTAATGACTCCGTCATACTCGCAATCAGAGGGAGAGGATAACTGTATTTAACAGTGATCTGATTGAGACTACGGTAATCAATACACGGGCGCAAACCTCCATCCTTCTTCACAAAAAAGAAACTCGAGGACGCAGGAGAAGTGGAGGGCCGTATGTATCCCTGTCTCAGAGACTCGGCAATGTATGTCTCCATAGCCGCCATCTCCTCTTGAGACAGAGGATACACATGACTACGCGGAAGTGCAGCACCTGCCTGGAGGTCTATCGCACAATCCCCCTGTCTATTACATTTAAGTCATTTAGCAGACGCTCTTATCCAGAGCGACTTACAGTTAGTGAGTGCATACATATATATATATTTTTTTATACTGGCCCCCCGTGGGAATCAAACCCACAACCCTGGCGTTGCAAACGCCATGTTCTACCAACTGAGCTACATCCCTGCCGGCCATTCCCTCCCCTACCCTGGACGACACTGGGCCAATTGTGCGCCGCCCCATGGGTCTCCCGGTCGCGGCCAGCTACAACAGAGCCTGGATTCGAACCAGGATCTCTAGTGGCACAGCTAGCACTGCGATGCAGTGCCTTAGACCACTGCGCCACTCGGGAGACCACTGCGGCAATCGCGTCGCCCTCTTCTTACTGAACACGAGTGCCAAATCATCATACTCAGGAGGAATGTGCAGTGCGCGCATTTGGTTCGGACTTTCCACCGTGGTCGCACCTACGGAAACACCTATACACCGCCCGACACACTGATCAGACCACTCCCTGAGAGCCCTCTGTTGCCACGAAATGGTGGGGTCATGAGAGATTAACCAAGGAAGCCCCAGCACCACGGGAAACGCAGGAGAGTCGATCAGATACAACTGTATGATTTCCTCATGACCCCCCTGCGTCTTCATCTTTAGTGGCGCCGTGACCTCCCTAATTAAACCTGATCCCAAAGGACAGCTATCTAGGGCATGAATAGGAAAAGGCACATCTACTGGTAGGAGGGGAATCCCTAACTTAACACAGAAATTATGATCAATACAATTCCCAGCTGCGCCTGAATCGACTAGCGCCTTATGCTGGGAATGAGATGAAACCTGGGGAAATTCAACTTGAATACACAAGTGGACAGCAGAGAGCCCTGGGTGAGTTGGGCGCCTACTCACCTGAAATGACTCATCAGTGCGTGACCTGTTGCCTCGATCCCCAGGAGACCCTCCCCAGCACCGAGCCGCATTGTGTCCTCTACGGCCACTGTTGGTGCAGGGGACGGCCTCTCTCCGGGTCTCTCTCCTCCTCTCTCTAGCACCAGCACCCCCGAACTCCATAGGGCTCGGCTCGGAGGTGCTGGGGGATGGAATGGACGGCCCCAACTCCGGACGTCCGCGGGTAGCCAGCAGGGTATCCAGACAGATCGACATGTCCACCAACTGATCGAAGCTTAGGTTGGTGTCCCTGCAGGCCAACTCTCGGCGAACGTCCTCTCGTAGGCTGCACCGATAGTGGTCGATGAGGGCCCTCTCATTCCACCCCGCATTAGCCGCCAGAGTCTGGAAGTCTAGGGCGAACTCTTGTGCGCTCCTCTTCCCCTGTCGGAGGTGGAACAGACGCTCCCCCGCCGCTTTACCCTCTGGGGGATGATCGAAAACCACCCTGAAGCGGCGGGAGAATTCCGCATAGCTGATGGTGGCGGCGTCTATTCCCCTCCATTAGGCATTGGCCCACTCCAATGCCTTGCCGGATAGACAGGAGATGAGGGCGGAAACGCTCTCGTATCCCGAGGGCGCCGGGTGAATGGTTGCCAGGTAGAGTTCCACTTGAAGTAGGAAACCCTGACACCCGGCTGCGGTGCCATCATATGCCCTCGGGAGCGAGAGCCGAATCCCACTGGACTCCGGAGATGGAACGATGGGTCTGACCAATGGAGTAGGAGGAGGTGTGGGCAAGCTCAGAGTGTCCATCACATCTTGCATGGCGGTGCCAAGTCTACGGATCATGGCGTCCTGGCTGCTGACCCGATCCTCCAGAGACTCAGTTACCACCGCTGGTCCTGCTGACTCCATGGTTGGTGTGTTATTCTGTCAGATGGGGTGATGTGTATGCGGCGGTGAAGTCAGGCGCAGGACACAGAGGATCAATATGACTACTTTACTTCAAGTAAACACGCACAAAACAAAAGTCTCCACAACACTGGAGGAGTAACACACGCTGTGCGTAAAAGGCGAACTAGAATTGCCGAACATCAAACAGGACAAAATGACAATAACACACAAAGGCCAAACGTAAAACAAGGGAACTTATATGTTACACAATCAACACAAAATAAGTAACAGGTGTACAAACTAGACAACACAAGACAAACACCGAAACATCGATCGGCAGTAGCTAGTATTCCAGGACGACGAACGCCGAAGCCTGCCCGAGCAAGGAGGAGGAGCAGTTCCGTGACAAAAACATAATAATTTGTCATATAGTCAATGCTTATAGAGATGTTTTGGATTGGAAATGAAGTCAACTAAACTATTATGATCTGTCCTTTCTCGAGGTTACTACAGATGGTGTCTTGATGCATAGCAGAGATAATTCGGTCCAGAGAGTTGTGAACCTCAATAAAAACAAAAAACCCTCTACCCGGCTGAACAGGAGCAACAAAGGCGTTGAAGACGTTCCTGTCCAGCACGACCTCTACCAGGAGACCTGAATCAGAACCAGCCTCCAATCGAAGCAATCAACTGCCTTTTCTCTTATGCCTTTTCTTTCAAGAATGTGACAGGAGTCCATGTGGAGTGGGCAGGAAGAGAGATCTATTCAAATACAACATTTCTCATAGTTTGGGTATAGTGGTTGGCAAAATGGACAAAACAGAATGGAGGTAGAGGTGGGGCGGCTCAGGTGTGACATTGGAATTGGGACATTGCCATGGGCAATCCAAGATGAACTATGAAGCTATCTGAAGAACATAATGAAGACACGCCAGAAGATTGAGTGCCGGGGAGGAAGGGATTGTTATTTGAGGTAGTAGGTTGATTAAGGAGGTATTATACACTGCTAAATGTATGGTAATTTAGACTAGGAATGCATTGAGATACTGATCTGTTGTAATTCTCTTTATGAGGAAGCTAATGCTAGAATTATGGATAATATAAATGTACATTCTGCCAGTGTCAATATGTGCCAAGGTGAGAGTTTTAACTTTGAGTGATGGAACCAAGGTGACTAACTAAGAATTGTCATTCTAAATTTGTTTTGGGTCGTTTTTTTTACATTTTTAGCAGACGCTCTTATCCAGAACGACTTACAGTTAGTGAATACATATATATTTGTTTTATACTGGCCCCCCATGGGAATCAAACCCACAACCCTGGCGTTGCAAACGCCATGCTCTATCAACTGAGTTACATCCCTGCCGGCCATTCCCTCCCCTACCCTGGGCCAATTGTGCGCTGCCCATGAGTCTCCCGGTCGCGGCCGGCTGCGACAGAGCCTGGATTCGAACCAGGATCTCTAGTGGCACAGTTAGCACTGCGATGCAGTGCCTTAGACCACTGCGCCACTCAGGAGCAAATGTAACATGCATTGGCCGTTCATTTGATTATGATTATGAATTGTAAGCTGACTGATTGATCTGAATGAAGTTATGTGATTTAAAGATGTTGACACTATTCTCAACATGTCCTAGATATTATGGTTAAAACAAAGTTGCATTTATTTTAGGTATGGTGTGTGGAATTGTTTTGAGTCGAAATATTGATATAGTTCATTGTGAGTATAACCTTGAATGCAAAGAGTGTGATTGATAACATAATATACTTTTGTAAGTTTATGGGACTAGTAATCCCATATGGGGGATATGAGGGAGATTTATTAGTGGACTATGAGATAAAACTGAGTTAATCACAAACATATAAGTTAGAATTCTCTGTTGCTAGGCAGGAACTTAATTGGGTCATTTCACTGTGTGTGTATGGGTGAAATGGGAATCTGACTTAGGGTCGAATTGTTCGCTCTTACTTAAATCCATGGCTGTCCTACCTTATCAGAGACTGAAACCAGACTGTGGCCTTTTGCCTCTCTCCTCAAACAAAGTGGAGGGAGAGCCGGGGTTAAACAGAGTTTAAACTAAACATGAGTGTTTTGCAAGATAAGGGATTGATTGATTGTATTACTATTGATTCTGAACTGAATGAAAGGCGAATTTAGCCGCCATCATAGACAAAGGAAGTGGGCAGAGCGATAAAGAGCGGGAAACTGAAGAGGGAGGGATTTTAAGCTAGGATGTGGGTGTGAATGTGACTATATAGATGGGGAGCAGAGTGAGAGAGGGGGGCTAAATCTGCAGACTAGCCTGTCTTTGTTGAAACTGTAATAAAGTCATTCTTGATTCTACAAAAACTCTGGAAGAACTTTGATTTTTAATAAAGTATAGTGATTATTTTCCACATCATAATCAAGCAGGAAATTGAAGACCTTAAGCAGAAAATGGAGGACCTGAGGGCAGACTAGAAATATGAAAAGCGACAGAGGATTAAAGCAGAGAAGGACCTCAAGGAGTGGAAAGGTATGCTGGCTGCCAGCGCTCCCATTCAAACCTAAAATCTTTTACAGAGTTTCTCCAGACTTCCAACACGAGCCAACGTGACAAGGTTTGGAAGGATGGCCACACGAGACTACACCACACAATCTCCAGCACCCCTGATAAGCAGCACAGATTATTTTTCACTCACCATAAATATCACCACACAAATGCTTTTGAAATAGGCCATAGACAAAAGTATCCCATATGTATATGAATTATGTATGAATTGAATTTTCTGTACTAACTGTAACTTGAATTCCCTCCCGCAGAGATAAAAAATATTCTGAACCATATGAAAGGAGCAGTGAGGAATCTTGAGGATCTGCAACAGAAAGGGCCCATGGGGGCTACACGGCGGCCATGGATAGACATGGCCCGATGACGAGAGAGAAGGAGACACCATTGAGGTAATCTCTTTGACTGATAGAAGGGTTCATTTAATTGTAGTTAGCAGAAACAATTAATCTATTAACAATGAGTGTACACTTTGTAAAGCAAATAAATCATATTTTAATTTGCCCTTGTCATATTTTTAGGTGCACAACCCTTGTGTGCATGACACTGCCAACCCAACCACAGACACATCCCTTGGTGAGTCTTGTGAAGTTTCTCCCTTTCGTTCACTCAAACTCAAACAAGCACAGTAGCAGAGAAGGGAAAGAGATTTACCTTGATAGTAGGGTTGATTTACACTCAACACTATACAGTATATATATATATATATATATATATATATATATATATATATATATATATATATATATATACAGTGAGGGAAAAAAGTATTTGATCCCCTGCTGATTTTGTACGTTTGCCCACTGACAAAGAAATGATCAGTCTATAATTTTAATGGTAGGTTTATTTGAAAAGAGAGAGACAGAATAACAACAAAAAAATCCAGAAAATGCATGTAAAAAAATTTAGGAATTGATTTGCTTTTTAATGAGGGAAATAAGTATTTGACCCCTCTGCAAAACATGACTTAGTACTTGGTGGCAAAACCCTTGTTGGCAATCACAGAGGTCAGGCGTTTCTTGTAGTTGGCCACCAGGTTTGCACACATCTCAGGAGGGATTTTGTCCCACTCCTCTTTGCAGATCTTCATTAAGGTTTCAAGGCTGACGTTTGGCAACTCGAACCTTCAGCTCCCTCCACATATTTTCTATGGGATTAAGGTCTGTTGACTGGCTAGGCCACTCTAGGACCTTAATGTGCTTCTTTGTTGAAAACTGTAATAAAGTCATTCTTGATTCTACAAAAACTCTGGAAGAACTTTGATTTTTAATAAAGTATAGTGATTATTTTCCACATCATAATCAAGCAGGAAATTGAAGACCTTAAGCAGAAAATGGAGGACCTGAGGGCAGACTAGAAATATGAAAAGCGACAGAGGATTAAAGCAGAGAAGGACCTCAAGGAGTGGAAAGGTATGCTGGCTGCCAGCGCTCCCATTCAAACCTAAAATCTTTTACAGAGTTTCTCCAGACTTCCAACACGAGCCAACGTGACAAGGTTTGGAAGGATGGCCACACGAGACTACACCACACAATCTCCAGCACCCCTGATAAGCAGCACAGATTATTTTTCACTCACCATAAATATCACCACACAAATGCTTTTGAAATAGGCCATAGACAAATGTATCCCATATGTATATGAATTATGTATGAATTGAATTTTCTGTACTAACTGTAACTTGAATTCCCTCCCGCAGAGATAAAAAATATTCTGAACCATATGAAAGGAGCAGTGAGGAATCTTGAGGATCTGCAACAGAAAGGGCCCATGGGGGCTACACGGCGGCCATGGATAGACATGGCCCGATGACGAGAGAGAAGGAGACACCATTGAGGTAATCTCTTTGACTGATAGAAGGGTTCATTTAATTGTAGTTAGCAGAAACAATTAATCTATTAACAATGAGTGTACACTTTGTAAAGCAAATAAATCATATTTTAATTTGCCCTTGTCATATTTTTAGGTGCACAACCCTTGTGTGCATGACACTGCCAACCCAACCACAGACACATCCCTTGGTGAGTCTTGTGAAGTTTCTCCCTTTCGTTCACTCAAACTCAAACAAGCACAGTAGCAGAGAAGGGAAAGAGATTTACCTTGATAGTAGGGTTGATTTACACTCAACACTATACAGTATATATATATATATATATATATATATATATATATATATATATATACAGTGAGGGAAAAAAGTATTTGATCCCCTGCTGATTTTGTACGTTTGCCCACTGACAAAGAAATGATCAGTCTAATTTTAATGGTAGGTTTATTTGAAAAGAGAGAGACAGAATAACAACAAAAAAATCCAGAAAATGCATGTAAAAAAATTTAGGAATTGATTTGCTTTTTAATGAGGGAAATAAGTATTTGACCCCTCTGCAAAACATGACTTAGTACTTGGTGGCAAAACCCTTGTTGGCAATCACAGAGGTCAGGCGTTTCTTGTAGTTGGCCACCAGGTTTGCACACATCTCAGGAGGGATTTTGTCCCACTCCTCTTTGCAGATCTTCATTAAGGTTTCAAGGCTGACGTTTGGCAACTCGAACCTTCAGCTCCCTCCACATATTTTCTATGGGATTAAGGTCTGTTGACTGGCTAGGCCACTCTAGGACCTTAATGTGCTTCTTCTTGAGCCACTCCTTTGTTGCCTTGGCCGTGTGTTTTGGGTCATTGTCATGCTGGAATACCCATCCACGACCCATTTTCAATGCCCTGGCTGAGGGAAGGAGGTTCTCACCAAAGATTGGACGGTACATGGCCCCGTCCATCGTCCCTATGATGCGGTGAAGTTGTCCTGTCCCCTTAGCAGAAAAACACCCCCAAAGCATAATGTTTCCACCTCCATGTTTGACGGTGGGGATGGTGTTCTTGGGGTCATAGGCAGCATTCCTCCTCCTCCAAACACGGCGAGTTGAGTTGATGCCAAAGAGCTCGATTTTGGTCTCATCTGACCACAACACTTTCACCCAGTTCTCCTCTGAATCATTCAGATGTTCATTGGCAAACTTCAGACGGGCCTGTATACAGTGGGGGGAAAAAGTATTTAGTCAGCCACCAATTGTGCATGTTCTCCCACTTAAAAAGATGAGAGAGGCCTGTAATTTTCATCATAGGTACACATCAACTATGACAGACAAATTGAGGAAAAAAAATCCAGAAAATCACATTGTAGGATTTTTTATGAAGTTATTTGCTAATTATGGTGGAAAATAAGTATTTGGTCACCTACAAACAAGCAAGATTTCTGGCTCTCACAGACCTGTAACTTCTTCTTTAAGAGGCTCCTCTGTCCTCCACTCGTTACCTGTATTAATGGCACCTGTTTGAACTTGTTATCAGTATAAAAGACACCTGTCCACAACCTCAAACAGTCACACTCCAAACTCCACTATGGCCAAGACCAAAGAGCTGTCAAAGGACACCAGAAACAAAATTGTAGACCTGCACCAGGCTGAGAAGACTGAATCTGCAATAGGTAAGCAGCTTGGTTTGAAGAAATCAAATGTGGGAGCAATTATTAGGAAATGGAAGACATACAAGACCACTGATAATCTCCCTCGTTCTGGGGCTCCACGCAAGATCTCACCCCGTGGGGTCAAAATGATCACAAGAACGGTGAGCAAAAATCCCAGAACCACACGGGGGGACCTAGTGAATGACCTGCAGAGAGCTGGGACCAAAGTAACAAAGCCTACTATCAGTAACACACTACACCGCCAGGGACTCAAATCCTGCAATGCCAGACGTGTCCCCCTGCTTAAGCCAGTACATGTCCAGGCCCGTCTGAAGTTTGCTAGAGTGCATTTGGATGATCCAGAAGAGGATTGATATGGTCAGATGAAACTAAAAGAGAACTTTTTGGTAAAAACTCAACTCATCGTGTTTGGAGGACAAAGAATGCTGAGTTGCATCCAAAGAACACCATACCTATTGTGAAGCATGGGGGTGGAAACATCATGCTTTGGGGCTGTTTTTCTGCAAAGGGACCAGGACGACTGATCCGTGTAAAGGAAAGAATGAATGGGGCCATGTATCGTGAGATTTTGAGTGAAAACCTCCTTCCATCAGCAAGGGCATTGAAGATGAAACGTGGCTGGGCCTTTCAGCATGACAATGATCTCAAACACACCGCCCGGGCAATGAAGGAGTGGCTTCGTAAGAAGCATTTCAAGGTCCTGGAGTGGCCTAGCCAGTCTCCAGATATCAACCCCATAGAAAATCTTTGGAGGGAGTTGAAAGTCCGTGTTGCCCAGCAACAGCCCCAAAACATCACTGCTCTAGAGGAGATCTGCATGGAGGAATGGGCCAAAATACCAGCAACAGTGTGTGAAAACCTTGTGAAGACTTACAGAAAACGTTTGACCTGTGTCATTGCCAACAAAGGGTATATAACAAAGTATTGAGAAACTTTTGTTATTGACCAAAAACTTATTTTCCACCATAATTTGCAAATAAATTCATTAAAAATCCTACAATGTGATTTTATGGAATTTTTTTTCTCATTTTGTCTGTCATAGTTGACGTGTACCTATGCTGAAAATTACAGGCCTCTCTCATCTTTTTAAGTCGGAGGACATGCACAATTGGTGGCTGACTAAATACTTTTTCCCCCCACTGTATGTGCTTTCTTGAGCAGGGGGACTTAACGGGCGCTGCAGGATTTCAGTCCTTCACGGCGTAGTGTTTTACCAATTGTTTTCTTGGTGACTATGGTCCCAGCTGCCATGATATCATTGACAAGATCCTCCCGTGTAGTTCTGGGCTGATTCCTCACCGTTCTCATGATCATTGCAACTCCACGAGGTGAGATCTTGCATGGAGCCCCAGGCCGAGGGAGATTGACAGTTATTTTGTGTTTCTTCCATTTTTGCGAATAATCGCACCAACTGTTGTCACCTTCTCACCAAGCTGCTTGCCGATGGTCTTGTAGCCCATTCCAGCCTTGTGTAGGTCTACAATCTTGTCCCTGACATCCTTGGAGAGCTCTTTGGTCTTGGCCATGGTGGAGAGTTTGGAATCTGATTGATTGATTGCTTCTGTGGACAGGTGTCTTTTATACAGGTAACAAGTTAAGATTAGGAGCACTCCCTTTAAGAGTGTGCTCCTAATCTCAGCTCGTTACCTGTATAAAAGACACCTGGGAGCCAGAAATCTTTCTGATTGGGGGGGGGTCAAATACTTATTTCCCTCATTAAAATGCAAATCAATTTATAACATTTTTGACATGCGTTTTTCAGGATTTTTTTGTTATTATTCTGTCTCTCACTGTTCAAATAAACCTACCATTAAAATTATAGACTGATAATTTCTTTGTCAGTGGGCAAACGTACAAAATCAGCAGGGGATCAAATACTTTTTTCCCTGACTGTATATATATATATATATATATATATATATATATATATATATATATATATATATATATTTGGGCAGTGAAGTTAATTATTTTTATTTGGCTCTATATGTCAGCATTTTGAATTTGAGATCAAATGTTTCATATAAGGACAGTACAGAATGTCACCTTTTATTTGAGGTTATTTTCATGACCAGCTTTACTGTTTAGAAATGTAAAAACAAATGAAAGCACTTCATGCATCTAGTGCCCCCATTTTAAGAAGTCAAATTAACTTATGGTGTATTAAAGTAGTCAAAAGTGTTGTATTTGGTCTCATATTCATAGCACGCAATGCGTTATGTACTGTCGCCTCATATGAAACATTTGATCTCTAACCCAAAATGCCGGAGTATAGAGCCAACTTTTAAATTATAGCTTCACTGTCCAAAATATGGTGTTGAGTGTTATTGTATTTAAAACAAACATCAATATATCAACATTGTCACGGTTTCGGCCGAGGCTGCCTCTCTTCCTTGCTCGGGCAGGCTTCGGCGTTCGTCGTCTCCGGAATACTAGCTGCCACCGTTGTATGTTTCTATGTTTGTTTGGTTTTGTCTGGATTATGTACACCTGTTATCGTTTAGCGTCATTAGTGTCCTATAAGTTCTCGTTGTGTTTGTCAGGTGTTGTGTGTGATTGTTTTCGCTGTTGTGTTGGTGCGCTACTATTTTCAGTGTGCTATTGTAGCTTGCCTCCTTTGTGTAGGAGAGTATTTTCGCACATGTTTAGTGCGCCCTTTTGTTTACGCCTGTGTGCGCATTTTCTCGCCTCCGGGCTGTTGGATTGTGTTTTGTGTGTGCATTACTAAAGTCTTTTGGACTTATCTTCTGCGTCCTGCGCCTGATTCCCACACCACACCCACCTACAGCACCCGTTGACAAACAATGAGTGTACACTTTGTAAAGCAAATAAATTATATTTTAATTTGCCCTTGTCATTTTTTCAGGAGCAAAACTCTTGTTTCCTGACCGAACAGACAGTTCTGGTAAGTAATGTGAAGTGTCTCCCCTTTCTCTCTCATTCCCTCCCTGTTGCTCACTCAAATCACACTCACATGCAAATGCAGAGAAGGGGAAAAGATTTGCCAATTACATTAATTCCTAACAACCTTTGTCATATCCGTGTGCATGCCAGACAGTAATGCCTGATTTGTCCATGTCTGATTTTCAATGGAGTATCATGACTCACTTTGACTTAAACCTCTTGACACCGTTGGGAGCATAGGGCGTCCACCATGGCTCTCCACCTCACTCCTGTGCGAGGGCTTTTGCCTCTAATGCAATATTATATCTGGCTCTATTCATTTATGATATGCAAATATAAAGCCACTGTTGTATTAACAGAAACACTCATTATTTTTATTACACCTTTCTTCTGTTAGAAATCGGTGGAAATGGTCCCACTGTCAGGAGGCCTCACAGTTAATAAGTAATTTTTTGACAGAATACAAGGGAAAGATTATAAAAAATACACCAACACATTTTTAACAGTTGGATTTGGTCGCGAAATGTTGGCAACACGTTAGCTGAATGGGAGGAGGGCATCCAACGCGACCGAGGACATTGTAAAGGAGGCCCTACCCAAAAGAGAAGTGCAGTAATTAATCAGTATGTCATTGTCATCATTAGCACTGCACAGGGGTTGGGATTGTACACAGACTTACAAAAGGCTTAGCTACATGTAGACGTACGAAGGCTTAAGCACGGAAGAAGGTTCTTTACACTATTCAGATTTTTTTTAGACGTTCAACTAACTATCAACAAATAGCTTACTTACTATCCACAACCTTAATGTCACGCCTACTCCCGCTCCCTCTCTCCAGTGCTCGACGTCGCTGGTCTACTAACCACCGGTCCTAGCAACCATTATTACGCACACCTGCTCCCCATCATTACACACACCTGGACTTCATCATCACCTTGATGACCTTCCCTGTATTTAGCCCTCAGAAGCCTCAGTCATCAGGCAGTATTGGTTTGTTTTCATGTTCAGTACACATTTCCTGTTTTGTTCATTTGCCTTGCATCATTGTTATTAAACTCTCCTTCTGCACCTGCTTCCTTACTCCCTTACAATCAGTTGTGATGTGACAAGGTAGGGGTGGTATACAGAGGACTGCCACAGGAAAGGAAGACCCAGAATTACCTCTGCTGCAGAGGATAAGTTCATTAGAGTTAACTGCACCTCAGATTGCAGCCCAAATAAATGCTTCACAGAGTTCAAGTAACAGACACGTCTCAACATCAACTGTTCAGAGGAGACTGCGTGAATCAGGCCTTCATGGTCGAATTGCTGCAAAGAAACCACTACTAAAGGACACCAATAAGAAGAAGAGACATACTTGGGCCAAAAAACACAAGCAATGGTCATTAGACCGGTGGAAATCTGTCCTTTGGTCTGATGAGTCCAAATTTTAGATTTTTGGTTCCAACCGCCGTGTCTTTGTGAGACGTAGAGTAGGTGAACGGATGATCTCTGCATGTGTGGCTCCCACCGTGAGGCATGGAGGAGGAGGTGTGATGGTGTGGGGGTGCTTTGCTGGTGACACTGTCTTTGATTTATTTATAATTCAAGGCACACTTAACCAGCATGGCTACCACAGCATTCTGCAGTGATGCGCAATCCCATCTGGTTTGCGCTTAGTGGGACTATCATTTGTTTCAACAGGACAATGATCCAAAACACACCTCCAGGCTGTGTAAGGGCTATTTGACCAAGGAGAGTGATGGAGTGCTGCATTAGATGACCTGGCCTCCACAATCACCCGACCTCAACCCAATTGAGATGGTTTGGGATGAGTTGGACTGCAGAGTGAAGGAAAAGCAGCCAACAAGTGCTCAGCATATGTGGGAACTCCTTCAAGACTGTTGGAAAAGCATTCCTGATGAAGCTGGTTGAGAGAATGACAAGAGTGTGCAAAGCTGTCTGATCTGATGAAGTAACAATAGAAAACATTATAATAATATACAACTTTCACACCCACACATAGACATATGTAAGTGGTGTAAAAATATTAAGAGAAATGAATAGTATAATGGGTTACTAGAGTTTAACTTGCTAGGTAGAGACTTATTATGGGCAGAACACGCCATCTATAGGGGACTGATAGACAGTGCCAGCCCAGTTATACTGAAAGTTGATCCCAGAAAGAGACTCTAGTCTCAAGAGCTACCTTAAAAAAGGAAGCTCCCTCCAAAGTTTATCTCTTCCCTTCTGAATTGGCCGATGTATTCTATACATTTGGCGTACTACATGTTAATCTTAAAATAATATACATTCCAAAGTTTATCTCTTCCCTTCTGAATTGGCCGATGTATTTTATAAATTCAGCGCATTACATGTTAATCTTAAAATAATAGACATTTAATAAGTGTGAAGCAGAAAGTGAATATCCAACAGAAATTGGTAATAAATATTAAGGATAACATTGTTAGGGTAGACTAAAATGAAATTGTAATGTTTGTTTTGTTTTTAAACCTTGCAATAGATGGAAAAGCAGAACATTGTTTGAGAGTGATCCGAGTCTATTAGCAGTAGAGATTGAGAAGGTCTTCCTATTGGGAAGAAGGGAGTCCTAGTTGAGGGAAACAGATATGGAGACTAGTGAAAGTAACAAAGTGAATGGTAATATTAGTGGCTTTCAGATAGCACTCTCATAATGCAATATCTTAGTAATTTGAAGAAGTAAATGTTTCAATACAAGGTCACATGACGAACAGAGGCATTGAGCATTGGGACTGATATTAAATTAGTACCGCCATCTGGTGTTTGGGTAGAGATACGTTTCCTGTGGAACAATAGATAGCCGCCAGTACTCACTGAACTCAAACAGGCTGTAAGAGCACAGCGGGGAAATTTGGGACAGAGGTATGAATAATTGTATAAGACACGTTTTTGACCATTTCCAATTATTATTACTCAATTCTATAGTTTGGGTAGCACCAGTGATTTAAGTAAGAAAATAATGTCATCTAAAACAATAATCTGTCTCCATTACGTGGAACTGTGTCCAGTGATTTAAGTAAGTAATGTCATCTTAAACAATAATCTGTTTCCGTTACGTGGAATTGTGTCCAGAATTGAAGTAGAGCCAATGTAAATGTTTTTAGTACCGAATATTGAGCTGATAAGCCAGCACCAACTTTTTGAAGGTCCTAGAAGATTTGTTAAACAACAGGTTTCATATTTTAACTAGTTTATGTCCCAGGGACAGTTAGTACAGCACTATATGTCAATGCAACAGGTCAAAATGATAAGATTACAAGAGAGGGGCTCTGGGATTGTTTACTTTAGAAGGTTCCTATTCCGCTTGACGGAACACTGTATCATCTGATGTGTCTGAAGTGTAATTCTGTATACGCATGGTTTTATCAAGACTTCCTGCCCAAGATGCAGTAAACTCGATTAAGATTAAGAATTTTTAGGATTGATTAAGATGTGCAAACTAAGTACATGTTTATTTTCTTTCTTCCAGGACTTATGGAATGTCCACTACCAAGTTTTTTTTTGACATCAATTCTCTCCCTTTTAAAGGCTTCCTGAGGCAGGTGCCTTAGGAAAGGTTATTGAGACTGTGTACTATACAGTATAAAGGTTCCCGGATCCGGTTGTTAAGGGAGCTCCCAAATTAAGTAAGGCCATTTTGTTTGTATTTACCCTACGTTTTACCACACACACCAGCATCCACACACAACCCACCTGTTATAAATATTTGTTAGTGGTGTTAATACTGTGTTTGATTTATTTTGTGGGGTCTTTTTATTTCAGTTTTAGTGGGTTTTTCACGGGTTAGAAAGGATGCACCTTAAAGGGCACACAAATGTTTATATTGTCAAAGTATTGGTTGCGCACATGTAAATTCTCTTGATAAGAAATGTACTGAAAAACCCAATGTAAATAAATATCTTTAAATAATGTCTGAGGTACAGGGAAAGAAACACTCACTTAATAGGGTTGACTGACCTCTGATCTCTGTTCTGGCCTGATCACCCTTACTAGAAAGGCTAAGAATATTGGGTGACATTTAAATGTAATATGGAAATACTAATAATTACGAAGAAGTTTATAATTTAGCAATAGTCCTATGTGTGATTCGGACCCGAGAAGGACAGAGAGAGAGCGCTGCCCCGGAATGAGGGTCACCTGTCTCTAGTCTGTTTTACCATTACCTTATGGGATACAATTACGTCCTTATGGAGTTGTCAAGAGTTGTAATTCTAATTTGAAATGTTATTCTAATTTGTTTATTTTTTACTTAACAGGCAGTGTTTTTTTTGGGGGGGACGCATGAATCACTATGTGAGTCATGTGTCCAAAGGGGGAATTACCAGTCCCCTGGGGCCCTTTGGTAAATATGCATATTGATTTTGTTCACATGCCTGCCTATAAAAGAAGTGTATTGCTGTTGTTGTTTTGTTTTCTTTGTTTTTGTCTTGCTTCAATAACATATCTCACCAGATTAGGTCTGCTGGATAGTTGGGATTTCTCCCTAAGGATTAGCCCTCTAACTCCCTGACCCTGTAACTCTGCGGTGAGATCTCCAAGATGATAGCGGAGTATAAGCCAATTTGGGGAAAAAATGGTTTCAACTGTGTTTTGTTATTCTCTTTGACATTTGTTTCAGAAATCTGTATTAAGAATATTGGTAGTAGTAATAATTTGTCATACAGTGAATTTCCTGAATCAGAAATACCCTAAACTAAACTGTTGTTCTGGTCTGTCCTCTCTCGAGGTTATGGGGAAGGTGACCACAGATGGTATCTACACTAGATGCATGGAAGGGATAATTTGACCAAGAACAGTGTGAACCTCACCCCCTCTAACCAGCTGAAGTAATGGCGACAATGGCGTTCCCTTTGGTCCTTCACCACTTCTACCGTGACACCTGAGTCAGAACCTGTACACAACATCCAGTCGAAGCTATCAACTGCCTTTTCTCTCATGCCTTTTCTCTCAGGAGTGTGACATGAGTCCACGTGGAGTGAGCATGAAGAGAGTTCCCGTCCAAACTTCTCTCATGCGGCTGGTGTACTGGTAGGAAAATGGTCAAGACATAATGGACTGTAAAGGACAGTGGCGGCTCAGGTGAGAGAAATCGGGACATTATCAAGGGCCATCCACTTTGAACATGTGCCATTGGGAGGACGAACTGAAAAGCCAGAAGAATGAGTGCCGGGAGGGAGGGGGGTGGTCAACCGTGCCCGTAATTGATTTAGGCTTTTCCAAAATTGTTTATTTGGGGTATCAGGTTGATTGTGGAGGTCTGCACACTGGGAAATGTATAGCAATTTAGACTAAGAATGCATTAAGATACCAATCTGTCATTACCACAAATGGGGGCCAAGATGAGAAAAGTTCATGCTAGAAATATAAGATTGATATACTGTATGTAAGTATAAATGTACATTCTGCAAGTGTCGGTGTGTGGTAAGTTGAGGGTCTTAAATTAAAGTGATAGAACCAACGTGAAGGACTAAGGACTGTCATTCTAAATTTGGGTTGGATAATTTATCAATAGTTCTAATTATGATTTGGAAAGGCCAGGCTTCTAGAGACAGAGCTATGCCCCTAAAATGTGAGGAGAGCCACTAGATTGTAGCTTGGGCTAACCTTGCCCCAGTCTCATTTTTATCAAGGTTGGGATGAAACTGTTGTAACATGTGTTCTCTCTCTTCCCTGTGAAAGTCAATATGCATGTGCCCTAGACCAAATTCGGTAGATCTCTAGAGACGTAGAGAAAATTGGCAATGCTAAAATAATTGCGTGAATTGGCTCTGAAAACAGAGAGGCTCTTGACTATCTTTTGGCAGGTCAAGGGGGCATTCGTGCAATCATTGGCGATGAATGCTGTACTTTTGTCCCAGATCACTCTTCTAATATGACTGATCTCGCCGAATACATTGCCACTGTTGCTAAGAATAATTCCCCACAACCAGAGCGGATGCTTGCAGCTTGGTTGGAATCCCTGTTTGGAAATTGGGGATCCCAAATTGCGAAATGGGCTGCAGCGTGTGTTTTTTGCTTAGTTTGCCTGATTGTGTTATTAACATGCTGTGTATGTGTGTGTATTTTTGATAAAATCACTCCCGTTAATAGAAATATAACTTGCACAACCCAGAATGTGTCTGTTTTTATGTGTTGATTTTGTTTAGGGTAGGGCGGCAGGTAGCTTAGTGGGTAAGAGCGTTGTGCCAGTAACCGAAAGGTCGCTGGTTCTAATCCCCGAGCCGACTAGGTGAAAAATCTGTCGATGTGCCCTTAAGCAAGACACTTAACCCTAATTGCTCCTGTAAGTCGCTCTGGATAAGAGCGTCTGCTAAATGACTAAAATGTAAAATGTTTACAACCCAGAATGAAGGGTTTGAAAGTGTCTGTGGTTTTAAGTGTTGATTTTATTTACTTACTACTTTGATTGTAGATTTGAGCTTTATTATGATGATTATGAATGAAATTAGATTAACTCCTGTTAATAGAAATATAACCTTTATTATGATTTATTATGATGATGTATTTTGATTTAGAAGCTAAAATCTAATGCTTACCTTAAAATTGAATTATTTGTGATAAGAGGATGGAATGTGATGGGAAATTGTATCATGTGAAGAGACAGCCTTGAAAATGTTCATCTTGTTTTAGTGTCATAAATAATCCTTGGTTCCTGCCTGTGCTTGGTAAAGATATGAGAAGGGGCGACATGACCCCCTCCTTAGGACCATCTGGCAGAAAGACCAGAATATGTTCTATAAGTTAAGATAGGAGACGGTGCCAGACACATGCCGGAACCAACCCTATGAACTATGCCTATGTAACGTGTCTATAAGCAGTATATAAGAGATCTAATGGGACTGCCCCAGGAGATCTCACTTCAGACCGGTACTTTATGCATATAAGTTTGACTGTGACCTCTCCAGCATGCTGTTAATAAACAATTATTAATTTAAGATTGACTTTGAGTGTCCATGTGTAGAATGTCCACGACAACACTACACATGAATCTGTGCAGTATTAGTAGTAGTGACACATATTATGTGAATTTCATGTGCAGTTGTACTACAGTAGCAATACAGTAGCAGTCCTGCAGTAACATAACTGTTCATTGCAGTTTGACTGCAGTACTACTGCAATAGCATTACTGCACTTTTTACTGCAGTAATGAAACTGCAGTAAAAGTGTTTCCCCCAAAATTGCAGTTATACTGCAGTTAAACTGCAGTCAGTTGGACTGTGTCCAAAATAACGCAGTGTAACAGATTACTTTTTGTACTTGATTACTCCCTGTTATTTGTTTAGTAATGAACACAGGCTACATTTCTAAACCTTTATCTTACAGTTTCCCTTTAGGTAATGAAGCCAGGCTGCAGCAGTGGTGGGTCAATGTCAGGAGACAGAATTGGAAACCCAACGCAACTTCTCGTCTGTGCTTCCACCACTTCGAAGATTACTTATTCTACCGAGATCCAAAGGGAAAGCTACGCCTTAACACCTGTGCCTACAATTTTCTCCTTCCCCAATCATTTGCAGAAACAGTCTGTGAGAAGTTGGGTAATATGTTTACTGCTTTGAAATATAACGTTGCAGATAAGAAGAAGGAAGGCAAGGAGACTCTGTGCTCTCATGGTGGATGAGATGGCTATACGCAAACAACTGGAGTTCTCAGGAGACAAAATACATGGCTATGTGGATGTAGGCTCTGGTCAAATCCATTCTGACACACCAGCCACCCAAGCTATGGTCCTCATGGTTGTAGCCATCAATGAGTCCTGGAAGATCTCTATGGCCTACTTACAAATCAGTGGAATGAATGGGAAGCGAGAGAGCTAATCTGATCAGGGAGAGCCTTCATAGGCTCCATGCCATGGGAGTTTGCATTGTCTCACTGACATGCGATGGGCCAGCATGTAACTTCACCATGATCAGAGAACTCAGAGCAACGTCGAAGTGAATCACGAGACCTTCCTTCCCCCAATCCTGTAGATCGATTGCAGGAAGTCCATGTGCTCTTGGATGTGTGCCACATGTTGAAGCTGGTCACCAACGCTTTAGGGGATGGTGGAGCTTTCCAGACAAAAGATGAATGGAAGATAAGGTGGGAGTATATTGAAGGGCTGAACAAACTTCAAGAGAAAGAAGGGTTGCGCCTTGGCAACAATCAGTACATGCCAAAAAGACTACAGTCACACTTCTATATGGATGTTGTGTATTGTAAAAAAATATATATATACAGTACCTGTTAGGCTATGGTTCAACCCAGCACTCAGAGAAACAAACACGACAAAGGGAGTGGAAGAAACAAAAATATTTAATAAAAGTTAAAATTGTCTTAGTCCAAAAACAACTGAAGTAAAGGAACAGAGTGGGCTAGTCGGCTCCGGAGGAAGGAGAGGCTGAGGCAGGCAGGCAGGCAGGCAGGCAGACCGACAGGCAGGAAGGCAGGCAGGTTGGGAGGTATGTCCGAAACTAAAGACAAAACAAACGACAGGTTAAGGAGAGTGGAGAGCCAGGCTGAAGACAAAGACAAAATAACTTTACTGGTGAGCCAAGTTACCGCTCTGGTAAGAACAACGATCTGGCGCCGGTGGAGAGCCATGCCCAGGAATAAGTAGTGCAGGTTGATGAGAGAATAGGATGCAGCTGCGTAGGCAGGAATCACTGGAAACAACCCGCAGCTGCACAGGAGAGGCAGATCCTGAGCACGCCCCCTGCTCCACTCCAGACACACCCACATAAAGGGGACAAACACACATACAACAGAAAAAGAGGGGACAAAACAAGGAGGAAGGGAAACAGAAAAGGGAGAGACAAGCTGCCCACATAACAGTACCCCCCCCTCAATGGTCGCCACCTGGCGACCCACCAGGCCTGTCAGGGTTGTCGTGATGGAAGTCCGTGATCAGCTGAGGATCCAACACAAAACGCTTAGGGACCCAAGACCTCTCCTCTGGTCCATAACCTTCCCAATCGACTAGGTATTGGAGACCCCTACCCCGCCTCCGAGAGTCCAGGAGCCTACTGACGGTGTAGGCCGGATGGTCGTCAATGAGGCGAACAGGTGGAGGTGGATCAGCCGGCGGACACAAAAGGCTGGAGGACACAGGTTTCAGTTGGGAGACGTGGAAGGTAGGGTGTATCTTCATGGCTGAAGGCAACTTCAAACGAACCGCAGCGGGGTTAATGATGGACTCCACCACAAACGGACCCAGGTACCGAGGAGACAGCTTGCGTGATTTGGTACGAAGAGGTACGTTCTTAGATGACAGCCAAACCTCTTGACCAGGATGAAACACAGGTGCGGGAGTCCTGCTCCTATCCGCTGTTGTCTTGTTCCTGTCGGTGGTCCGAAGCAATGCTTCCCGAGCGTCGCTCCACACTCTCTGGCAGCGGCGGAGGTTCTCCTGAACCGAAGGAACAGCCAATTCCTTCTCCTGAGCAGGAAACAGAGGGGGTTGATAACCCATGGTAACCTCGAAGGGTGAAAGACCGGTGGCAGAGGCGGTGAGGGAGTTGTGGGCGTACTCTATCCAGGGCAGATGTTTGGCCCAGGATGATGGATGTTGAGCAGCCACACAACGAAGGGTTGCTTCGAGGTTTTGATTGGCTCTTTCTGTTTGACCGTTGGTCTGGGGATGAAACCCTGAGGACAGACTAACGGAAGCACCCAAAGCAGAACAGAAACCCTTCCAAACACGGGAAGTAAACTGTGGGCCTCTATCAGATACGATGTCCACAGGTATTCCATGGGGACGGAATACATGTTGGACTAGGAGGTCCGCTGTCTCACTGGCAGACGGTAATTTTGGTAATGCTATATAGTGGACAGATTTAGAGAATCTGTCCACAATGGTAAGTATAGTATCATTACCTTCAGACTTGGGTAGGCCGGTGACAAAATCCATGGCAATGTGGGACCAGGGACGGCTGGGAACTGGGAGGGGTAGCAGCAGCCCCGAAGGGGACTGATGGGAGGCTTTGCCCCGAGCACAGGTTGAACAGGCTGCCACAAAAGCCCGAACGTCAGTTTCCATTGAAGGCCACCAAAAATGTCTCCTAAGCAGCGTCAACGTGCGTCTCATCCCAGGGTGACCAGCAAAACGGGAGGTGTGAATCCACTGCAACACCTGAGACCGGACCGTCTCGGGAACAAAGAGTAGGTTGGGAGGTCCATCACCCGGTCCCGGGTCCGTGGCAAGTGCAGTCTTCACAAGAGACTCGATCTCCCACTGAACAGCCGCCACGACGCATGAGGAAGGCAGGACTGCCTCAGGCTCGCTGGTCTCCGAAGGGTCAGCAAACTGGCGGGACAAAGCATCTGGTTTAACATTTCTTGACCCCGGTCTGTATGTAAGAATAAAGTTAAACCTACTAAAAAACAGGGCCCATCTGGCTTGGCGTGAGTTGAGTCTCTTAGTGGCTTGGATGTAAGCCAAGTTTTTGTGGTCAGTCCAGACCACAAACGGCAGTTCAGCTCCATCCAGCCAGTGCCGCCATTCTTCCAGTGCAAGCTTGACCGCCAGCAGTTCCCGGTTTCCAACGTCGTAATTCCGTTCTGTGGGTGACAATTTCTTGGAGAAAAAAGCACAGGGGTGAAGCCTTTGGTCAGTGGGGGAGCGCTGGGAGAGGACTGCTCCCACACCTGAGTCCGACGCGTCCACCTCCACAACAAACTGCAGAGAGGTATTGGGGTGTATCAACACGGGGGAGGTGGAAAACAGTTCCTTCAAAACCCCTACCGCCTGCTCCGCCTCAGGGGACCACCGAAAAGGGACTTTAGGAGATGTGAGTCTTGTAAGGGGTGCCACCACTCTACTAAAACCCTTAATGAATCTACGGTAGAAGTTAGCAAAGCCCAAAAATCGTTGAAGTTGCTTACGGGTGGTGGGTGTGGGCCATTCCGTCACTGCCCGGATCTTCTCGGGGTCCGCCTTCACCTGCCCGCTCTCAATTATGAATCCAAGGAACGATGTAGACTGTTTGTGGAACTCACACTTCTCTGCTTTGACGTACAGCTTGTTCTCCAAGAGCCGTTGAAGGACTTGACGGACGTGTGACTCATGCTCCTCGGGTGACTTGGAAAAAACAAGAATATCATCCAGGTATACAAAGACAAAACGGTTCAAAAAATCCCTAAGAACATCGTTCACCATGGCTTGGAAAACCGCAGGGGCATTTGAAAGCCCAAAGGGCATGACCAAATACTCAAAATGTCCCAGTGGAGTGTTGAAAGCGGTTTTCCACTCATCTCCCTTTCGGATTCGGACAAGGTGATAAGCATTCCTGAGGTCGAGCTTGGAAAACACTGTGGCGCCATGCAGAGGTTCAAAAGCTGAGTTGATGAGTGGAAGGGGATACTTGTTTTTAACAGTTATGTTGTTTAAACCCCTGAAATCGATACAGGGGCGTAACGACTTGTCCTTCTTTTCCACGAAAAAGAAACCTGCACCCAAAGGAGACGACGAGGGACGGATTATGCCCGAGACCAGAGAATCACCAATGTACTGCTCCATTGCCTCTCTTTCCGGTCGGGACAGATTGTATAACCGACTAGAGGGCAAGGGAGCACCAGGAAGCAGTTCAATAGGGCAATCATAAGGCCTATGTGGTGGTAGAGACAGAGCCTTGTCCTTACTGAAAACCTCCGCTAAGTCATGGTATTCTTTGGGGACAGATGACAGATCAAGAGGAGCTGAGGGAGGAGTTGGGTTACACTTAGTGGGGGGAACCGCTGACCTGAGGCACTCGGAATGGCAGTTAGTGCTCCAACTGAGAATGGTGTGACGTGTCCAATCAATTTGTGGGTTGTGAAGAGCCAACCAGGGGAAGCCAAGGATTAGGGAGGTAGCTGAGCCAGACATAACTCTTAGCTGAATGCTTTCACAATGATTGCCAGAAATCACTAGGGAAACGGGGGTGGTTTGATGAGTTATCTCCGCGAGGAGGCGCCCATCAAGGGCTGTGACCCGGATGGGGGTAGGTAGTGGCTCCATGGGGATACGAGCTTGTGTAACGAACTGGTGGCTAATAAAGTTATCTTCTGCACCTGAGTCTATGAGAGCTGAGAGTGGCAGGGAATGACTCTGGAAACGTAAGGTTACAGGTACTTGTAATCGGGGAATGATGGGTTCAGGATCTAACTCTGGGCTCGCAAGTAGACCCACCGTTACGAGCGAGCCTTGTCTTTTGGCCGCTTAGGGCATGTAGCCAGAATGTGTGTGGCGTCTCCACAGTACAGGCACTCACCCGCCTGGAGGCGCCGTTGCCGCTCAGCTGGAGGTAGTCGAGCTCGACCCACTTGCATAGGTTCCTCCTCTGTGCTCGGGATGGAATCAGGAACAAGAAGCTGCCGACTCCGGAGAGGCGAGACTCGAGTGGTTGAAGGCTGGGGAACTCGTCCTCCTAGATGTGGCCGATCGCCTCTCTCCCGACGCCTCTCCCGCAACCGATTGTCTAGCTTGATGGACAGGGAAACGAGAGAATGTAAATCATGTGGCTCATCACGAGCAGCCAGTTCATCCTTGATGGCTTCATTCAAACCGTTTAGAAATGCTCCTTGAAGTGCCACATTGTTCCACTTGGAGTCCGCTGCCAACGTCCAGAACTCAATAGAGTACTCTGCCACACTGTTAGAACCCTGCCTCAAATTAAAAAGTATCTTGGAGGAATTACCCACATGGTCAGGATGGTCAAAAACAGTCTTCAATTTAGCAGAGAAATCAGCAAAAGTCAATCCAGTCAAAGTTTGATCTGAGCACACAGCCTCAGCCCAAACCAGAGCTTTCCCTCTTAACAGCCCCAGAACATAATGTACCTTAGATGAATCAGTAGAAAACGACAGTGGTCTCTGCCGAAAAATCAAGTCACACTGAAGCAAAAATCCCCGGCACTTGTCCAATTCTCCATTGAACGGTTCAGGCGACGTGACAGGGGGTTCCCGACGGAACGAAGCCTGCCTAGTGTCCGAGGAAACAACTTGGGGTGCATCAAACTGGGGGTCAGAGAGAGATGGAGAACTGATAACAGACAATTTAGAGACGTGTGTAGTTAACTGAGTCACCTGGTTCAGCAGTTGATGATTATCTTCCACAAGAGTCCGAATCAACTGGTCATGCTGTCCTAGCAACGTTCCTTGAGCCTGGATAGCTTGTTGGAAGCTGTCTTTGTTTGCCCCGTGCTGTTTCTCTGTTGGGTCCATGGCCAGATCGTTCTGTTAGGCTATGGTTCAACCCAGCACTCAGAGAAACAAACACGACAAAGGGAGTGGAAGAAACAAAAATATTTAATAAAAGTTAAAATTGTCTTAGTCCAAAAACAACTGAAGTAAAGGAACAGAGTGGGCTAGTCGGCTCCGGAGGAAGGAGAGGCTGAGGCAGGCAGGCAGGCAGGCAGACCGACAGGCAGGAAGGCAGGCAGGTTGGGAGGTATGTCCGAAACTAAAGACAAAACAAACGACAGGTTAAGGAGAGTGGAGAGCCAGGCTGAAGACAAAGACAAAATAACTTTACTGGTGAGCCAAGTTACCGCTCTGGTAAGAACAACGATCTGGCGCCGGTGGAGAGCCATGCCCAGGAATAAGTAGTGCAGGTTGATGAGAGAATAGGATGCAGCTGCGTAGGCAGGAATCACTGGAAACAACCCGCAGCTGCACAGGAGAGGCAGATCCTGAGCACGCCCCCTGCTCCACTCCAGACACACCCACATAAAGGGGACAAACACACATACAACAGAAAAAGAGGGGACAAAACAAGGAGGAAGGGAAACAGAAAAGGGAGAGACAAGCTGCCCACATAACAGTACCAGTCAAAAGTTTGGACACACCTACTCATTCAAGGATTTTTCTTTATTTTTACTATGTTTTACATTGTAGAATAATAGTGAAGACATCAAAACTGTTAAACAAAAGTGTTAAACAAATCAAAATATATTTTATTCCTTCTTTAATCAGCACAACAGTTTTCAGCTGTGCTAACATAATTGCAAAAGGGTTTTCCAATTATCAATTAGCCTTTTAAAATGATAAACTTGGATTAGCAAACACAACTTGCCATTGGAACACAGGACTGATGGTTGCTGATAATGGGCCTCTGTACGCCTATGTAAATATTCCATAAAAAATCAGCAGTTTCCAGCTACAATAGCCATTTACAACATTAACAATGTCTACACTGTATTTCTGATCAATTTGATGTTATTTTAATGGACAAAAAAAATGCTTTTCTTTCGAAAACAAGGACATTTCTAAGTGACCCCAATCTTTTGAACCGTAGTGTACATGTACATATTACCACAACTACAGTACCTCATACCCCTGCACATTATTGTTATTTATTGTAGTACTATTTTCTATTTTTATTTACAAATGTTCTTTTTAATGAGCTAAATGTAAAAATGATGTTTTATTTCACAGGTTAAAAAAGGAACAGAAAGGAACAATATAAACCACTATTTTTGGGGGGTCTGTTCAGAACTAAACGATTGGATTTTGTTTTGGTTCCAACCCCTGTTTCTTAATTAACCAAATCCAAAACAAGGCCAAATCAGGAAGTGCAGTCGCCCTTTAAAGGTGAGTCGAGACTGATCTACATATCACCTTGCATCATACATAACTACTCAATATTACTTGTAGATCAGTCAGTCAGTCACACTTTACTCACGATACATCACGGTTTTGAAGCTCTGAAACACGGCCATTGCATAATTTTTTTAACTGGGCTGCCTCCCGGGCGGGGCCAGGTGCCCCGTTTAAAGCCGATGTTGAAGTCTGCTCAAAACAAACTGATGCATGTCAAGCACGTGGAGTAATAAGGATTCTGAGTTTTCAAATGCAAAAGTGTTGTTTGTTCTTTATGAAAACGCATGTGTGCTTTATCTGCCTTCCCAAGGAAATCTCATTTGAAAATTCAAGCATACATCTTATGGAAAATACATGATGTCTGTTTCTGAACTATGCACCATGCTACCTTGTTGACAATATGACTGGGAAAACTGGTTCAGCCTATAAAAAAAATGCTGGGTTAAAAACAATCCAGCGCTGGGTAAATAGTGGACAGAACACGTTGGGTTATTTTGACCAGCCAGTTGGGTCACTTAGTTGGGCTGTTTTCTTTAAAGACTAACTTAGTAGCGTGGCTTAGTAGCCTCTCCACACTGGCTTCCTGTTAAGGCTAGAGCTGATTTCAAGGTTTTACTGCTAACCTACAAAGCATTACATGGGCTTGCTCCTACCTATCTCTCCGATTTGGTCCTGCCGTACATACCTACACGTACGCTACGGTCACAAGACGCAGGCCTCCTTATTGTCCCTACAATTTCTAAGCAAACAGCTGGAGGCAGGGCTTTTTCCTATAGAGCTCAATTTTTATGGAATGGTCTGCCTATCCATGTGAGAGACGCAGACTCGGTTTCGACATTTAAGTCTTTACTGAAGACTCATCTCTTCAGTAGGTCCTAAGATTGAGTGTAGTCTGGGCCCAGGGGTGCGAAGGTGAACGGAAAGGCACTGGAGCAACAAACCACCCTTGCCGGTTCCTGTCTCTCCATTGGGATTCTCTGCCTCTAACCCTATTACGGGGGCTGAGTCACTGACTTACTGGTGCTTTCCATGCCGTCCCTAGGAGGGGTGTCACTGAAGTGATCTTCCTGTCCAGTTTGTCGCCCCCTCGGGCTCGTGCAGTGGAAGAGATCTTCGTGAACTATAGTCAGCCTTGTCTCAGGGTAGTAGGTTGGTGGTTTGTTGATATCCCTCTGGTGGTGTGGGGGCTGTGCTTTGGCAAAGTGGGTAGGGTTATATCCTGCCTGGTTGGCCCTGTCCGGGGGTATCGTCGTACGGGGCCACAGTGTCTCCCGACCCCCCGTCTCAGCCTCCAGTATCTATGCTGCAATAGTTATTCCAGACGAGCTAAACCACTTCTATGCTCGCTTCGAGGCAAGCAACACTGAAGCATGCATGAGAGCACCAGCTGTTCCGGATGACTATGTGATCACGCTCTCCGTAGCCGATGTGAGTAAGACTTTTAAGCAGGTCAACATTCACAAGGCCGCAGGGCCAGACGGATTACCAGGACGTGTACTCCGAGCATGTGCTGACCAACTGGCAAGTGTCTTCACTGACATTTTCAACATGTCCCTGACTGAGTCTGTAATACCAACATGTTTCAAGCAGACCACCATAGTCCCCGTGCCCAAGAACTCTAAGATAACCTGCCTAAATGACTACCGACCCGTAGCACTGACGTCTGTAGCCATGAAGTGCTTTGAAAGACTGGTCATGGCTCACATCAACAGCATAATCCCAGAAACCCTAGACCCACTCCAATTTGCATACCGCCCCAACAGATCCACAGATGATGCAATCTCTATCGCACTCCACACTGCCCTTTCCCACCTGGACAAGAGGAACACCTACGTGAGAATGCTATTCATTGACTACAGCTCAGCATTCAACACCATAGTGCCCTCTAAGCTCATCACTAAGCTAAGGATCCTGGGACTAAACACCTCCCTCTGCAACTGGATCCTGGACTTCCTGACGGGCCGCCCCCAGGTGGTAAGGGTAGGTAACAACACATCTGCCACACTGATCCTCAACACGGGGGCCCCTCAGGGGTGCATGCTCAGTCCCCTCCTGTACTCTCTGTTCACCCATGACTGCATGGCCAGGCACGACTCCAACACCATCATTAAGTTTGCCGACGACACAACAGTGGTAGGCCTGATCACCGACAACGATGAGACAGCCTATAGGGAGGAGGTCAGAGATCTGGCCGTGTGGTGCCAGGACAACAACCTCTCCCTCAACGTGACCAAGACAAAGGAGATGATTGTGGACTACAGGAAAAAAAAGAGGACTGAGCACGCCCCCATTCTCATCGACGGGGCTGTAGTGGAACAGGTTGAGAGCTTCAAGTTCCTTGGTGTCCACATCACCAACGAACTATCATGGTCCAAACACACCAAGACAGTCGTGAAGAGGGCACGACAAAGCCTATTCCCCCTCAGGAGACTAAAAAGATTTGGCATGGGTCCTCAGATCCTCAAAAAATTCTACAGCTGCACCATTGAGAGCATCCTGACTGGTTGCATCACCGCCTGGTATGGCAACTGCTTGGCCTCTGACCGCAAGGCACTAAAGAGGGTAGTGCGTACGGCCCAGTACATCACTGGGGCAAAGCTCCCTGCCATCCAGGACCTCTATACCAGGCGGTGTCAGAGGAAGGCCCTCAAAATTGTCAAAGACTCCAGCCACCCTAGTCATAGACTGTTCTCTCTGCTACCGCACGTCAAGCGGTACCGGAGTGCCAAGTCTAGGTCCAAAAGACTTCTCAACAGCTTCTACCCCCAAGCCATAAGACTCCTGAACAGCTAATCATGGCTACCCGGACTATTTGCACTGCCCCCCCACCCCATCCTTTTTACGCTGCTGCTACTCTGTTAAGTATTTATGCATAGTCACTTTAACTCTACCCACATGTACATATTACCTCAACTACCTCAACTAGCCGGTGCCCCCACACATTGACTCTGCAACGGTACCCCCCTGTATATATAGCCTCCCTACTGTCACTTTATTTTACTGTATATATAGCCTCCCTACTGTCACTTTATTTTACTTCTGCTCTTTTTTTCTCAACACTTTTTTTGTTGTTGTTTTATTCTTAATTTTTGTTTAAAATAAATGCACTGTTGGTTAAGGGCTGTAAGTAAGCATTTCACTGTAATGTCTGCACCTGTTGTATTCGGCGCATGTGACCAATAAAATTTGATTTGATTTGATTTGATTTGATTATTCTCCTGTCTTATCCCTCTAATTCTCTCTCTCTCCCTCTCTCCCTCCCCTCCCGGAGGACCTGAGCCCTAGGACCATGCTTCAGAACTACCTGGCCTGATGACTCCTTGCTGTCCCCAGTCCACCTGGTTGTGCTGCTGCTCCAGTTCCACTCTTCTGCCTGCGGCTATGGAACCCTGACCTGTTCACCGGACGTGCTACCTTGTCCCAGACCTGCTGTTTTCAACTCTCTCTCCCTACTGAACCTGCTATTTCAACCTCTAAATGCCTGGCTATGAAAAGCCAAGTGAAATTTACTCCTGATGTACTGGCCTGTTGCAACCTCTACAACCACTGTGATTATTATTTGACCCTGCTGGTCATCTATGAACGTTTGAACATCTTGGAGAAAAATCTGGCCTTAATGGCTATGTACTGTTATAATGTCCCCCCGGCACAGCCAGAAGGGGACTGGCCACCACTCAGAGCCTGGTTCCTCTCTAGGTTTCTTCCTAGGTTTCTGCCTTTCTAGGGAGTTTTTCCTAGCCACCGTGCTTCTACATCTGCATTGCTTGCTGTTTGGTGTTTTAGGCTGGGTTTCTGTATAGCACTTTATGACATCTGCTGATGTAAAAAGGGCTTTATAAATACATTTGATTGATTGAATGATTGATTGATGTCACGCCCTGACTCTAGAGACTCGTATTTGTTGAGTCAGGGTGTGTATATTCCGTGTTGTGTTGTTTCTATGGTGTAGTATCTGGTAGGTCTATTTCTATGTTGGCCGGGGTGGTTCCCAATCAGAGGCAGCTGTCGCTCGTTGTCTCTGATTGGGGACCATACTTAGGCAGCCTTTTGGCACCTGTTAGTTGTGGGATCTTGTTCCGTGTGAGGTATGTTTGTGTGCTACCTTGGACTTCACGTTTCGTTTGTTGTTTTGTCGTGTGTTTAGTCGTCAATAAACATGAATGCATATCACGCTGCGCCTTGGTCCGTCTCGTCCGTAAACGATCGTGACAGAAGATCCCACCAAAATAGGCGTGTTCAGGAGCAAACGCCGGGAACTAAACAGGAGGTTACGTTAGTAGATGTCCTCCTCGGTTGGGGGAGAATCATGGAGGAGGAGGCCGTCCGTTACCGGAGGGCGATGAAGGAGGATGCCCAGGTAGGAGAGGAGAAACGGCGCCAACAGTGCCGACGACGGAGACCCGAGAGGCAACCCCAAGAACATTTTTTTTGGGGGGGGCACACGGTGTGGACGACGAGGCAGCAGGAGACAGCGACAGGGCGGATCAGCAGGTTAGGAGGCCACCAGGTTAAGGGGGCTATTGGTTCAGAGGGAGCAGAAGTTATTAGGTCAGAGGGAGGCGCTACAGGAGGCGATAAGGGAGAAGGAGAATGTAGGGGCACGGCGAGAGGAGCTGGTTAGGCAGCAGAAGGAGCGGGGGTTTATAAAGGAACCCAGTCCCGCTCCTCGCACCAAGAAAGTGGTGCGGTGTCGCCAGTCCGGTCCGGCCCGTTCCTGCTCCCCGCATTAAGCCAGTGGTGCGTGTTCCCAGTACGGCCCGACCTGTTCCTGCTCCCCGCACTAAGCCAGTGGTGTGTGTTCCCAGTACGGTCCGGGACGTTCCTGCTCCTCGCATCAAGCCAGTGGTGCGCGTCGCCAGCCCGGTCCGGCCTGTTCCTGCCCCTCGCACCAAGCCAGTGGTGCGCGTCACCAGCCCGGCCCGGCCTGTCCCTGTCCCTCGCACCAAGCCAGTGGTGCGCGTCGCCAGCCCGGTCCGGCCTGTTCCTGTCCCTCGCACCAAGCCAGTGGTGCGCGTCGCCAGCCCGGCCCGGCCTGTTCCTGCTCCCCGCACCAGTCCAGTGGTGCCCGCCAGCCCGGTCCAGCCTGTTCCTGGCCCTCGCACCAAGCCAGTGGTGCGCGTCGCCAGCCCGGCCCGGCCTGTTCCTGCTCCCCGCACTAGGCCAGTGGTGCGCGTCGCCAGTCCGGTACGGCCCGTTCCTGCTCCCCGCACCAAGCCAGTGGTGCGCGTCATCAGCCCAGTCCGGCCCGTTCCTGCTCCCTGCACCAGGCCAGTGGTGCGCGTCGCCAGTCCGGTACCGCCCATTCCTGCTCCCCGCACCAAGGCAGTGGTGCGCGTCGTTAGCCCAGTCCGGCCCGTTCCTGCTCCCCGCACCAGCCCAGTCCGGCCTGTTCCTGCTCCCCGCACCAAGCCAGTGGTGCGCGTCGCCAGCCCGGTCCGGCCTGTTCCTGTCCCTCGCACCAAGCCTGTGGTGCGCGTCACCAGCCCGGCCCGGCCTGTTCCTGCCCCTCGCACCAAGCCAGTGGTGCGCGTCGCCAGCCCGGCCCGGCCTGTTCCTGCCCCTCGCACCAAGCCAGTGGTGCGCGTCGCCAGCCCGGTCCGGCCTGTTCCTGTTCCTCGCACCAAGCCAGTGGTGCGCGTCGCCAGTCCGGTACGGCCCGTTCCTGCTCCCCGCACCAAGCCAGTGGTGCGTGTCGTCAGCCCGGTCCGGCACCGGTCAGCTGCTCCACTCCGGAGCCAGAGCAATCCGCTCCACCGGGGTCCGGTCCAACTCCGGTCAGCGGATCCACTCCGGAGCCAGAGCAATCCGCTCCACCGGGGCCCAGTCCAGCTCCGGTTAACCGCTCCACTCCGGAGCCAGAGCAGTCCGCTCCACCGATGCCTGATCCAGCTCCGGTCAGCGGTTCCACTCCGGAGCCAGAGCAGTTCGATCCACCGTCTTCGGGTCCAGCTCCAGTAAGAGGTTCCAGTCCAGACCCAGACGTCAGCCCCTCTCCAGGTTCGGGGTCTCCCACACCAGGGTCCAGACAGGGCTTGGTACATCGTGGGAGGAAGGAGAGGGGAAGCAGCGTGCCGAGGTCCAGACCAGACCAGGGGCGCAACAGGGAGGTGGAGAGTAAGTGGTGGTCACGCCCGGAGCCGGATCCGCCTCCGAGGCGCAATGCCCACCCGGCCCCTACTCTGTTATGTCCGCACCTTTGGGGGGGGGGGGGGTACTGTCACGCCCTGACTCTAGAGACTCGTATTTGTTGAGTCAGGGTGTGTATATTCCGTGTTGTGTTGTTTCTATGGTGTAGTATCTGGTATGTCTATTTCTATGTTGGCCGGGGTGGTTCCCAATCAGAGGCAGCTGTCGCTCGTTGTCTCTGATTGGGGACCATACTTAGGCAGCCTTTTGGCACCTGTTAGTTGTGGGATCTTGTTCCGTGTGAGGTATGTTTGTGTGCTACCTTGGACTTCACGTTTCGTTTGTTGTTTTGTCGTGTGTCAATAAACATGAATGCATAACACGCTGCGCCTTGGTCCGTCTCGTCCATAAACGATCGTGACAATTGATTAGTAGAGGCATAGCTCTCAGAAAGTTCTTTTTGGCCACCCGTGAGAGTAAATGTAATTCAGATTAATCTGTTCTGTTGTATTTTTATCACATGTTAAGGTTGAGCACTGACACTTTTGTAGCTTTGATGAGGATTATACAAGAGTATGAGTTCCTCAATTGCCTATGCATATTCCAATGTCGGGATAGTTACCACTTTGTTATATTTAAATAACAATGTTATTAAATGTATATTGAAATTTAACTAGCAGTGTACAAACTTAACATGATGAATTGGAATGACACGTACTCTTACGGGGGGCCAAAAAGAACTATTTGAAAGCCACGTTTAACTCGGGTCAACTAATGGGTTAATACTATGTGAAATGTCCTCTGTAGCTCAATTGGTAGAGCATGGCGCTTGTAACGCCAGGGTAGTGGGTTCGATCCCCGGGACAACCCATACGTAAAAATTTATGCACACATGACTGTAAGTCGCTTTGGATAAAAGCGTCTGCTAAATTGCATATTATTATTATTATTATTAGAAACAACCAAGTAGATTATCAGCCAATCAAAAGTGCGCAGATCCCTTAGGTCCCGGACGCCTTTGATTGACAGTTCAATCATTGCAATCTCAAGCAAGCCTTCTAGAGGAAGCGTCATTTTTATGACACATTTTCTCCTGGTTGTGAAGGCAGAAAACTGCACTAAAGCTAGAAATAACGAGTAACGTATATTCTGTTACAGGAGGGGGTCGCAGTTCCGGAGCAACCCACTAGGTGTCATCCTCCGACAACCTTAGGCACCTCCTCACTCACAGTCTGGACTAATCAGTATCCTATTGGTGTCACCTGTGTCTACCTGTTCACCTGTGTATTTATGCCCTCACTTCCCTTGCTCAGTTTTCTCTGTTAGTTTCTCTATGTCCAGCAGTACTACTCAGTGTCTGATCGGAGACCTAAGTACAGGTACCTGAGAAGTGTTCTCCCTGTTTTGTTATTTGTTTCAGTCGTAGGTAGTATTTCGTATTTTGGCTGTCAGACGGTTAAATGGAGACTTATTTGCTCCACCTTTCTTTTATCGTGATAAGTCCGTTATTTTGTATTCTGGCTTCGGGACCACCAGTAAAGATCCTTGTTCTGACAAACTCCAAGCATTAATTATGCAAGAATGGGCTTCTATCAGGCAGGATGTGGCCCAGAAGTTAATTGACAGTATGCCAGGGCGGATTGCAGAGGTCTTGAAAAAGAAGGGTCAACACTGCAAATATTGACTCTTTGCAGAAACTTAATGTAATTGTCAATAAAGCCTTTGACACTTATGGAATGCTTGTAATTATACTTCAGTACACCATAGTAACATCTGACAAAAATATCTAAAAACACTGAAGCAGCAAACTTTGTGAAGACCAATACTTGTGTCATTCTCAAAACTTTTGACCACGACTGTAGGTGCTGCTGTAGGCCCTCCTTGGTTGGTGACAGAAGCACCAGATCATCAGCAGACAGAAGACATTTCAAGTAGGGTGAGGCCGGGTGCTGCAGAATGTTCTAGTGCCCTCGCCCTGTGGAAAGAAATGTGTGTGTTTTTTGCAAATGTCTCTCTCTCTCTCTTGTTTCTCCCCCCGGTCCTCTCACCATCCGTCTTTCGTTGGATCTCTGTCTTGTCAGTGATTGGCTGAGAGTTTCAGTGTGATTGTACTAGTGGCCTGAGAGAATTACTTTCTCCCTGAGGGGAAAGTACCACTTCAGCCATTGCCTAGCAACCGTCCTCTTACACTGGTCAGTTAGAGAGAATATAGTCCTTTTACCAAGAAAGAGGAGACCACCAGGGAGAGACAGAGTGAGAGGGAAGGAGAGGGAGGAGCAGAGGGAGGGAGAGAGAGAGGGATGTGGTGATTCACCCTCTTTGTCACCCTCTTTTTCACTCCCGCTATTACCCCTCTCGCTAACTGTTCACCCTCTTTCTTTCTTTCTTTCTCTCTCTCTCTCTCTCTCTCTCTCTCTCTCTCTCTCCCTCTCTCTTTTTCCCTCTCTCCCTCCCTCACCCTGTCCCTCTCTCCTTGTACTGTGTTATGTTGATATAGTGTTCACCTATCTCCTCCCTCCATTCCTACCTCCCTCCACCCCACATTTCTCCCTTCCTCCCTCCTACATCTACCTCCATCCCTCCCACCCTACCTCTCTCCATTCCTCCCTCCCTCCATCCCTCCCACCCTACCTCTCTCCATCCCTCTGTCCCTCATCCATCTCTCTCTCTCTCTCTCTGAGTGAGTGGATGAGTGATGTCAGGCTAGGTCTGTGTTGACTGAATAATGCACTCTCAGCCTGGAGAATGATGGACTGACTGGAGAGGTGGAAAAACAGAGGGATAGAGAGAGAGCGAGAGGGGTGGAGGGGGAAGAGAGAGGGGAGAGAGAGCAGGAGAGGGAGAGAGAGCAGAAGAGAGAGAAGGAAAGAGAGGGGGAGGGAGATAGAAAAAGAGATGGATGGAGGGATAAAGGAAGGTGAAGCGGGAGATAAGAGGAGAGGCAGCTGTTGAATGACTGGACAGGTGGGGAGGTGGAAACAGAGAGTGAGAAAATGGATGGAGGGATAGATAGACTGGAGAGGTGAGGTACAGTGAACTGACACACACCCTGGAGCAGGGAAGTAGGGAGAGAGGGAGGAGATGGAGGGAAGAGGGAGAGAGGGAGGATATGGAGGATACCACTGTTGTGTCGTCGGCAAACTTAATGATGGTGTTGGAATCATGCCTGGCCATGCAGTCATGGGTGAACAGGGAGTACAGGAGGGGACTGACCACGCACCCCTGAGGGGCCCCCGTGTTGAGGATCAGTGTGGCAGATGTGTTGTTACCTACCCGGGTTCATGTCCCAGCCCTACCCCGAAGTCTCTACAATGGTGTCAGAAATGGGATGGCGCCCATGAGGCAGTCAGAGAGGTGTATACACGTGTGTTGCTTGGTATAGAGAATTGTGGGGACATGCTCTCCCGAAGGAAGGGGGTAGTGTATTAACCTTAACCCAACACCTAGCAACCTTGTCAAGAGTTTAGGATGTCTTGACGAAATGGCTAAGGTGTTGACAGTCGCTGGACCCAGGTAAGAGTCCTAGTCAGGGCTACACCTGAATACGCTACAGTATTATAATGCTGCGTGAAAGACTCATGGAAGCAGGACGAAACTGGATGTCATTGTTTTCAATCCCTTGGATGTACACAGAGAGCTAACATTTATTAATATGCATGTCAATCTCTCCTGGCTCAAAGTGGAGGCGAGATTGACTTCATCACTACTTGTATTTGTGAGAGGTATTGACATGTTGAATGTCGGACACCACAAGACATGCCACCAGAGGTCTCTTCACAGTCCCCAAGTCAAGAATAGACTATGGGAGGCGCACAGTACTTTTTTGGAAAACAGGAGGGCTTCTTAAAGAAAAACGAACAGGTCTGTGAGAGCCGGAATTCTAACTGGTTGGTAGGTGATCAAATACTTATGTCATGCAATAAAATGCAAATTAATTACTTAAAAATCGTACAATGTGATTTTCTGGATTTTTGTTTTAGATTCCGTCTCTCACAGTTGAAGTGTACCTATGATAAACATTACAGACCTCTATATGCTTTGTAAGTAGGAAAACCTGCAAAATCGGCAGTATATCAAATACTTGTTCTCCCCACTGTATGTTACCCCTTGGCAGTGTTATCAGAAAGCACAGCATTGATTTTAACTGCTACGCAGATGATACACACCTTTACATTTCTGTGTCACCAGAGGATTTTAGCTCCACGTATAAATTATTAGACTGTTTTAGTGATTTTAAATACTAGGTTGGCTCACAACTTCCTCCAGCTAAATCGAGACAAGACTGAGGTACTTATTGTTGGAGCCAAAGCACAAAGAGAGAATCTGGCAGCACATTTTAATTAATGAGCAATAAAGATAAAACACCAGGTAAAAAACCTAGGTGTTATTTTAGATTCTGAACTCAATTTCGAATCACACATTAGGAATGTGACCAAAATAGCTTTTTACCACCTGAGCCATTTCTCTCTCAGGCTGATAGAGAGACTAATCCATGCTTTTATTACAAGCAGGCTTGACTACTGTAATGCTCTCATGTCTGGTCTACCCAAGAAAGCCATTGGTCAACTGCAAAACATACAGAATGCTGCAGGACGGGTACTGACCAAGACAAGACGGAGAGCACACATTACACCGGTGTTAAGGACTCTGCACTGGCTGCCTGTGAGTTTTAGAATTCATTTTAAGATTATTCTATTGGTTTTCAAATCAATCCACGTTTGTGCACCCCAATACATGTCAGACATGCTTTTAAGTTATGTACCCAGTAGGTCCCTCATGTCCTCAGGCACTGGTCTTTTAACTATCCCAAAGCTGATGACCAAGAGGCATGGAGAGGCAACCTTTAGTTACCATGCCCCCAGCCTGTCAGAGAACCTGAGGGGGACCGAAACTGTAGACACACCTTTTTAGCTTTGCTTTTCCTTAGGGTGATTTTTTGTCGTTCTGTTTTTGTTGTTATTCTTTTGTTTTTCTATCCTCTTATGTTTGTTGTGTAGTAAATATTTCAGTTTTTATTTTCATTGTTTTTATTAGTTGATTATTTGAATCAGCTGTGTAGTGCTAGGGCAAAAACCGAAATGTGCACCCCTTGGGGTCCCGAGGACCGAGTTTGGGAAACCCTGCTCTAGTGTGAACCCTGGCCCCTTGGTTCACACGCATATCTGCCCTGTCATTGACTAGAATGGTCCCACCTGATCTTGCCTCCTCCTGACTGCATTCCATATTTGAAGACATTTATTTTTATTGTTAGAGCGGCCACTAGAGTAACTGGTCAATATAATCTGTGATACAGCCACAGATAAAACAATGAGCCAGATATTTTAAATGTGACGCATCCGGTTGGCGTTTCCACTCACTACCAAATATGGGGATGAGAGGAAGCCAAGTGGCCGGCAGTGGGAGAAGATCGAGTGAGGTGGATTTTGGCCGACATTCTGCTAATTTTCTCATAAAACATTTGCTGTACATACAGTTTTCTTTTTGCAAAAGTACAATCTGTAACAAAAAGAGTGGACTGCGTTTTTGTAGGTTTTACCTATGCCAAAGTCACCAAAAAATGTAGTTGCTTAGGAGTGCAAGGGCAAATTGAGTTATTGCACCAGCGCACTTTAGATTAGGCGTTCCCTAATGGAAATATGCAAATATATGCTAGAATGCACCAATAGGATCTCACTAGCTCGTGCTTGGCTCTGCCCACCTTGCTTGTTATGCCCACTATGATAAGTTTGCTCCCATTGGAAATGACAGGCTCGAGTCTATCTTGGGTTAGTTATTTTTAAAATTATACCGCTGTCCTAGATGGTCACATGCTGACAACACCGCCCGCGTTGCAAAATAAATGTACACATACAGGTCATTCGGATAATATTCAGACCCCTTCACTTTTTCCACATGTTGTTACGTTACAGCCTTATTCTAAAATGGATTAAATTAATTGTTTTCCTCATCAATCTACACACAATATTCCATAATGACAAAGCGAAAACAGGTTTGTAGAATTTTTTACAAATTTATTTAAAATTAAAAACAGACACCTTATTTACGTAAGTATTCAGACCTTTTGCTATGAGACTCGAAATTGAGCTCAAGTGCATCCTGTTTCCATTGATCATCCTTGAGATGTTTTCTGGCACCTAAAGGACTCTCAGACCATGAGGAACAGGATTCTCTGGTCTGATGAAACCAAGATTGAACTCTTTGGCCTGAATGCCAAGCGTCACGTCTGGAGGAAACCAGGCACCGCTCATCACCTGGCCAATACCTTTCCTACGGTGAAGCATGTGGGTGGTAGCATCATGCTGTGGGGATGTTTTTCAGCGGCAGGGACTGGGAGACTAGTCAGGATCGAGGAAAAGATTAACGGAGCAAAACACAGAGAGATCCTTGATGAAAACCTGCTCCAGATCGCTCAGGACCTCAGACTGGGGCGAAGGTCCAACAGAACAACGACCCTAAGCACACAGCCAAGACAACACAGGAGTGGCTTCGGGACAAGTCTCTTAATGTCCTTGAGTGGCCCAGCCAGAGCCCGGACTTGAACCCGTTCGAACATCTCTGGAGATACCTGAAAACCAACCTGACAGAGCTTGAGAGGATCTGCAGAGAAGAATGGAAGAAACTCCCCAAATGCAGGTGTGCCAAGCTTGTAGCGTCATACCCAAGAAGACTCGACGCTGTAATCACTGCTTCAACAAAGTACTGAGTAATGGGTCTGAATACTGAATATTTCCGGTTTTTGTTTAATACATTTGTAAACATTTCTAAAAACCAGTTTTTGCTTTGTCATTATGGGGTATTGTGTGTAGATTGATGAAGGGAAAAAAACAATTTATACATTTTAGAATAAGGTTGTAATGTAACAAAATGTGGAAAAGGTCAAGGGGTCTGAATACTTTCCAAATGCACTGTACATGTTATTCAATAATTTCATTCAAACTGTTTGCGCGTGTCAACGAGCGTCTGCGTAGCCAGGCACTAAAATAAAACTTGGTTCTATTTTTTATGCTTGACAAGTTGCAAGTCCCGCCTCTCCCATCTCCTCATTGGTTTTTAGGAGCATATACCCACGTGGGTGACTGAAAGCTGAACCAAATATTATTTTTTTACTAAACCAAGATAGATCACAGCCCGTCGTTTCAAATGGAAACAAATGAGTCATAGTGGGCAGCACACGCGTGGAGGTGGGCAGAGCCAGGCACAAGCTAGCAAGATCCTATTGGCGCGTTCTAGCGTGCATGCACATATTTCCGTTAGGGAATGCCTACTCTGAAGTGCGAGTGTGCAATAACTCAATATGCCTTTGCACTCCTAAACAACGCAATTTTTTAAAAACTTTGGTAAACATTTTGTTAACTCTGCTCGTAATATGTTCTAGTTTTGGGAACAGAAAATTGTATTGAGATCAAATGTTTCATCGATGAGAAAAGTATCAGTATGTCGGGCAAAATCCATCTCGTTCCAACTTCTCCCACTGCTGGCAACTGGGCTTCCTCTCACTACCATATTTGGTAGTGAGTGGAAACACCAAGCGGATGCTTCACATTTATACATCTGGTGAAATATCTGTCTCATTGTTCTATCTGTGGCTGAACTGAGGTCCACACTCCAGTCCAGGTGGTGGTGGTAATCAGTGTTGACCCGTCATTCAGGGCAGGTGGGGCAGAGTCCCACTTGTTTTGTTTTGAGTCCCACAGCAAAATAATTAAATTATTTAAAAAGTTAAAAAATGCATGTTATTTAGCCATTTAATAAGTGTCACATATCAGTTTGCAAACAATGTAAAATATATATATATATCATTGAGTTAATAAAGCTGCATACAAACATGGTCTCTTTTTTGTTTTCTTGAGTAAGGCAGCTCCAAAAAGTAGGTGTTTCAGCCTAGCTCAGTGCTTTCTGTGATGGTGGGGCAAGCCAGCAGAAAATACGGAGCTTTGCGCCATGATTGGCCCAGTGTTCTGTCATTACATTTACATTTACATTTTAGTCATTTAGCAGACGCTCTTATCCAGAGCGACTCACGGGAGCAATTAGGGTTAAGTGCCTTGCTCAAGGGCACATTGACAGATTTTTCACCTAGTCGGCTTGGGGATTAGCGGGGACACTACATCACCGCCAAGTCTAAGGGTAGACCTCGAAAATTCAAGCCCTTTGGGTCCTGCCATAGAGTAACATTAGAAGTGCCCTTCCAAGAAGGTCATTGGCCACAGATAAAATGACGTCAAATCACATTATATGTACAGTAGCTTTGATTGGACTAATCATGTCAACATCATACTTTAAAAATCTTAGGTAGCAGTCATCATCATGAATCAAGTCGACAATCTACTGGCAAATCCTTTTTAATCCTTGTCATATGAAGATAAATAATGAAGAGAAATTATAGATAAAACGTATTGGTGCTAATCGGCCATTGGACATTAACATTACATAAGTTGGAAATCGCAAATTCAACAATGAGTGGTTTGGAAGGAATCGGTGACAGTGGCTAACTGCACGCATCGCAAAGCAATCACTAGCCTGCTATTCAGTGGAGTGGCTGTGTGGTCCCAAATCTGGGATTAAGGGGCTCTTTTCCAAGTTTAAAATTATAAACATTCAACATTTCCAATGCTGTCAATAAAGCATGATTTGTGCCGTGCTCAAAACAACTGTTAACTCGGAACTGTGAAAACTTGACTTCCAGTGAGTTTAAGACAACTGGGAAGTCGGGAATAAATTAGCCCTGAGTGGGGCAAATACGTTTTGAATGGTCATCCAACTCGGAATTGTAAATTCAGCCTCTTTCTCTTTTTGTGGGGGTGCTTTGCTGGTTTGGGATGAGTCGGACCGCATAGTGAAGGAAAAGCAGCCAACAAGTGCTAAGCATATGTGGGAACTCCTTCAAGACTGTTGGAAAAGCATTCCAGGTGAAGCTGGTTGAGAGAATGCCAAGAGTGTGCAGAGCTGTCATCAAGGCAAACGGTGGCTATTTGAAGAATCTCAAATATATAAAATATATTTTGATTTGTTTAAACACTTTTTTGTTTATTACATGATTCCATATGTGTTATTTCATTGTTTTGATGTCTTCACTATTATTCTACAATGTAGAAAATAGTAAAAAATAAAGAAAAACCCTGGAATGAGTAGGTGTGTCCAAACATTTGACTGGTACTGTATGTTGTGTAGTAATATGTTAGTAGCCCATGTGCCTCACCCTAATAATTTGGTCTATTTACCCCTCTTTATTTCGCCTGCTGTTATGACTTGGTGGTGCACATGTAGCCTATAACCTGTTTTAGAGAAATGTTATCATCGAATATTGTAAGGCACTCATTGTCTGCTTATATGCCCCCCTTTATTTATTATACGGTTCTGACTTGGTGTACAGGGAGAACACTGTAAGAACGGCCCATGTTCTGAATTCTGTCGCTGTACATTTCAAAGGTGCTAAACAAATAGTTATATGACTACGTCCGTCCTAGCTCGCTCATTAATGTCTTAATCGAAATTACGATTGCCTCTTATCTGCTTGTCGTCCCCTTATGCCATAGTTTGCACATCTCAATTGTCATTAGAAACCACATTTGTTTAAGCAAGTCAGCCATATCAGCTATGTTTTTATTTTTTTTAAGGCAGTAAATGAGGCTGAATGAACTTTTTCGCTGCCAGACAAGGCTCTGCTGATAGCTAGGTGTAGCAGTGGTAAGATGTTGGACTGCTTCTGGGACAGCTTTATGTAGGCCCTAACAGTTTGTGGGCACCGTTTGTCACCGTTATAGTGCAATGAATGTATTGTTTAGTGTTGTGGCTTGCATCCCACTTATTTTTTTGCCCCACCAAGATTTACACGCTAAAATCGCCACTGGTGGTAATGCACCTTAAAGTTGGTTGCCAACCGCCATATAAGGTCCATAGAAGAAGAAGAAGACTGATGGAGGAGAGATTACTAGAAACTAACTAGGTTTTCCCTTTTATCTGTGGATTAATTATCGGAGTAGAGAACACACGATTTTGTGTGACTCAAAATGGGTCAAAATTCCACAAAGATCAAGGGAAAAAAGGACCTTGTGCATTTCAGCTAAAATAACAACCCAATGTTTATATCCCAGGACAAATTAGCTAACAACTGCAGGCTAGCCATCTAAATGTCCATGAATGTTTCGACCTGTCACCAACAGGGGTGGTGTGTTCAATAGGGCGATATGGGCGACGCACTGCCAAACGGGAAAAGGAAGGGATTTTTTTTCTAATCAATTATATCACGGCAACAGTAGTTATCAGTGTTGTAATCTAGACGTCTGATCTGCCACAGTGCCACACTGCCACTAAATGTCCAATCAGGCTAAAGTCAAATGGCTTTCAAATGGCTCCCCCCCCTTTTGGGGCGATTTCAGTCAGGTTGAAAATCGCCCAGAAGTCTGTCATAGACTCCCATGTAAAATCTATTTTTTTCAAATTTCAGAGCTTTCAATACAATCTCTATGGGTGTCTGAGGGCTTGCACTTACACGCTTTCGTCATACGTAACGTAACCATGAACGTAACTAAGAAAAGAGCGGGTAGCAGCCTCAATCAATTCACTACTACTATCAAAATGGCTAGGCTTCAGTGCAACTCGATTGTGTCTTTGAAAGAAGTTCCTTTTTGTCGGTGAACAAATGAAGATAAATTGGCAACGAAACAATTAGGACCTCCCAGACCAAATTTAATAATTCAACAGGTTTCTACTAAAGGCGGAAAGTCCTACACCCGAGGATTTTCCAAAAATTGGTACGAACGAAAAAATAACATTGCCACTCAACTGGATGAGGGATACAGGCTAGCTGTCCGCCGCCACAACGATGAGGTTAGTGTTGATAATCACAAGTTTACTGGAGAACTGAGACCAAGTAGAGACTTTGGACAGGGTGGATATGGTATAATAAAGGCAGTTTATTCAGAGGTAAAGATATAAATAATAATAATAATAATATGCCATTTAGCAGACGCTTTTATCCAAAGCGACTTACAGTCATGCGTGCATACATTTTTTTTTTTTTTTGTGTGTATGGGTGGTCCCGGGGATCAAACCCACTACCTTAGCGTTACAAGCGCCGTGCTCTACCAGCTGAGCTACAGAGGATATCTGGAATCGCGTGCACGGACCCGTTCGTCAAACTCTTAGGGAGCTATACATTAAGCCCCATTACTTACCATATCAGATAAGAGAAATTGCTGCAGCTACATATTTTACATCCTGGCCCTACATAGTTCACTATTTGCATCACTTACCAAAATATTACATGTGGTCATATATGCTTGGAAAGTGGAGATGCCATAGAACGTCAAAAAAGTAAACATTGCTGGAGACACATTGCCGTTTTGGAGAAGACATCGCGTTTGCTAGCGAAGAGATTTGTTGTGGCAAATGAACTTGGGCTGGGAATTGCCAGGAACCTCACGATAAGATATATGCATTGCGAGTCTCATGATTCTATACGTATTGCGATTCGATACTGTGATTTTATTGCGCAACATATGTCTGTTGCAGAGGGATCAGAAAGCCATGAGAACGAGTTTTGATCAGTCATGGAAATAAAAGTGCTGAAAACAAATTGGCTCCCAATGTGAAAAGATTGAGAACAAGCTATGAAGGAACAATAATGGTGTTTTGGTGCAGGTACAGCCAACTAGCGCTAAAATATTGCGATATTGTCAATACAGTATATCGTAAAGTATCACTATGTAACTCGATTTCTTTCACCCCAATCCGTCAAATTAACGGTAAATAACTGAATTGTTTGCCCCACATTTAGCTAAGATGATTAGCTAGCCAGCTAAAATGTTTTATTTAGTTAGCAGTCGCATCTACAATAGTTTACTGTCAATAACATGTCTCCAAAAATGACGTGGTGTCTCCAATTGTGTTGACATTTTACAATTGCGATGCGCATCCATGAGTATCCACTTTCTGTAGCTCAGCTGGTAGAGCACGGCGCTTGTAACGCCAAGGTAGTGGGTTCGATCCCCGGGACCACCCATACACAAAAATGAATGCACGCATGACTGTAAGTCGCTTTGGATAAAAGCGTCTGCTAAATGGCATATTATTATTATTATTATCTGAAGAGAGCCCCGAAACATTGTGTGCAGACATTTTATGCAATAAATGAAGTAGGTTGAATCTAGTAGTTCTGATCTTCTGATTGGTCCTGATGAGTTGGGCGAGGTCCCCTCCAGGCTACTGTCACTGTTGCATTGGCTCTGAGTCGGGTTCTCTGTCTTCAAATGTTCAGCCTAAGAGAGGGGATTTTTGTGTGTGTGTGTGTGTGTGTGTGTGTGTGTTTAACAGTGATGATGTGTGTGTGTGTGTGTGTGTGTTTAACAGTGATGATGTGTGTGTGTGTGTGTTTGTGTGTGTGTCCTCAGAGCAAGAACTCGTGAGTTGGAAGAACTGAGAGGCCTATGGCGTGGGTGTTGTCCTTGGCCACCTGCTGACAAGGCTGACAAGATAGGACCCTTTTGTCCATTGTTATTGGATAGGAACAGAACTTATAACCAGCTCCTGACCTAAATAGATCTTAGCACAACATTTTACTCAACATATCATATTCCATATTCACTATAACAAATATATCTACTACGACATTAGCAAGAACCGCCACATCCTCAGCCGGCTAATCCAGTGTGTGAAGTTTTGCGGAGTGTTTGAGTTAGCTTTGCAAGGCAAAGATGAAACTGAGGGCTCCACCAACCCTGGTAAGCCAACACTTTTGAGATCAGTCAATAAATGCTTCTGGTATTGACTTATATGCTGCCCCTGTCTTCATGTTGTTGCTGGACATATCTTTTTTAAAATGTGTGTAGGTCACCTAAATCATCAGAAAAATTGCCCCCCCTGAGAATTTTTTCAGGAGCCGCCACTGGTCACCAAATTAATATAGTTTGTTCAGAGTTCGTTTTGATATGTTAACATTCATATCCTGATCGCGTCTGGTGTGGATGGACCAAAATCAACATGCGCGTGCCCGGTGTAGTCAGCGTATCAGTCTGACAGTACCACTTACAGATTCGTCGAAAGCTAGCACGTGACTGCCCTGCCTGATTGTGACGTCAAATGCCGGTGCCTCTAAAATAATGTGACCTTCCATTACGCCCGCAGTAGGACCATTCCATAGGCAGCCGATAATTCCTTGGGTGGTTTAAAAGATATTAATCAAAGGTAATAATCGTGACTCATTTTGTTAAATTGTTTCAAATTCTGTTTTACCTTGCGACCGTATCACTGTTGCTGGTATTCCACTAAAATTATGATATACCGGTACACGGGACTCGAGTTGGTAACGGTGTCGCGTGTCCTGGGTTTTGAAGAATAGGAATTGCGTAAACCTAACCGGTAATTCGAAAACAATTGACTAAGGCTGTGCCCATCCATCCATGCCCTTTTAGATTGTCTAACTAATATTTGATTGCTAACGTTATTTATAATAGATTTGATTAAAGTGTTTGATTTATAGGTAGCTAGGTAACTAAGTATTGCAGATCATTGACATCTTCTTAGCTTGTTAGCTAGCTAGCTCAGCATCACTGACAGTGACAGCTCCTTGTCAATAATAGCGGCAAATTACTTGGCAAACTAGTAGTACTAACGTTACCCATCTAACTGACTAGCAAAGTCACTGGTCAGCTTTCTTCTAGAAAAAGTATGTTCTCGTAGTAAGAAACTCAATTACAACTAGCTAACTCGTTTTTGTTTTAACTATAAATTACGTATTGGTTCGCTAAATCGACAGATTGTTGTACTGTATCTTCTGCCCTTGATGGGGAAAGTGAACGAGCCCGCGATGTCGGCTACAATGCTCCGTTGATGGCTACCTAGTTAGTTAGCTAACTTTAGCTGGTTGACTTCTGGCTGAGCTAGCTCAAGGCAGTGTGGCTAATTTGGGCCGTGAAGCTTTTAGCTATATTTTTCTAAGCAAAAAGTTGCTAATTTGGTAGCTAACGTTAGTTACGTAAATTAGCTAGCTAACAAGTTCACGTTACCTCAAATGACCTTTAGATTGTAGAATCACCTTCATCGGGGAGGAGGCCCAGTTGCTTGCTGTTAATCAACTGAATATTGCTCAGACTAATCCAGACCAAGTCATGGATAACGTTAGGTTTGCTACGCTCTGCTTTATCACCTAACGTGCTGTGTTCTCCACTAGGTTACTATGGGTGACATTGCAAAGGGAAAGAAGGCCTTCGTTCAGAAATGCGCCCAGTGCCACACTGTCGAAGAGGGTGGGAAGCACAAAGTGGGTCCAAACCTTTGGGGTCTGTTCGGACGTAAGACTGGTCAGGCTGAGGGCTACTCCTACACAGACGCCAACAAGAGCAAAGGTAGGCCTTTTCACCTGTCCTCCTAGTTAGTGGGAAATGGCTAGAAGGGATCCAGATTGTAAAATTAACCTTAAACTAATTCTCCAAACCTGATGCATTCATTTTCCTAACCTGCTACGAAAGTCAAATGGTCTCGAATTGGTCTTATCTAACAAAATTTGAAATGGTGTTTTTTACATTGGATAAAAGTAGCAACTCGGAGCTAGAAAATTGTATCATACACTACAGTTGAGGAACAATGGGGAAAGTAATTCTGCTTTGAAAGTTGATCAACTTGTAACCACACTTCTGAGAAAATGGCCCTTGAATGTTTCGGTACACCTACTAGAGAGCTCTTTGTCTACACCCATTCAGCATTGTTTACACCCTCTTAAACCTATCTCTTTAAGGATTTGACATGTGAGGCCATGTGCAAAACAGACTAAAGGCTGGTTTATACTATGTCTATCATCATGAACATTCTATTGTTGTCCGACATCAAACTTGTTGTTATGAAAAGGTATAAAAACAAATCACAGGCTGCGTGACATCAGCAGAACTGGTGTATTTTAACACCAATAAACCCATCTGTTTAAAAATTAATTTAGTATGTGTCAATCTAGCAAACCAGGCAACTAAAAGCAACTTAACGTTAAATCCTAATTTGACTTTGGTGCAGGTCATGTTGTTCTTCACATTACCGTCTCTGGTAAACGCACACTATCAAATAAAATATATAAGTTTATTTGTTACATGCACAGGATACAGAAGGTGTAAACGGTACAGTGAAATGGTTACTTGCATAGTGGAGTCTTTTGTTTAGACATGTAGCTAGCTAGCTAAACAATTAACTATACTCCCAACTCATAATGTTACTACCATGCATTCATCTGCAGGTAGCCAAAGCTAACCAACTAGGTTCAATGTTAGCTAGCTAGCTAACATTAGGCCATAAGTAACAATGCAAATGACTGTCTGAGATGCGAATAATGTTACTACACAGATGATACACATAACGTTAGCTAGCAAGACAGCCAGCTAACGTTAGCTAGCTAGCTAACAGTACGCTTTAACTTGCAATGAAAGCAACTTTCTGACAAAATTTAAACATATCTGAAAATGTAGCTCGCTAGACTCTTACTCATACATGGATGAATGCTTCTCCCTCTCTGTCATGGATGCCATGGTTGCCCTTAGTTTGAAGATGTAATCCGGAGACAGGTGTTTTTATTACAACAGCCTTCTGTGTGTTCTCTTTTTGACTCCCTCAACATATTTGCAATCAAACGCCAGAATTCTCTTAGCTATCATACTCTGCTTCCACCAGGCATTTCACTGATTTCAAAACTGTCAACTTCTTCTGTGACAACAACACTGTTGATTGCCGTTTCAGAAGACTACCATTTTTTTTCTAAATCAGGGATTTCCTCATCGTCTGAGTGGAGAACATTAGCAACACTTTTACAGTTCTTTGTAATATCTTTTTAAAAAGCCGTGTTAGAAAGGATTACCTACACATACTGAGCAGCTCATGTTATAGATAGAAGTATGCTACATGGCAGACCAATCCGAACTCATCTCTCGGGATGTCCAGCCCATTCATTATCTCAGCTAATCATGCCTAGTGGGAAGGTTGCTGTCTTTTTCTGTGGCTAAACCAACTAGGCTCGTAATTTAACAATTGTATTCATATTTACAGATGGCATACAAGTTTGCTATTAAAGTTCACATGTTCCAGAAGGCATTTGTGCCACCAAAAATGCATTTTCATGAAGAATAAATGTTTACGTTCAAAATCCTCTCCTGTGAAATAGTTATGTGCGACATACGCCTGGTTTGCTGAAACAAATCACAATTTGACAAAAGCTGGATCCCTTCTAGCCATGACCTAGTTAGTGTGGCTGAGTCAATTCACATTTCTGGTCAAGTGAGGAAATGTATAGTTGTCCCCAAACTTGCAGGTCATGAATAAAATGTCAGCTAATTAACTGAATGTTGTCTTGATGTACAGAGTTCCTTGCCTTAGCTAAGGGATTGTATTATTCTCTTGTAGGCATTACTTGGGGTGAAGCCACCCTGATGGAGTACTTGGAAAACCCAAAGAAATACATTCCAGGAACAAAGATGATCTTTGCTGGCATCAAGAAGAAGGGCGAGCGCCAAGACCTTGTTTCATATTTGAAGTCTGCGACATCATAAAACATTGTATTTGAAGATAAATATTTAAGTTAAATGTATTTTTAGTATGTTGGCTGTCCATTTTTGATCTTTACTTCAATGACACAAAATCACTATATAATGGCCAGGACTCATCAATCTTTGTGTTGTCATGGAATGTGTCCAATGCCAGACCCATCTTACTTGTGAACAGAATCTAATTTCACTTGATTTCATGCTGCTAATGCTGAGATATCAGTCATGGTTGATCAGCTGGTGGTTACTGAAGGTCCCTGGTTTCCCTCCCTCCTGAAGGAATGATAATATATCCCCTGGTTTAACAGGAGCTGTTGAAAGTTAAGTTATTTTATTGTAATGAAAGTTATAAGTATTCCAGAAGGCTGTTTGTAATTGAAGTGGCTATATGCACAATGGTAGCTATGGTATGTACCTGAAGGAATTGATCAATAAACTGCTATAATAGAGCATGCATTGCTTTTTTTCTTTGCATAAAGAACAAAGGATTGATATTCCACAAGGATGTACAGTTGAAGTCAGAAGTTTACATACACTTAGGTTGGAGTCATTAAAACTCGTTTTTCAACCACTATAGTTTTGGCAAGTATGTTAGGACATCTACTTTGCATGACACAAGTAATTTTTCCAACAATTGTTTAATGACAGATTATTTCACTTATAATTCACTATATCACAATTCCAGTGGGTCAGAAGTTTACATACACTAAGTTGACTGTGCCTTTTAAACAGCTTGGAAAATGCAGCCATAGGTGCCAATCAGAATGAGTTTTTCCCCACATAAGGGCTTTATTACAGACATTAATATTCCTCTGTGGCGTTGTGTGACAAACCTGAACATTTTAAAATGGCTTTTTATTGTCCCCACCGAGTGGCGCAGTGGTCTGTGCCACTAGAGATCTTGGTTCGAGTCCAGGCTCTGTCGCAGCCGGCCGTGACTGGGAGACCCATGGGCGGCGCACAATTGGTCCAGCGTCGTCCAAGGTAGGGGAGGGTTTGGCCGGCAGGGATGTGGGTTCGTTTCCCACGGGGGGCCAGTATGAAAAATAAATAATAAAAAATAAATAAAAAAACGTGTGCATTCACTAACTGTAAGTTGCTCTGGATAAGAGCGTCTGCTAAATGACTAAAATGTAAATGTAAGGTGCACCTGTGTAATGATCATGCTGTTTAATCAGCTTCTTGATATGCCACACCTGTCAGATGAATGGATTATCTTGCCAAAGGAGAAATGCTCACTAACAGGGATGTAAACTAATTTGTGAACAAAATTTGAGAGAAATAATATTTTTGTGCGTATGGAACATTTCATCTATTTAATTTTATTTCAGCTCATGAAACGTCGGACCAACACTTTACATGTTGTGTTCATATTTTTGTTCAGTGTATTATATCTATATATTATACATCTAGTACCTGAGGTCTGTACAGTCGTGGTCAAAAGTTTTGAGAATGACACAAGTATTGGTCTTCACAAAGTTTGCTGCCTCAGTGTTTTTAGATATTTTTGTCAGATGTTACTATGGTATACTGAAGTATAATTACAAGCATTCCATAAGTGTCAAAGGCTTTTATTGACAATTACATTAAGTTTATGCAAAGAGTCAATATTTGCAGTGTTTACCCTTTTTCAAGACCTCTGCAATCCGCCCTGGCATGTTGTCAATTAACTTCTGGGCCACATCCTGACTGATGGCAGCCCATTCTTGCATAATCAATGCTTGGAGTTTGTCAGAATTTGTGGGTTTTTGTTTGTCCACCCGCCTCTTGAGGATTGACCACAAGTTATCAATGGGAATAAGGTCTGGGGAGTTTCCTGGCCATGGACCCAAAATGTCGATGTTTTGTTCCCCGAGCCACTTAGTTATCACTTTTGCCTTATGGCAAGGTGCTCCATCATGCTGGAAAAGGCATTGTTCGTCACCAAACTGTTCTTGGATGGTTGGGAGAAGTTGCTCTCAGAGGATGTGTTGGTACCATTCTTTATTCATGGCTGTGTTCTTAGGCAAAATCCTTTGGCTGAGAAGCAACCCCACACATGAATGGTCTCAGGATGCTTACTGTTGGCATGACACAGGACTGATGGTAGGGCTCACCTTGTCTTCTCCGGACAAGCTTTTTTCCGGATGCCCCAAACAATGGGAAAGGGGATTCATCAGAGAAAATGACTTCACCCCAGTCCTCAGCAGTCCAATCCCTGTACCTTTTGCAAAATATCAGTCTGTCCCTGATATTTTTCCTGGAGAGAAGTGGCTTCCTCGCTGCTCTTCTTGACACCAGGCCATCCTCCAAAAGTCTTCGCCTCACTGTGCATGCAGATGCACTCACACCTGCCTGCTGCCATTCCTAAGCAAGCTCTGCACTGGTGGTGTCCCGATCCCGCAGCTGAATCAACTTTAGGAAACGGTCCTGGTGCTTGCTGGACTTACTTGGGCGCCCTGAAGCCTTTTTCACAACAATTTAACCTCTCTCCTTGAAGTTCTTGATGATCCGATAAATGGTTGATTTAGGTGCAATCTTACTAGCAGCAATATCCTTGCCTGTGAAGCCCTTTTTTTTGCAAAGCAATGATGACGGCACGTGTTTCCTTGCAGGTAACCATGGTTAACAGAGGAAGAACAATGATTTCAAGCACCACCCTCCTTTTAAAGCTTCCAGTCTGTTATTCTAACTCAATCAGCATGACAGAGTTATCTCCAGCCTTGTCCCCGTCAACACTCTCACCTGTGTTAACGAGAGAATCACTGACATGATGTCAACTGGTCCTTTTGTGGCAGGGCTGAAATGCAGTGGAAATGTTTTTTTGGGATTAAGTTCATTTTCATGGAAAAGAGGGACTTTGCAATTAATTGCAATTCATCTGATCACTCTTCATAACATTCTGGAGTATATGCAAATTGCCATCATAAAAAACTGAGGCAGCAGACATTGAAAATTAATATTTGTGTTATTCTCAAAACTTTTGACCACGACTGTACCTGTAAATACAATATAAAGATGGCTAAGCGAGAATCTTTAATCAGAGGTACTCTATATCAGTGTTTCCCAACCCTGGTCCTCCAGTACCCCCAACAGTATACATTTTCGTCGTAGCCCTGGACAAACACACCTCATTTAACAAGTTGAATCAGGTGTGCTTGTCCAGGGCTGCAATGAAAATGTGTACTGTTGGGGCTACTCGAGGACCAGGGTTGGGAAACACTGCTCTATATAATGAAGAGATGGTCCGCCCTAACAATAGAAGCTACAGTTCTGTGTAGCTCAGTTGGTAGAGCATGGCGCTTGCAGCGCCAGGGTTGTGGGTTCGATTCCCACAGGGGGCCAGTATGAAAATGTATGCACTCACTAACTGTAAGTCGCTCTGGATAAGAGCGTCTGCTAAATGACACATTTTTTATAAAAAAATGTTATGTTGAAGTTTTCCCGTTTGGACAAAAGTTTGTCCTCTGTCCTCTCCTCTGTGACCCAGAAACCAATGAGTGTCAATTCGTTAGTAGGTAAGCGGAAGACTGTCCTCCCCACCTCAATAGCCTCCTTTTGGCGAGGAAGCGCAAGTGCATCCTACCGCGGAAGAGTTTTGATATCTGCCTACTACACCCCCTTTTAATCTGCTGTTGTATTGTTGGAGGAGAAAAGCATGCACACATTTAAAAACGATATCCTTTTATATATACAATGTCTTGCACAGCTAGCTGCATTTGTTTTATCACTTTATACATTCATTTTGGGATTCCACCTTGTAAACATAATTTGCCTGATGACGCGCGATTGGAGAATAATTTCTAATTTCATACAAGAGCATTTTTGTCCACGCTGCCTCTCCTTGATTACCTTTGACCTGTTTCAAAAGGAGGCCAGAGAGGATGGAGGAGAGAGGACGCAGATGTTGAGCAAATCTAATTGAGAAAAGGCCATAGTCGCAAAGGCGGAAAGGCAGGAGGAAGGAGGCGAGATCAGATGTGAACATTCTAGCCGATGAGAGCGCAGATACGCGTGTGAACAACAGACACAACTCCGATTATAAAGTCTATTCGATCAAATAAGACTCACTTAGCAAATTAGCAATTCCATTTTTTGGGACAAAATCCGTCACTCTCACAGACCCCAATACAAAAAAATCCACACTTGGGGCTCTATTTAATCTGTAAAGCGTTACAGATTGCGAGATAGAAATGTAAAGGTCATTTCCGATTGAGCCGACATATGCAGCGTTTATCGTGAATGCAGCCTTCATTTCAATCATGCTCTAACGCTGACTTCAGCAATATGGATTGAATAAAGATCTTGATCTGCTTTTCGCTGTATTCTCACATGGATAGATTTTGACGGAAGTGGAGCCTCTGCCTTTATTGATGTTTTATGGCCTTTTGCTACAAATAAAAATTTTACAAGTGGCACAAGGGGTCCGGCAATGATTAACAACCGATCAGGAAGTAAAAGTTTAGAATCTATTGCGGGAACAATAGAGGAGAAATAGAGGAAAGCGTTCCACTGGTGATGTAATAACTAATGTGATTTTTCATTAATTTGTGGAAGTGCATGTGTGTGTAAGTAAATAAACTCATGCAATAACTACCCAAGGCCAGGATTCAATCTGATCATAGCTGTGCACCTTTAGGCTTTGTCAGACAATTATGCTAACAGTTTGACAAAGGCAGTCCTTGGAAGACATTCTGTAATTGTTGGGATTTGTCAGTGATGAGCTCTACTGCAGGGGACAATGCACTCTGTTACCTTTGGAGCAGCTTTGAAAACCACTGGAACAGGGCCCCACTGGGTCATCGCCCCAAACCCACAGAGCTCAGCACTCTCCTGAATAGCCATACACAATCTGCTAATAAAGCCAGCAATCCTATTAAATAATGAAAGCAAGAATGTAAACAGAGAGGAGCAGTGTTAGCTGCTTCTAACATAATATGGAGATAATTATATTGACTGGATAGGCAAACTCCTCTGGCATTGGAGACTACAGTGCTCTAGTTGTGTGGTACGCAGTTGCATCCTCACAATAAATGGATTGAAATGGAATATCAACTGACATCCAGATGCTGGGCATTGCACATCCCTGTCTTTATTCAGAGATTCACAACCTTTCATACCAGATACTGTACCTTTCATCATCCTCTGTGAAGAGTTCCCTCTTGGGTTTTTGTTTATGGCCTGTGCCACTCCTATGACCTCACAGTCACTGTTTGCGAATGGGTTTGCACAGCAGAGACTTAGTCTTATCAATTTGGTTTTGTCAAATTTCCTCACTGAAGTACGGTCCTTGAACACCACATAAATCCATGGAAGACACATTTACTATTGATTTATAATGAGAAAACAACTGACACGGATGATATTCAGCAAGCCCTTAATCGTGCCGAAATTGATAGAGGGACTTACTTTCCCCATCACCATTATGTGATATACTTCTTCTTCTTCTATAATATAATGGCGGTCCGCAAACAAATGTTTAAAGTGCATGCCGCCACCTACTGTGCTGGAGTGTGCGATTGATCATGGTCTGCCTAATTCTGTACTACTAAGCAAATAAAATAAAAAACAAATAAATCCTTACTAACTTCCATCCCTACTACCCAACCTATTAAACTTGATCTATATCATGCTGAAACAATCCACCCTTAGGATTATTCAGCATGTCTAAAACCATTTCAACAGTAATGTGTTACCCCCAATAACTATTTTGCCATACCCACAATAACCTTCAACCTGGCATTTCTGCTTTCCACAACCCGAGTCGTGTTGATAACTTTATAGCTTTCATTGGTAAGGTTAACTTTATTCACTATCCAAAGTGTCCTTTGACACAGCACATTCACGAGCGCAAGATTTCTGAACAGGTCTCGAAACCGTGCCAGGTCCAGCAGAAGCACCAACCATGACATTAGATCTGCTTAGTACAGGAGCAGCCATGGACGCTCCATCATTCCGCATTGTAGTTCCACCAATCTGTCTTACAGCTTCTACATACGATACATCATCACTGATTCTATATCTCTGAGCCACTCTAGCCTTTCTCTGCACCTAGCATCCACCAAATGCTGCATTATGTCCCCCCACACAATTACAACACTTAACCTTCACATTGCTTCCACATTCACCGTAATCATGTAACCCCTCCACACTTGGTACATCTTTTCTCTCCTTTACACTGAACAGCTACATGTCCCATTCTTTGGCATTTAAAACACCGCAATGGGGATGGGACAAATTCTCTGACATTGAAACTAAGGAATCCTATCTGTACTTTTACAAGCAAAACCTTCTATAACCTCAGCAGCACTGATAAGCTTTCACTTCTTTGACCCTCTTTCCTACTGATTAACCTTTTGGCCTCAATCACTCTGCCTCCCTTCACATTTTCTTTAATATCACCTATGGACATAGATATTGGGACCCCAGTGAGGACTCCCCTCAACCTAGCATAAGCACCAGGGACATGGCTTTTAATATTCTTCCCATTAAGCTTTTCCATTTGCAGAATCTTCCTTTGCTGAGCCTGGCTACCACAAAATATTAACAATCTACCATTTCCAATGAACTGGGCTAATTTGACTTCACCTATCTCTTTCTCTACACATTGTTTAGTCGGATAGGGTGTAAATGAGGCCCTGTGGTCTCATCAAACACCATCACCACTTTCCACTCTGACATATTATTACTCTTGCTTCATACCTTGGCCCTCTTTATGCTTCCTTTACTAGACGCGGCACTGTTTTCAGGATCATGATCTCTCTTCTTCCTATGTCTTTCCATTACAGACCATTCCTGTCCTTGACCCTCATCCTCCCGCTCCATATCATCAGAACAGACACCCATACAGTTCGCATTCCAGCACAGCTGTTGCATCTCCAACCTTTTCTCCATTTCCTCCATTTCATCCACACTACTCGCCACCATTTCAGCTGTCAGACTTCCACATTTCTCACACACCAACAACTCACTCACCCAGTTCGGACTCCGCATTCGGAATTTACCCCTGATTTAAGGGGGTAAAGGTGTCAAACTCATTCCATGGAGGGCCTAGTGTATGCTGGTTTTTGTATTTCCTTTCTATTAAGACAACCAGGTAAGGGGAGTTCCTTACTAATTAGGGACCTCAATTCATCAATCAAGTACAAGGGAGGAGCGAAAAACCCACAGACACTCAGCCCTCCGTAGAATGAGTTTGACACGTGCCTTAGATCAACTCAATCAATCAAACCTTAACAGTATGCATTAGACCTGTTGTTGGTGTCATATCTGGAAGCTTTGGTGACATCACATCATCGACAAATATTATTGGTAAAATACACCTCCCACTGGGCACACCAGTTTTGGTTTCCTTGTGGAACAGACTGCTCAAATGTGCCTGTGGTCGACCAATTACTGGCTGTGTTTACTATTCTAGTCAGTTTGCTTTTGCTCCTCACGCTCAGATTACCATACCATACTGTCATATTGAACATGAGGATGCTCTCTACCAAGCTGCTTAACACCCTCTCTAGAACATCCTGGCTGACCCCAAACCCCTTCAATTTCCTACCACCTCAGTCACCGTCTTCATCAATAAGTGCATTGACGACGTCGTCCCCACAGTGACCGTACATACATATCCCAACCAGAAGCCATGGATTACAGGCAACATCCGCACCGAGCTAAAGGCCAGAGCTGCCGCTTTCAAGGAGCGGGACACTAATCCGGACGCTTATAAGAAATCCCGATATGCCCTCACACGAACCATCAAACAGGCAAAGCGTCAATACAGGACTAAGATTGAATCCTACTACACTGGCTCTGACCCTCGTCGGATGTGGCAGGGCTTGCAAACTATTACGGACTACAAAGGGAAACCCAACCGCAAGCTGCCAAGTGACGCAAGCCTACCAGACAAGCTAAATGCCTTTTATGCTCTCTTCGAGGCAAGCAACACTAAAGCATGCATGAGAGCACCAGCTGTTCCGGACGACTGTGTGATCACGCTCTCCATAGCCGATGTGAGCAAGACCTTTAAACAGGTCAACATTCACAAGGCCGCGGGGCCAGACGGATTACCAGGACGTGTACTCAGAGCATGCGTGGAACAACTGGCAAGTGTCTTCACTGACATTTTCAACCTCTCCCTGACCGAGTCTGTAATAACTAAGTTTCAAGCCGACCATAGTCCCTGTGCCCAAGAAAGCGAAGGTAACCTGCCTAAATGACTACCGCCATGAAGTGCTTTGAAAGGCTGGTCATGGCTCACATCAACATGATCATCCCGGAAACCCTAGACCCACTCCAATTCGCATACCGCCCCAACAGATCCACAGATGACGCAATCTCAATTGCACTCCATGCTGCCATTTCCCACTTGGACAAAAGGAACACCTACAGTACCAGTCAAAAGTTTGGACAGACCTACTCAGCAACATTTCGAGTCTCATTGTAAAGGGTCTGATTACTTATGTAAATAAGGTATTTCAGATTTTGATTTAAATACATTCGCAAACATTTCTAAAAACCTGTTTTCGCTTTGTCATTATGGGGTATTGTGTAGATTGCTGAGAAAAAAAAAAAATTTAATCCATTTTAGAATAAGGCTGTAACGTAACAAAATGTGGAAAAGTCAAGGGGTCTGAATATTTTCCGAAAGCACTGTATGTGATTTCCGGGCTGTTGACTCAGTGGGGTTTGTACATTTGTAGAGAGAGAATATGCCAATTGCAGTGTGACAGCAAAAAATGTCCTCTTGAATCCAGCCAGCATGTGTGCCCTATCTCATTCTCATCTCGTCCTCCCTTTCTGATGACGTACCATGCAATCTCTGTCCTGTCTGACACATGAGCTGCTGAAACTGTATAAATGTTATTTTAAACAAAAGATATTCACCAGTCCTCTCACATGACATCCATATGTGTTCCCCAGACTCCTGAGGGTCTCCCAGTCAGAACTATTCACACCATGGGTTATTATTAGGCTTGACGTGTGTCCAGTGGGCATGAGTGTCTGGAACCTCGTGATAAACAGGTGGTTTGCTGACTCTCTTACCCCTTACCGCTTAATCTTTCACCTCATTGTCAGGAAATGTACAGAATGTATAGAGCCCACCACTTGATTTATTGCATATTATGCTTTTGGAGCCAATTTCAAATTTCTTTTTTTTATGCTATATTTATTGTTTTTCCCCATTTAGTATATATCATTATATTGATAATGTGATTATGAATGTATTATGAAATAAATGAACTTGAATCAATTATGCTTATGTGTTGAACTGGAAATATGGAGGTTGACCTAGGCATGCACCTTTTTTTTTACCAGGCACCCTTTCCTTCTGCCTTATTGGCAATATGGGCATACCCCTCGTTCACACCCCTCGTTCATGCTTTTGTTTTGGACCATAAGAGAACAATTTTAGAGAACAAGAACACTAAGACTTTTCTGTAATTTCAAAAGTAAAACACTGTAGGATGCACAGTATAATAGCATAAATGTGTTTTACAGCATTCATTACTGTTATTAACTGTAATTTGGAAGCCTCCTGTAAAAATGACTCTAACAGACTGTATTTCTTTACAATAATATCTTATGCCTAAAATGATCAGTTTCAGGCGCCAACCTCATGCTGTCAGGTGAGAAACATGAAGCTCAGACTATTTTAGTAAATATCTTGATGTGGCTGTGAAGTGTAAGAAAATTTTCAGCAGCTGCTGGGTAGGTGCCTTGTTTATAAGCATATTTATTGCTAGCCAATGTTGAATTACTGCATGTTTCCTTAGCTAACCTAGCTAACTAGCTAGCTAGCTCAAGTTGACAAAAGCCATTTCGGTCTGCTCTAAATTGCTCGTAAATATCTAGCTGTGCGACCGAGAAAAACATAACCCAGAGAATATTGAGAATATAGGCTGTATCGCAGCCTCTGGGTGCCATAGAGAATACACTGAGCGCAGATTCGTGACCGTTATGTTTCCACCATTACTACAGAGAAAATGGCTTGTTTCAAGCAGTTCAAAAGATGACCCATATTTATTTCGGATTGACGGGCTGCATTTTACACATAAACCGCGTTGTGGGCCGTACTCGAGAGCCACTAAAGCTGATGCGAATGACCAGTGCACCATATAGGCCCTTTTCACGTGACGTCAGACAACTTCCGTTCTGCCGCGATGCAGGTTATGTTTACATCCGGTGTCGCTTAGGAACGCTTAGCTAGTAGCACATCATTATGGAGTTCACCCAGTCCCTTTCACATCTGCCACCAATACGACTTAACGACGTAGAACGACTTGCTGACAAGTGGTCCCTTACTTCAAGATCGAAGCTTGATAAAGGCTACAAGTTCTTCGTTGAAGGTTACCTGTTTGATTATGAAGGTACGTGTTTATCTTTATTTAGCTTAAATTAGCCCTATGCTAGCGAAGGTTATGAGCTGACGAGTTTCTGTTTTGCAGCCTCTTTTTAATATTACTGCTGTTTGTATCGACCGTAAGATAAGAGTCAGTAATGTATTAATGGCTAATGCTGCGCCCTTTCTCCCAATCACTGTATTGAAACAGTCTCAAGTGTAGTTAACGGTGAGGTGACAGTGAGAGGGCGATGTTACAGGTCCATGAAGAAAAATGAGGAGGCTCATCGGCTTCAGGTTTCTCAGATAAACAGTTCTCTAACATTATGATAAGATAGGTTAAGATAGATAAGTTTTCTTTTTGTTGTGTTTTGCTGCGGTTGCAGATTTAATAAGAATGATTCCACAAAGTTCCACTGTGGATCAGTTTGTTTCTCAGTCTGAGCTCTGATTTTGTATCATTAAACTTAATACACAACGAAATTCTTACAAACCGATGTGGGTTGTTGACGGCAATAAAGACTGGGAAAGATTCTGTGATAACTCAAAATGTTCAAATTTTCGATAAGTGTTGGCACTACTTGTCAAAGGTTTCAGAACAGCCAATTTTTCTTAATTAAAAAAAGAAATTGGGTTTTGAAAATTGTGTACAGTAGTTTATAATGAAACGCAGAAAAAATGTTTTGTAAGTACAGCACTAATTGTTATGTCTCTATGAACAGGTTACACTAGACTCTGCAGAGGTTCCTGTGGTACTCAATCACATGTCATGTTCCTGCTCTGCTGGGAAAGCACTATGTAATCACATAGTAGCACTTCTTTTTCAAAGTGCTCACTATGTTACCATGGGCTTTAAGACAGTGCCATTGCCTCTGTCATGCACCAGCGCACTGCAGACCTGGCACCGGCCTAGGACACAGGTCAGACATTATTTGTTACACTGATGCAGAACTTTGCAGTTTGTATTGACTTTTGACAATGTATTGTTCATCATTATTATATCACAGGGAATTGTACCAGAGGCCACCAATGATATGGCGGTGTGTAAACCAGCGGCTAAGAAAAAAACAAGTGTCAGAGCTGGTGTGAAGTGCACACTGTACCGAGCCTATGATGGTGAGTCTGAATGAGCCCCCGCCTGTACTAGTGCATTTCTAAAATAATACAAACATAAAAGTGATTATTATTTGTTACTTTTTATATAGACTTTCAGTGGATATTTTTTTATTTGTATTAGAAGCATGTACGAGACTGGATGAGTGTGGTTGTCTTTTTTAGTGAAAAAGATAAGGTGGCATTTAATGAAATCTAAACTTGACATATCTCACTTTCATGCCAGGGCCTATTCCGGATCCTCACGTCATGGCCAGTGCTGAGAAACTGAAAGACATCCGTCCACAACCAGGGATTTGCAAATTGCTGCACGGGCTTGAGGGCCTTAATTTGGTGGACTCTAAATTTGGCCCTGTGCCATTTGGGTCTGTGCTTTCTTACCAGTGCCCTCTAGAATTAAGTAGAGATATTATTAAACACCCTGGTGCCAGTGAGTTTCCTCAGTTGCCTATTGAAGGTTACAACTTTAAATTTCCCATTGATTTTGAGCCCAACTACATACAACAATGTCATTTGGACAGCCTGATTGTGTCAGAGGAGATGTCTGCTGCTATTGAAGCAGAAACAAGAATGCAGTCAGAATGCCAGCTGTGGAGCCAGGTACGCAAACCCCGACTGACAGCCAGCAGATTCCGTGAAATATGCCATGTTCGTGGGGAGTTGTCTGCCAAGGCTTTGGCAACCCGCATTCTGAGAGGAACTCCTCAGACAGCTGCTATGAGAAGAGGGTTGGATCTGGAACCTGAGATACTGAGGCAATATTCTGATTTTTGTGATGTCTCTCTGAAACAATGCGGGGTCATCATCCACCCTGATTCACCTCACCTTGCAGCCAGCCCGGATGCTAAAGTCTTCTGCCCAACAGAAGCACCACCATTTGGTCTTGCTGAGGTTAAGAGTTGCGATGTTGAAAATGTTACCCAAGTTAAACACCTGATCACAGTTAAAGGCCAGGCCTGCCTTAAGAAGAGCCACAAATACTACTATCAGGTTCAAGGCCAACTCGCCTTAAGCGGACTTCAGTGGTGTGACTTCATTACAGATACCCGCACTGACTTCACAGTTGAGAGAATCTTTAGGGATGAGGAGATTATCCACTCAATGCGACAGAAGCTTGATCATTTCTATTATAACATCTACATGGATGTCTTCTTAAGTTATAAAACATAAGGCAGAATTTTATGTGTAAATAGTGTTAAGGTAAATGTGGAAGGTGAACCTTTGACATTTTTTTCTTTAACTGCAAATTAACTTGTCATATACTGTATATCTCCTATGTACTGAAACACACATTTTGAAAAGGATTGTGATGTAAATGTCGACATGTTTTTCTTTAACTGCAAATGAACTTAATTGTGTTATATACTGTATATCTATGTATTGAAATACAAATTTTGAAAAGGATTGCGATGTTGTAAATGCTCTTACCAAAATCAAAAAGGATTGGAAGCAGTTCCTTGCAAACATATATTTAATAGTTCCATCAGTGCCATGACACATAAGCACATAACATGGTTAATAGTTGGATATTTTTACAATATATCACATTAGGTTCATTAATAGCTATGAAAAAGTTATTACCCTTAACAAAAACATACAGTATAACATTAGATCAATTAAATTACCAACAAAGTTAATTCATATTTACATTTTTTTGTACATACAATACAGTAATATAAAAGTACTTCTATTTACAGCCCATCTAGCTTACTCAGGAAATATACAACTTCCAGTTGACAAAAACATCAGACTGGTTTGTCTCCTTTAATGTCAAGAGGTCCCTGATAGTTCGACATGAGGCAGCAGATGGCCCACAGCTGATTCACTGAACCCACTGTGGAAAGAGGAACAAGCCCATCCCAGATATGGTACTCCTTCACCCTCCGTATGGCCCTCTCGACTAAAATCCTCAGCCGGGCGATGGCCTGGGTCTTAAGAGTGTCCTCCCTGCTGAGCTGAGGAGATTTTTTCAGTGGAGGGATGACGAGTGTTGCCCCCACTTCTGACAACATCCTCTCGATCAGGAAACCCTTGTCCGCCATTAATTCATCTCCGGGCTGAAGTAAATGCAAGATCTGACATTTCCGTGTTATTTCCATGTCGGAGATGGAGCCTGTGTAGAGCTTTGATATGTGATAACACCACATGGAGCTACACCAATCAGCCCTTTAAAGGTGGTGTGATTTTTGTAGCTCGAAAAGGTTTCTGACTGTAGTGAGAGAGAGGATGGTGTTTCACAGCGGATCTCGGTGCAGTCTACTATAACTCTCACCTGAGGGCAGTAGAGCTTGAACTTATCAGGCATTGTGGCCTGCACCTGCTCTCTTGTCATCCACACCGGCAGTGAGCCAAGAACCTGGTAAAGGTAGCTAGTCCATGTTAAAATGATGCGGCTAACTGTGGACAGGCTGACCTCAAAGATGGTAGACAAGGTTTTCTCCTGAAGCCCAGCTGCAACACGACACAGAAACATAAATAGTTCATCAATAAGTGGAAGTTTTCGGTGAGGGCTAGGTGTCACATGTGCCGTTTGCTGTGCCTTAGACCAGTATACAAGCCGTGAAGCAGAGGGATAAACAGAATCCCAAAACACAGTGAAGACCTCCTTTGAGCTGAATCGTGTGTAGTAGCGATAGTCCTCATCTGTGACACAAAAATTAAAAAGGAGTGGATGCTGCTTCTTAACTGTCAGGTGCTGGATCTCAATTTCTAGGGACAACACTTGCAGCTCCAACTCTCGAATTCTTTGAGTAGCACTGTCCAGTTTACCTTAAGGGGAAGAAAAAGCATACATGTTGGTAGGTTAGTTATTACTCATCTATCCCATCCCATTTTCAATAAATAAAACTGAAGAAGCTTCTAAGATGGATGAGGTTTAAAACGCCAAGTCTTTTCACAGAGAGACCAGTTACTCCAAATCGTAGTATAAAATAGTATTTTTACTTAACTGCCATATACTTTTACTTTTTTTGCCAAACAGATACATGGTTACTCTTATTTGTAATACTAACCAGGAGAAGGACGGCAGGCATAGTCGTGATCGTTTGTCACTGCAGGCAAAGCACCCTCTGTGCTGTCAGGCATCTCATGATCAGAATCATCCAGGACAGCAACACCAAGACGCTTTCTTGCTCGCTGGTAAACTGACTCCCGAGCTTGTGAGCCGCCTCCTATATGTGTGAAATTAACCATATGCTTGTCATGATACATTTTGGTAATCACTTTTCAGTCCCTAAAATGACAAAATGTAGCAGCTATATTGCATCAGGATTAAATTATTAAACATTTTGTACAAGTAATATATTATTGGATTACAGTAGTATTACGTTTAACGCTGTCTACCTATCCTTACCCCAATCATTCCAGTGGAATCTAGACGGCACTGATCCCTGTTTAATACGGATCCGTCCACTGGCCGATGTGTATCTATCCTCAGGGGGAAAGTGCTGACTGCAAACAAAGGTGCTCCCACGAAGAATCTTAAAACTTGGTCCCTCATCTCTCCTGATCGCCCTCACCCAACGGGCACGTATTTCTCCATCAACAGGGAAATCGTGAAAACTCAGATACGGGAATTTCTGTTTGTTGTTTGAACAAAATGGTACACTGCAATAGCATCTTGTCGTATATGATGAATGGTGGTCATCATTGCTGTCAACAAAAGAGTCCATCTATGCTGCATCGTGTCAGAAGTTTTTATTCATCCCACGAGGTTACAGCATAAATTACAGACACGCGTTGTCTGGAGAGCAGTTGCCTCGAATTATAATAACCGCTCTGGGGTTTATTGTCCAAAACCCTTCTTATATAGACACTGCCAAAATAAGGGTTACCCCCTCTTCTGGCCAATCACCAATCTCCCCTCGGGCGTCACCCTCCAAGCGGCACATTTCAAATAACATCATAAAACATCCCCCCTCTGGCCTGAACAACCAACATTCCATTTCGTCATGAAAAACATTTAAAACAGTCATAATTTCCATACACTACATTTCCCCCCTTCGAGACTAAACTAAGTCTCGAAAACAAACAGAATATAATTATGACCAGTAACAATTTATGTTATTGAATATCCTCAACCTTAAACCCAAAAACATTCTCCTCTAGAGTGTAAATACCTTTCTTATGAAATATGAATAACTGTTGATGAAATGTTAACACATTACTATGAATTATGAACAAACTGTTCATGGAGTGTGAACACATTACTATGAATTATGAATAAATCTTTATGGAGTGTGAACACATTACTATGAATTATGAATAAATCTTTATGGAGTGTGAGAGCGAAAAACCTGTCCGGCAACCTTTGTTCCAAATCCATCCATCCATCAATCAAGACAGTAAAATTCTCTCACGGTCCCTCTGCCCCAGGCAACCACCGCGGTACTCCAGATAAACTCATAAACCATGTAAATACATTTGAAACTATGATGCAATTAAATACACATGTAAGCCCCTGCAAACAAAATCCTATCCAGAAACATCCACTCTCAGGCTGGTCAACCCATAGGACCCTAAAGTGAATCTCTCCCTGCCTAGACGTCCTGTCCCTAAACATTCACGAAATAAACAAAAACATCTAAGATCCTCACATGTATTCAATAACCTCAAACATCATTCTACTAAAATCAATACCTAAGAATATGACACAATTATGTATTACACATCAAATATGTCTATATTTCATTGCAGACACTGGAATGTAGTCCACTACACTTCATCTCCTCCGTAGTCTCCTCCGTAGTCTCGACTTCCACTGCATCGTTGATGATGGAATCGGAACCTCTCCACACCCTCCTTGTTTCATCTCCTCCAGTCATATTGTCCCTTCATATTGTCCTTGAGTCACATGTTCCCCCAAATGCTTCTGGAATGAAAAGAAAAGAAACGACCAAACAGTATCCTTTGCAAAACAACCACTTTCAAATTAAACCTCAATTTCACCTAAGAATTTAAAAAATGATACATAAATGATGCATGAATCACATTATCCATTCCCCCCTTTGATTCATAAATCATACTAAAAATCATACTAATATTGAAAAAACACTTTGAAAAATCATCAAATAATCCAAAATGATATTTATCCATCAGTTCCACTTGTCCATCTTTATCCAGATCAGGAACAGTCAACACCGGCATCTGAGTGTTGTCTCCAGGAATCACTCTCCAACCTATCTCAATATCATAACTTTCTCAAAGATCAGTAACAAATTACAAACATCACAGTGTTATCAAAGCTGAAACTAAAATCTGACCCATCACTGCCCCTACTGGCCTAATTGCTCTTGCAACCAAATCTTCTCAGATCTCCCAAACACATCCCTTATAATGCATCTATAACTCCAACTATCTGGACTCAAAGTATAACTAATATTTATCAATATGATCTTCCCAAATGTTACACCATACCCTGAATAAAGTCCCCCCTTCTCCCTTAGACTTATTTTCCAATGATAGACTTGAAGCCTATGACATGTAGCCATGTCTCTTTTCACCCCATTTTCAACCCTAGCTTCAGATTTCTGTGTTGGTACCACTCCTCTTTTAATGGTAAAAACCTCATATGGAAGCTTAAACGTTGACCTGTAACAACATCCTATCCCCCATAGGGTAAGAATATACTCTATCATCACAAACCCACCAAATATCTCTAAAATTCCCATAGTCACATTGTCAGTCAAAAGCTAATCTTTTAACCATCAAAGTCCTGCTCTTCTTACTACCTGATATATAAAAAGTAACCTATTATTTGTCATTACTACCCTTAAGGTCATACTTATCCAAGGTTATCCTATACTCATCACACTCTGATATTCCCATAAACATACCCCTTACCTCATATGTTTTATTAGAACAACAACAACTTTTATCCTCACTGGTTCACCTGAATACTTCAGGTTTCCACTGTTACCTGACTTTACTTTCCATCTAACAATTCCCATAGGGTAATCCATTTACCCAAGAACACTTAAACCCTACTGTTCTGACAACGACATTATTTTATCTGTCAATGACTGTTGCCAATACCACAGCCATGACAAAGCATAAGACTGACCCATACCCGCTAGAGGCCGCGCGACCGTCTAACATGTCTGGTGCTGGCATCCCCAACAGACATCAACCCACAAGATTCCTCACTGATTCTTACAGAATGAGTTAATCTATCTCTAATTTCCACAACAGACGAACAAGCGGCACTGCAGATACCTCTTCCCGCCTGTCATCAAAATCAAAGACCTCATCCTGTAGCTCCATGATGAATCTATATTCTCCATTTCAGATTAATCTATATTGTTTCTATCTGCTCTCCTATTTTAACCCCATTCGTACCATAACCTCCTCTTCCCTCTTGCTACCTCTAATTTCAGAACAGTTGTTGTCGGTGTCATCCTTCCTATATTTGCTATTGCCATCGTATCATTAATCCCTTCCCCAAAGTTACCATTAACGTTGTTGATTTAGTTGATTAATTAAAACCCTTAATTCCTTCTAGTGGAAAAGCTACCAATATACTCTGTGTATTATTTACTGTTTGAGTGACTACTGTAATAACCTTATCCTTAACTCCCTCTGTGACTGTGGAAACTTCTACAGATTTCGAATCTTCCATTATAAGCGTCACTTTACGAATTACATAGCCCTTTAACCAATAATTCTTAACCGGAACAAATTTCTATGCTTTCACTAGATAAGTACACATATTCTCCCTGATCTTTATCTCTCTCTCTCTCTCTGTGAAAGAAACGTCATCATCCTAAATGGCCTATTATAATTATTATTCTCCTAACCCTAATAACAGTATTTTCCCCCAATAATTGATGCTGGACTCCTATAAACAACCTAGTTTTCCCAAAGCTCTGAACTCTTTACTTGTACTTCCATCCATCACCACTAGTGTCACTTTTTCCCCCTTTCAGTTCTACCTCTAAACTTTAAACCTTTTGATTATAACAAAAGGTACCCACAATTACCTTGATCTTCCTATTCTAAAGTGTCATTCATTACGGTTCTCTCTCTCTCTTACTACTAACGTTAAAACTTAGCTTACTGTCTCAGAGTTCCTTCAACCCTAATCTACTCCTAACTTATTTTAATCTAATCTTTTCTTTCATAACATTTAAAACCTTTTCCCCTGATTTTCACAAAATCCCCTACCACCAAATGTTTAGACTATGTGATTGGGAAAGTTCCCCACCTGCTTCTGACTCATTACACACAGACTTGGCAAAACCGACTAAACACCTTTAGCCTAACCTCAAATCTCTTTGTGTCAGGATGTAACCCAGAATAACAGTCACTCTATTAAGTTTATTTTCCCAGACAGATTGTCTAACAGGTAATCTAATACATTATCATCCTTCCTATGATATTATCTTTTAAGCAAATGATTCCCAAAAAACCCTACTTCTTAAAATATTCTACCAGACAGTCAGTCGTCTAGTGTGCCTCTGATTGAACACTTCAATTTACACCATGCATCTCTTCCCACAATGTCATTGGTATATTGTCTCTTTTAATTCCTATTTGACTTCTATAGCAGAGCTCAATTGATTCCTTAAGAGTAATTAAACTGTTTTACTACTTCCAATCCCTATCCTAACCTAATTAGTTTATTTTACAGAGTGATATGTTTAACCTCTTTAGACTGAACCCAGATAAGTTTTTCCCCTATTCACTATCACTTCTAATGGTCGGTTGTTTTTACTTCAATTGTTGGCTATTTTCTCTTCCTCTCCAATTCTGTGTCTGTCCAGACCTTGGCTGTGGATATAACACCTGGTACCCCCCTTGACTGATACAATTGCATTTGATATTGTTCAGTTGAAGCTGTAACAGTGATTGTTGATTTGATTCACTCTGATTCTTCATAACCAACACTTCTTTTCTTCTTCTCCACCACCAGTTATAAGTTGTCTTTGATTGAGTTTTCTTCGTCCGGTTCTTCTCGTTGTGGACCTATCAGTATTCTTCAAAAGGTTATCTTCTAAGTTCTGTTCTTGAAATATCATCTTCTTACCAGTGGCCTTTCCTTTGGCCTCACTGTATTATTCTTCTCCTTCAATTCTTGAGGTCTTCATCCAGTCGTGTTACTTCTTCCACTTCTCCATTTCTTCTTTGCTCTTGTACCTTCAACTTTCATCAGAGATCAAATCTCTAGTATCCATTTCTTCTTTCCTCTCTTGCCACTTCCCTCTGATCACAGAGTCACCTCCACCCATGACCTCTCATCAATCACTCTCATCTTCATCATCCTCTTCTCCTTAAGTTCCCAGACATCCCGGTTTTCCTTCCTTCTGGAGTTTTGAATTCATCTTCGTCGTCGTTTCTGCTCGTATTCGTCTTCATCTCTGATGCCATAATCACCATGCTAGATGATCACTGAAAGCTTCCTTCTCGTAAGGTGGGTGTCTTTCTGCTGAATCCGTATGTGAGAAAGGTGTACTAACATCTGCCATTAGTCTTTCTAACCCTACTTTGATTTTAAAAAATGACTATTTTAATCAATTTTCCCCTATATCAAGCCTTTTATATTCCTTTATTGTGAACTATGTTATTTTAGACTGTATAGCCTATGGCTATGGCTTCCCCCCTTAAATTATTAATATAACCCTAAGAACCCCCCCAAAAATCAAATTAAATAAAATATGAATATTAAAAAATTCAATTAAATACCTTATTCCAAAACCATTTAATTAAAAAATTAAAAACCAATTAAAAACTCAATTAAAAATTATGAATAATTTTAAAACCAATTATTTATTCCCATATCACCAATTTATCAATTAGTGTTGGCTATCTTACCACAACCCATCAAATGCAAGTAAATGAAGTTAGTAAACTTCAGACTAAAATACCCATAAACAAAGCCTTTAACCCCTTGCTCTAACCCCTAATTATCATAAATTTACAGAAGAATCCTCAATCCATCCTTGATTCTCAACACATCTGTAATCAAACCCCAGTGATACAGAGCTTCCAAAATGCAATTTTTAATGAAATAGTATTTGCCAAGCCTATGTAAAATTGTCATAACATCACATATCTTTAAATTGGAAAATGTTGCAACCTAGCCTGATATCTGATCCTCTGCTGCGTCATGTGATGTCACGTCATGTGACGTCACGCCACGCACCCGTCAGCCCCTCCTCTCTCTCTCGTCTCACCTCGCCGTTCCATGTTCCTCTCATATTTCAAAAAAAACATAGAAACACACAAGATTTCAGCAGTTTATGCAATTAACCAAGTTATCCACATTCAATATTCGTCCGTTTTACATTCGCTCTAAGACTTTAACTCAGGACGAATTATAGATCGCTCAAAAACATTTAAAATTTTATTTTCATCCGTCATTTAATTTAATTCAATTCAATCTATTATAATCCGTTACCCTATATCTAATTTATAAATTCAATAGGTTACAAAACAAGTTTCATCTTTAACCAATCGCAGTTTAAACTAGAATCATCGTGCTAAAATTTCTCCTCTGTCTATCTATTTTCCTTGCAGGGTAACGCCAAATGGGACCTATGACCTGTACCCCACCATTTTGTTTTGTAGGCTTAGCCCACCCTCATTTCGTAGTTTTTAGCCCCGTAAAATCAACACGTGTCCTAATCTCGTGTCATAAACTCCCCCTTTCTGTCGGGTAGTATCGCAAAATTAAACGCATGCGCACAACCATTCAAAAATCCCTTTTCACCGTGAAAGGAAGATTTTCTATTCTCTCTCCCCAAACAGACAGAATAACACTCCAACTGTAACTCTCGTTTTCCCCTCCTAGTCAAACAACATTTAACAGCGCTCACAAAACATACAACCTGACTTACAGACAGAGACAAATTTAAGAGACTTTAATCCATCGCAATGGAATCTCTAAGGATATCCGTTAGCATGTAGCACACCACACAATTAGCATGTAGCATTAGCATTTAGCTTAGCCTAAGGTACACTGACACAAAACACAATTAGCATGTAGCATTAGCATCCCCCTCAGCCACCATGTAGAATGTAGCATGATTCACACTTTAGCCTTACAAAAATTAGCCTTAGCAACGATGTACCACGTGGCCTGAAACAATCAAGCATTAGCTTCAGCCTCTAGCCAACTGCGGCCTACTAGCTATACAAATGAACACCCCGCACCGTGGCCAAATCATTGTCTATCAGTAATATCTCCTTCTAACTTTGTGTTGCCGTAAGTTCTGGATAATCATAGAGAGGTTACCCCAAGCATTATAGTTCGTCAACCATACGATGAGTATATAACATGCATATAATTCGTCCAGCTTAATAATTCCCAGAATTAACCTTACACCACATAACGCGTTGCAAGGATTTTATGGCCCATTCCTAAAGAATCGCCTCGATCCGAGGGCTTTTCCAGATTCCCGGTGCCCTAACTATGCAGACGTCTTCCAACATTTATTGTCTACCAATCCATTGTCACCCGTTACCAATGAATTATACACTTTCAATACTTAAATCCTACCGTTTAATGCTCTATATTCCAATTAACTACCGTTTTTGATGGAATAAATTTTAGCAGACTCCAGTCGACCAGCAACAACGCCACCGAGGCCAGGTCGAAATGGAACATCTCCTCAGTGTACACAAGTCATATCCAATCTAACAAACTCCGAAGCGGTAAGGACACTCACCCTTTTTCGGCCATGCTTCAGAGAGAGTTAACCCGACGGTTGACTGGAACACAGAAGAGACGCAAACCCAGCCCCACGTTGGGCGCCATTATGTCGTATATGATGAATGGTGGTCATCATTGCTGTCAACAAAAGAGTCCATCTATGCTGCATCGTGTCAGAAGTTTTTATTCATCCCACGAGGTTACAGCATAAATTACAGACACGCGTTGTCTGGAGAGCAGTTGCCTCGAATTATAATAACCGCTCTGGGGTTTATTGTCCAAAACCCTTCTTATATAGACACTGCCAAAATAAGGGTTACCCCCTCTTCTGGCCAATCACCAATCTCCCCTCGGGCGTCACCCTCCAAGCGGCACATTTCAAATAACATCATAAAACATCCCCCCTCTGGCCTGAACAACCAACATTCCATTTCGTCATGAAAAACATTTAAAACAGTCATAATTTCCATACACTACAATCTTCTCGAAGATTGTGCCATGCTTCGGTGTTGGATGGGATACTGTTGCGATACAGACACCGGGAGAAAATAAACAGCTAAATTAACATTCAGCTTTGACCAGGAATCAATATTTATCTAGCTATCATGCACAACAGTATTTGAATAGGTGAGTTACTATACATTCATGAATAAACTAACTGCCTAACAAAGGGTTAGATAGCTAGCTAAGTAAACTTGTTACATTACAGCCAGGCAGCAATGTAACGCTACCTTTTAACGTTATCGGTATCTGGTACTAAGTTGTTGTTAGCTAACGTTAGCCCACTTTTAAGTAACTAAGGCAGTGAACAATTATGAATTAACAATAACGTTAGCAAGTTACAAACCATTGCATATACGTAAACATTATTACTCTTAACTTTACTAATTTAACTTAAACGTACCTTTTGGAATTTCTTCAAGTAGCTAGCTTGCTAGTTAGTGGTCAACAGTTGTATTTTCGTTGAGAAGTCTCAGGTTACGGGCGAACGGAAGTGAAGTTAACCTGCTACGCGGAAAGGCGGAAGTTAGATGACGTCATCGTGAAAAGGGCCTATTGAATCGAGGTGCCTGCCGATCTAAAGTGCAGTGCCACTGGTCAGCTGTAGCCTAACACAGTGTCGGCGGTGGAAACAAGTAACGTGGCAAATGTTCCCCTCCCAGGATTATACAGTATTTCAAGTAGGATAGCAGCCTACACAATAATTAACTAATATTGGTAGCCATCTAGATGTCACCGTGATATACACTACCAGTCAACAGTTTGGACACACCTACTCATTCCTTTGTACAATTTTTTACATTGTAGAATTATAGTGAAGACATCAAAACTATAACATTTTAGTCATTTAGCAGACGCTCTTATCCAGAGCGACTTACAGTTAGTGAATACATATTTTTTTTATACTGGCCCCCCATGGGAATTGAACCCACAACCCTGGCGTTGCGAACGCCATGCTCTATCAACTGAGCTACATCCCTGCCGGCCATTCCCTCCCTACCCTGGACCAATTGTGCGCCGCCCATGAGTCTCCCGGTCGGCTGCGACAGAGCCTGGATTCGAACCAGGATTTCTAGTGGCACAGTTAGCACTGCGATGCAGTGCCTTAGACCACTGCGCCACTCAGGAGTAACACATATGGAATCATGTAGTAACCAAAAAAGTGTTAAACAAATCAAAATATATTTGATATTTGATATTCTTCAAAGTAGCCACCCTTTGCCTTGATGACAGCTTTGCACACTCTTGGCATTCTCTCAACCAGCTTCATGAGATAGTCACCTGGAAATCATTTCAATTAACAGGTGTGCCTTCTTAAAAGTTAATTTGTGGAATTTCTTTCCTTCTTACTGTGTTTGAGCCAATCAGTTGTGCTGTGACAAGGTAGGAGGGGTATATAGAAGATAGCCCTATTTGGTAAAAGACCAAGTCCATATTATGGCAAGAACAGATCAAATAAGCAAAGAGAAACGACTGTCCATTATTACTTTAAGACGTGAAGGTCAGTCAATCCGGAAAAGTTAAAGAACTTTGAAAGTTTCTTCAAGTGCAGTCGCAAAAACCATTAATCGCTATGATGAAACTGGCTCTCATGAGGACCGCCACAGGAAAGGAAGACCCAGAGCTGCAGAAGATACGTTAATTAAAGTTACCAGCCTCAGAAATTGCAGCCCAAAGAAATGCTTCACAGAGTTCAAGTAACAGACACATCTCAACATCAACTGTTCAGAGGAGACTGTGTGAATCAGGCTTTCATGGACTAATTGCTGCAAAGAAACCACTACTAAAGGACACCAATAAGAAGAAGAGACTTGCTTGGCCCAAGAAACACGAGCAATGGACATTAGACCAGTGGAAATCTGTCCTTTGGTCTGAGACGCAGAGATGATCTCTGCATGTGTGGTTCCCACCGTGAAGCATGAAGGAGGAGGTGTGATGGTGTGATGGTGTGGGGGTGCTTTGATGGTGACACTGTCAGTGATTTATTTAAGAATTCAAGGCACACTTAACCAGCATGGCTACCACAGCATTCTGCAGTGATACGCCATCCCATCTCTGCTGTAAAGCAAAATTACAGTTTAAAATGGCCACTGTGGTGCCAGTATAATGCTGTAAATTTACAGGGAAAAGTTTTACAGTGAACATAAGCACCTTGTTCTCTTACCGTTATTGTTCTCTTACGGTGTGCCCACTGTCAATTTCATTCTCATTATAATATATGTTGATTATTATTTGATTATTGTTTTGAAGCGGAGCTTCAGATTCTTTTAGTTGTTGCATTCTGAACCGGGAGTGCGTTTAAACTTGTCTTATACAATGGGCTAGAGGGCAACTTCTGATTTTGTTAAACTGGAACGGATAGTCCTTACATTTGTCAAAAACTACCGCTTATTGGGGCGCAGATGTACTGGAGTTAAAAGGAGGAACATTTCAAATGAAGAGGGTAAAGCAAGCAGCACTTCTCGCCTTTTAATCGATATTCCATTACTGGTATGAGAGACTTTGTTTGAAGTAACTGAAAGGGATTGAAATGTCGGTGATTGTTTGATTTGTGCTGCTCACTGTGGAGAGAATTATGGTCGCTCTTCCGATTGGCTCTTCTCTGTGTATGGATGACATCATGTGTTGGGCTGCATTCATCAAGCTGTGCTGTTCTGAAATGTGTTAATGCAGACTACTGGTTGGAAACTGATGTGTTGTTGATTGGAATAGAACTGGATTGGATTTTATGATTCATTGATACAGTCTGCTTTATCTGACTGTATTAAGGATAATCTGGAGTCTGGAGATTGATTAAGCTTTAAAACTTCTAAAAGTCTAAGCCTTTGCTGTTTTAAGATGGTCATACCATGGATCATTTAGCTATTTGATTTTGAATTTTAGGATCCCTGTAGGTATATAGAAAATATATAAAAACATTTGATAAAATATTGAATTTGGGCTTTATAGCCCATATAAACACATTGAATAACACATTCATAAATGGCAAAACAGACAGTCCAAAAATAAACAAGGTTTTGAAGTGTCTGTCCTATATCTAGGAGATATAAGGAAATATTTTTGTTTTTTGGACACATTGTTTTTTATTGTTGGCACAAAACTTCCTCCATACTTCCATTAATTTTTTTAAACCGGTACCACGTTACCTTCAGACAAGTCCTGTGACACTTGTGGGGGTCATAGAGCAAAACGGAGAACCTCGTGTTCGTGGGAGTCTCGTCTTTCCATAGAGTGGTCATATTAGGCCAAACCGTTCGGACTCTACAGACGTTTCCGTGAGAAGGCCGATTTTCGGGATGTCTCATGGTCTGACAAACAGCGCTGTAGCTTGGCCACCTTCCACTGCAGATATGAAAGGCTCACATAGGCGGATGCCGGTGGATTGAGACACAGCCCATGCAAAAAACATTGCTACTATTTAGCACATACCGTGAAGTAGAAAGTACGCAGTATGCCATGGCCACAACACAATAAGTAGGTGGGGCGGGGCCGAGTACGGGTGGATTTTTACAAATTCAACAGACATGCATTGCATTAACCAGCCTGAAAATAGCTAATTTCCAATTCGATTTAATTTCTCTAAACTCTGAATAGAATAGGAATGGAGTTATAAGCCTCAGGCTGGTTAAAGGCAGACTATCAAATTTGACCTATACCGTAGCCAATATAGCCCATCTATCCTATTTAAAAAGGACTGAAGACAGAAACTGTTTCAACATGTTTATTAGTGAAACCAAAGTGCTGTAAAATATATAGATTAAATCAAGTAGCCTAGTACACACACCAAAACTTTTCAAATGTTCAAATCAAAAGACTATTGCACAGAAACACTTGGACAGTTGGGTGCATCGCAAATTCAGAACCACTGGACAGCAACATAATAAACAAAACACTGACCATTGGGAATGAGATCGGAATGACTGCTAATGCTTGATCCATAAATTAAATAGCTAGCCTACAGAACTAAAACAATCCATACAGTATGTTCTAATAAAAGGCCTGATTAACATGACATCAGTAACGCAGCCTCATCCCGAGTGCCTGGTGCCAACACATTCAGAAATCAAAAGATGGTGTAATATTTAGAAGGCGAAGAGAACAAGAATACTGTAGTATTGCCCCGATGTCAAACTAATTTCGGCTTTGACAACAGCTGATCAATTAGATATGGGGATGCACTACCAAAATCAACGAATAGCGGGAAACAACGCAATCGCGCATGACGCATTCTCAGTATGCAAAAATATAATGTTTTTTAGTATGTAGATTTTTTTTTTATTCAGTATGGTTTAAATACCAGGATGTTATACTCATTTCGGCTCAATGAGAAAACAGAAATCCCCTTTGAGTAATAAAAAATAAAAAATCACTTAGCCTACATTTGAATAACATCGAAGAAGCTTCTCTCACAGCCCACCTCTTCCAATCCATTGTGGAAAAGTGTGCATCGAATTCTACTAGATGAAGACCCGAAATGAGTATAACATCCTGGTATTTAAACCATACTCGATAATTTTTTTTTAAATAAATTATAAAACGTTATATTTTTGCATACTGAGAATGCGTCATACGCGATTGCGTTGTTTCCCACTATTTGTTGATTTTGGTTGCTCATCCCCATATCTAATTGATCAGCTGTTGTCAAAGCTGAAATTAGTTTGACATCCGGCCATTTAAAGTATACTCGATTTAACGAAATGTTGCATACTGTAGCGACCCGCACAGACAGCTGTGTGTTATGTGTTAGGCTAGTAGATGGTTGTGTTGTACCTACCAGTACCCAGTGTTCGCGGGGTCCGACATGTCAATCAACCTGCTATCTGCCAATCACGGGAATGCCTGGAATGTTCTGATGCCGGGCATCCTGGCGGTTGGCGGAGTGGCGTGGAGGGGGGTTGGGCAGGGGGATGGAGCATTGGAAGTTAAGACCAGGTTTAGCCTTTGTTCTCTCTCTTTACGTCTGGGCTTCACAAGAGAAGGTCACGATTGGCTTGTGGGTTATCTTTCATTTATTTGGCGTGGGCTACGGCCAAACAGTAGCTTGTGTAAAGTTGGTTTAATAAACCGTCCATTCGTAAACTCAATCCTCTGTCTGGACAGTTGTTCTTTTATGATCTAGTCAGGTCATTACATTGGTGTCAGAAGTAAAAACGTTGATAAAAGTTAGCCAGCTAGCTAGCTGACTTCTGTGGCTAGCTACCGTAGGTGAGAACGGGGGTTGAAGATGCTTCGAGGGAATCCGAAAGTGAAGGTGGAGGTAGGGGACGATTATGGCCAAGGAGGTGCGTGTGCATGGACGTCGGGGGTTCTGGCTGAGGAGATCGCCAGGGCATCGGAGCCCAGAGGCCGCTTGAGGGAGGACGTTAGAGTGATGGCGGCTGAAGCGGGCATGAGTGCTTCGTCGACTGTGTTTCGCGCGGATTCTGGTGGGCGGACCGAAGGGGTGACGTCGACGCGGCGGGACGAAGAATCTGGGGCTCAGGATGTAAACAAACATGGCGGCGCCCAGTTCCCGGCTGCGTCCGTATCTGTTAAGACCCCGAAGTATTCCGGTAAGGCGGATTGGGAAGCTTTTCATGCTCAGTTTGAACTGTTAGCTCATTTTAGGGGGTGGTCGGATGAAGATAGGGCACTGCAGTTGGCTTTATGCCTCACGGATGAAGCTCTGGCCTGTTTGATATTGATTAGCCCCGAGGACAGACGTGATTATGGTGCTTTAGTGGGAGCACTGAGGAGGCGCTATGGACAGTGTGTACAGCCCGGGCTACTGCGCTCCGAACTGAGTAATAGACGCAGGCAGCCTGGAGAGCCTCTACGGGTGCTAGCTAATGACATTGAGAGCCTCTCTCGGCGGGCATATGCTCACATGCCCCCCTCCGTGCAGAGCGAGCTAGCACGGGACCAGTTCATACAGGCGCTCTCTCCTACGGAGCTGCGCATACAGACCCAGCTGGCTCATCCTGAGTCATTGCAGGTAGCCTTGGAGATGGCTTTGGAGAGGGAGCTGGTGTGGGCTGGGGCTTCAGCTGGGGCTTTGGTGGGGGTGCAGGGAGACAGACCCTCTGTGCGAGCTGGGGGGCAGAGCAGCCCGGAGCCGGAAAAGCCTGCATGGGTGGCTGAAATGACAGAACTCATTCGTGCTGTGTCGCTACAGGCGGCACGAAACACACGCCCTGGTCCCAGGGTCTGCTGGGGTTGTGGCCAGCCAGGCCATCTGCGCCGAGATTGCCCCATGTCCCCCAGAGCTCAGGGAAACGGCTCGGGGTCCGCATAGACCGGGTAGTGCGGACCCCTGGCTTTCTATCCCAACCACCATCTTCTTCAGGAGGAGCCCACCGGCACAGACGGGGAAGCAAGGCTCCACTTCCCCCAGAAGCAGACGAGGGCAAGCGGATGGAGCCTGTTGTTGTGGTGGGCCGGACCTGTGTTGGGGACTTTTGTCATGTCCCTGTCACTGTGGAGGGGGTGCCCTGCTCCGCCCTGGTGGACACTGGGTCCACAGTAACCCTGGTGAGGCCAGATATTGTGCCAGGTTGGACTCAGTGTGAGCCTACAACTGTGCAGCTCCGCACAGTCACAGGTGAGCTGGCACCCATGAAAGGGAAGGGAATAATGACTCTGACAGTAGGGGGCAGGACTGTGCGTCATCCTGTGTGGGTGGCGGCTGTGCAGGACCCTTGTATCCTGGGGTTGGACTTTCTTAGGAGCACAGGCTGCCAGTTAGACCTAAATAGGGGCACACTGAGCTTCCAGGGAGGGCCGGAGGTCACCATGGCCCCTAATGTCACATTCACTCAACCCAACAAACCCTTTACTCCAACAGTTAAAGCAGCAGAGACTCATGGCTGCCCCCCCTCCCCCACATCTGGGTGTGACTTTTCCCCAGCTCCCCTGTCACCTACGGCGTTGTGTTACATTCCCCCAGCTACCTCCACGACACAGCCCTCTGTGAGCCCGGGCCGCGCCCCCCCAGCCCAGCTACCCCAGATGGGAGGGGAGAGGACACTGTCTGCAGTGAGGTAGATATGGGGGAGGAACTGTGTTGGTCTTGACCCCGAGCAGCAGGAACGGTTGTGGCAGTTGCTGTTTGAATTCAGAGACAGCTTTGCGCTGAGTGAGGAAGAGGTGGGTCAGACTCATCTGGTGCAGCATGAGATCGACACAGGTGATGCTCGACCTATCAAGATGCGTCCCCGCCGTATCCCGCTGGCACGCCAGGAGGCGGCAGACAAGGCTGTGTTGGAGATGCAGCGGGCAGACTTCATTGAGCCCTCAGACAGCCCCTGGGCGGCGCCAGTCGTCATGGTTCCGAAGAAGGGGGGCAAGCTGAGGTTCTGTGCGGACTACAGGCGGCTGAATGAGGTAACCAGGAAGGACTCATACCCCATACCACGTATCGATGAGTCGCTGGACCTGGTTAGGGGGTCCTCCTGGTTCTCCTCACTAGACCTCCGCAGTGGCTACTGGCAGGTGCCCCTCTCCCCAGAGGCCAGAGCCAAAACTGCGTTCTCCACTAACAGAGGACACTGGCAGTTCAAGGTCCTGTGTTTTGGCCTGTGCAACGCTCCAGCTACTTTTGAGCGTTTGATGGACAGGGTGCTGGATGGCATCCCCCGACAGCAGTGTCTGGTATACCTCGATGACATCCTGGCCCATGGCAGCTCCTTCCAGTCAGCCCTGGGGGCGCTACGGTGTGTGCTGGAGAGGGTGGCTGCCGCAGGTCTGAAGCTCCACCCCGAGAAGTGCCACTTCATGAGGAGAGAGGTGTCCTTCTTGGGCCACCGAGTGGGGAAGGAGGGGATCAGCACCATGGAGGACAAGGTAGCGGCTGTCAGAGACTGGCCCACCCCCACCGACCAGCATCAGCTGAAGAGCTTCCTGGGCCTGGCCTCGTACTACAGGAGGTTTGTACGGGGCTTCTCAAGCGTTGCTGCTCCACTGAACCGCCTGCTGCCGAAGGACAAGGCTTTCACTTGGACAGTGGAGTGTGAGGAGGCGTTCAACACCCTCAAACGTGCACTGATCGAGGCCCCCGTGCTCGCCCCCCCTGACCTCACATTGCCCTTTATCCTGGACACAGACGCGAGCAATGTGGGCATGGGTGGGGTGCTGGCCCAGGTGGGGCCAGAGGGGGAGAGAGCGGTGGCGTACTTCAGCAAAACATTTGACAAACATGAGCGCCGCTACTGTGTCACCCGGCGGGAGCTCTTGGCTGTTGTGGCGTCCGTCAAACACTTCAAGTACTACCTGGGTGGTCTGCCCTTTACTGTAAGGACTGACCACTCTGCTCTCCAGTGGCTCATGTCTTTCAGAGAGCCAGAGGGGCAGGTGGCACGCTGGTTGGAGGAGCTTCAGCCGTATGACTTCACGGTGGTGCACAGGGCAGGGGCACGCCACTCCAACGCCGACGCCATGTCCCGTCGGCCCTGTACTGCAGACGACTGCCGCCACTGTGAACGGAGAGAGGGACGGGAGAGAGAGCTGTGTGCAGAGGAGGGGGTCTGTGCCACAGTGTGTCGGGCGAGCGGGCCTGTCTGCTGTGAGCTGCAGACTGTCGACGTGGCTGAATGGGGGCAGCAGCAGGGACGGGACACAGACCTACAGCCAGTGCTACAGTGGGTAGAGGCGCAGGTGAGGCCACCATGGGAAGAGGTGACAGCGCTCTCACTCGCGACCAAAGGGTTGTGGTCAAAGTTTGAGCGACTGCGGCTGGCTGATGGCGTGTTACAGCGGGCATGGAAGGAGTCAGCTACGGGGGAGGAAAGGTGGCAGGTGGTGGTCCCAAAAGCATTGCGGGAGGCTGTGCTCCAGAGTACTCATGGGGGGGTGGGGACTGGACACTTTGGGGTCACAAAAACACTGCGCCGCCTCCGTCAGGGCTTTTACTGGGGGCAGCACAAGAGGGATGTGGAAGACTTTTGCCGCCGCTGTGACAACTGCACAGCGAGAAAGGGCCCCCCAGGCCGCTCTCATGCTCAGCTCCAACAGTTCCCAGTGGGGGCTCCCATGGAGAGGGTGGGAGTGGATGTAGTTGGGCCGTTCCCCACCACAGACAGTGGAAACCGCTGGGTGCTCACGGCCATGGACTATTTCACAAAATGGCCCGAGGCCTATGCTCTGCCTGACCAGGAGGCAGAGACCATCGTCGACGCCCTGACAGCGGGGATGTTCAGCAGGTTTGGAGCTGCAGAGTCCATCCACAGCGACCAAGGCAGAAACTTTGAGTCCCGTGTGTTCGCCACCATGTGTGAGAGGCTGGGTATGCACAAGACCCGCACTACTCCTCTCCATCCTCAAAGTGATGGCCTTGTGGAGCGCTTCAACAAAACGCTTGGACAGCAGCTGGCCATCGTCTCTTCCAAACACCAGCGGGACTGGGACAAGCACCTGCCTATGGTCCTCATGGCATGCCGTTCCGCTGTCCAAGACTCCACCTCCTGCACGCCTGCCCTCCTCATGCTGGGGAGAGAGATCCGTACCCCTGCGGAGATGGCGTTTGGTCGGCCCCTGGATAGCCCTCATGTTTCCCCGGGGCCGGACTATGCCCGGAGACTCCAGGACCGCCTGGAGACAGCCCACACCTTCGCCAGAGAGCAGCTGCTGAATGCAGGTGTGAGGCAGAAGAGGAACTATGACGTGCACACCCGAGGAAGGCACTTTGTGGCTGGGGAGCTGGTCTGGGTCTACAGCCCGCTAAGGAAAAAGGGCAGATGCCCCAAGTTGGACAGTCACTGGGTGGGACCCTGCAGTGTCCTGGAGAGGGTAGGGGAGGTTGTTTACCGGGTGCAGCTTCCTCCCAGGGGGAGAAAGGTGACACTGCACCGGGACAGGTTAGCCCCATATAGAGGGGCCTCTTCTCCCCAAACCCCAGGAACCCCCACAATTCCCCTCTCTGGCAATGACATTCTCCAGGCACCCACCCCCAGGTGCCGCAGACAAGGCTCCAGACAGCCCACTCCCCCTGTGTCACCGCGTGGTTCCCCAGAGCCACGGACTGTATTACCCGTTCCCGCTTCCTTGTCCCCCATGTCCTTGCCTTCATCCCCTGGTTCTCAGAGGGGTACTCTGCGGCCATCACAGCCACGCAGGCAAAGGAGACCTCCGGGTCGCTTCAGAGACTTTGTTTGTTCCCTCGGGGACGAGGGACTTTGTGGTGGGGGGGCTGTGTAGCGACCCGCACAGACAGCTGTGTGTTATGTGTTAGGCTAGTAGATGGTTGTGTTGTACCTACCAGTACCCAGTGTTCGCGGGGTCCGACATGTCAATCAACCTGCTATCTGCCAATCACGGGAATGCCTGGAATGTTCTGATGCCGGGCATCCTGGCGGTTGGCGGAGTGGCGTGGAGGGGGGTTGGGCAGGGGGATGGAGCATTGGAAGTTAAGACCAGGTTTAGCCTTTGTTCTCTCTCTTTACGTCTGGGCTTCACAAGAGAAGGTCACGATTGGCTTGTGGGTTATCTTTCATTTATTTGGCGTGGGCTACGGCCAAACAGTAGCCTGTGTAAAGTTGGTTTAATAAACCGTCCATTCGTAAACTCAATCCTCTGTCTGGACAGTTGTTCTTTTATGATCTAGTCAGGTCATTACAATACTATGAAACTGTATTTTTTTGCATACTCAAACCGCCTACTATTTAGGACGCTAGTATGGGTGATCGCACACAGCCTCTATCTCAAATGTCATCAAAACCATGGAAAATCATCTGCATCATCTACTAGGCTCAAACTGGAGGCCAAGAAGGCAGCATTGCTGGTGAAATCAACACATGGAAAAATAAACAAGCATTGGAAAAGGAAGAGGCTCTGCTTAGATCTTAAAAGGAGGAACTGGAGCGTGAAGATCAGTTAGCATCGAACAGTGCTAAGCTGCAAGTGTTCACTGAATTTGAGACCTCACAAGGAATAAGAAGCCAACCAAGTGATAGAATGAATGATTATTTAAAAGTCATGGGAATGTCTGAGGATACCTTTTGAGGCTCTACTGTGTAAAGTAATGGTTACCACCACTCAGACCATCACAGGGCCACCCTGTGGCACTAGTACAGGAACTATCATGTCAGGTCTGGAAACCCCTCCTTCCACTGTGTCTAATCAGGGTCAAGGACAAGGTCACCTGTTAATTAAGACAAAGTGCAACAACCACAGATCACTCTGTTCGATATAGTTCAACAAATGTTGGAATAGAGCATGATGTTAGACTACATGATGTCAGGCCTAGAGATGGTAGGCCATGCACACCTCCCACCAATCCTCCTATTGATCCCAACCTCCCTACTAACCCTACTAATCCAGGGTGGAGCTGCTGACAAAGGCAGTCTTGTCAACATTATGGTATACCAGAATAACATCACAGAAATTCTGGTAAAGCAACAGAGTTTATCATTACTAACAACTCTTAGCATATCTGTTTTCAAGGGTGATCCATTGGATTAGAAGTTCTTCATACAGGCATTTGAACATGGCATTGAAGACAGAACTGAAAATAGCAAAGACAGGCTAGACATCGTGGAGAGGTTACCATGGAACAGCCAAGAGAACTGGTACGCAGTTGCCAACACATTGAAAGCAACAGTGGTTACACAGAAGCTAAAAGGCTTCTCGAGAAGCATGAGAACAGAATAGCCACCGCTTACATTGACAAAGCTCTCAGCTGGCATACAATCAATAATTGTATGTTTAGGGTAAAGAGATGAGGTAGTCATTTCAAAATCATGTTAAACACTATTATTGCACACAGAGTGAGTCCATGCAACTTATATGACTTGTTAAGCACATTTTTACTCCTGAACTTATTTAGGCATGCCATAACAAAGGGATTGAATACTTATTGACTCAAGACATTTCAGCTTTTCATTTTTTATTAATTTGTAAAAATTTCTAAAAACATATTTCCACTTTGACATTATGGGTTATTGTGTGTAGGCAAGTGACAAAAAAATCTAAATTCAATTAATTTTAAATTCAGGCTGTAACACAAGATGTGGAAAATGTCAAGGGGTGTGAATACTTTTTGAAGGCACTGTATATCTCTTTATCATGCTTGGGAAAACTTTGGAAGAGATTTCCTAAATTAAAATGACTTGGAGCTGATTTGATGGTGTTTTTACGGTCTTGTGTCCAACAATTAAAAAATATATAAATAATATTTGTTTTTTTTGCTCAGAACATGGGGGGCAAAATAAAATAACCCGCGAGCCAAATTAAGCCTGTGGGCCGCCAGTTGGGGAACCCTGGCCTATATTATCCATTGCTTATGAAAGATATTTACAGTCCTTATCCATTCCCCATAGGCCTTTATCATAGGCTGACAAAATAGACCTAGGCCTACATGACCCTGGATAATTGAGAGTGGAATACCCCTATTCCATTAGGCTAGGCCAATTTAGGCTACTTACATACAACTTTTTTTAAATTACACCGAATGGAATTGCCTTTGGCGCTCTGGCTTACATTAAAAGGATAAAAACAGACATAAAACATACACATTACACACATTGAGCATTTACATGTCAGATCATCAGTCTTATTTGGGATAAAATACTTTTAAGGCCATTCTTCTGAGCGAGTGGCACCTTTAGTCTCTGACCAGATGGCAGCATTTGGAAGGATGCTTGGGGGGTTGAATTGTCGTTGGAGATCTGGAGTGCTTTCCTTGTAAGGTTGTGTTTGTACAGTTCATGGAGTGGTGGCTGTTTGCTGCCAACTATTTTGCTGGCCTGATTGACAAAATCGTGTATTTATAAAATCATATCTTTAATTAGGCCTATTTGGTTGTATTGCCAACAAGCCTATGGGATACACCTAATAGACTATACCCACTAGATGTCACTGAATGAAAAGGAAACATTCTGGGTGTATTTTGATGGCGAGATCTCAGTGTCCAGACAGCGTGGATGTGATCACTCAGATTGCACGTTGCCAGACAGTTGGAGGAAGAGGCGACGCAAGAGAGTGCTGAACATTTCGGACGGGTTAGCCAAGAACAAGATAAGAAAATTGAGAGATAGGCAGCGATGCCAGAGTCCCCTGGTGTGAACCAGGAGTATGGTGGAAGTAACTTTAGAAAATATTTGGTTGGAGAGCCTCGTAAATGGCGTCCCTTGAGAAAGCAAGAACAAGATGTATGTCAGGAGAAGTGCAGTATTATCATAAGGAGACGTATACAGTGAGGGAAAAAAGTATTTGATCCCCTGCTGATTTTGTACGTTTCCCCACTGACAAAGACATGATCAGTCTATAATTTTAATGGTAGGTTTATTTGAACAGTGAGAGACAGAATAACAACAGAAAAATCCAGAAAAACGCATGTTGAAAATGTTATAAATTGATTTGCATTTTAATGAGGGAAATAAGTATTTGACCCCTCTGCAAAACATGACTTAGTACTTGGTGGCAAAACCCTTGTTGGTAATCACAGAGGTCAGACGTTTCTTGTAGTTGGCCACCAGGTTTGCACACATCTCAGGAGGGATTTTGTCCCACTCCTCTTTGCAGATCTTCTCCAAGTCATTAAGGTTTCGAGGCTGATGTTTGGCAACTCGAACCTTCAGCTCCCTCCACAGATTTTCTATGGGATTAAGGTCTGGTGACTGGCTAGGCCACTCCAGGACCTTAATGTGCCTCTTCTTGAGCCACTCCTTTGTTGACTTGGCAGTGTGTTTTGGGTCATTGTCATGCTGGAATACCCATCCACGATCCATTTTCAATGCCCTGGCTGAGGGAAGGAGGTTCTCACCCAAGATTTGATGGTACATGGCCCCGTCCATCGTCCCTTTGATGCGGTGAAAAACACCCCCAAAGCATAATGTTTCCACCTCCATGTTTGACGGTGGGGATGGTGTTCTTGGGGTCATAGGCAGCATTCCTCCTTCTCCAAACACGGCGAGTTGAGTTGATGCCAAAGAGCTCGATTTTGGTCTCATCTGACCACAACACTTTCACCCAGTTCTCCTCTGAATCATTCAGATGTTCATTGGCAAACATCAGACGGGCCTGTATATGTGCTTTCTTGAGCAGGGGACCTTGCGGGCGCTGCAGGATTTCAGTCCTTCACGGCGTAGTGTGTAACCAATTGTTTTCTTGGTGACTATGGTCCCAGCTGCCTTGAGATCATTGACAAGATCCTCCCGTGTAGTTCTGGGCTGATTCCTCACCGTTCTCATGATCATTGCAACTCCACGAGGTGAGATCTTGCATGGAGCCCCAGGCCGAGGGAGATTGACAGTTCTTTTGTGTGTCTTCCATTTGCGAATAATCGCACCAACTGTTGTCACCTCCTCACCAAGCTGCTTGGCGATGGTCTTGTAGCCCATTCCAGCCTTGTGTAGGTCTACAATCTTGTCCCTGACATCCTTGGAGAGCTCTTTGGTCTTGGCCATGGTGGAGAGTTTGGAATCTATTTGATTGATTGCTTCTGTGGACAGGTGTCTTTTATACAGGTAACAAGCTGAGATTAGGAGCACTCCCTTTAAGAGTGTGCTCCTAATCTCAGCTCGTTACCTGTATAAAAGACACCTGGGAGCCAGAAATCTTTCTGATTGAGAGGGGGTCAAATACTTATTTCCCTCATTTAAATGCAAATCAATTTATAACATTTTTGACATGCGTTTTTCTGGATTTTGTTGTTGTTATTTTGTCTCTCACTGTTCAAATAAACCTACCATTAAAATTATAGACTGATAATTTCTTTGTCAGTGGGCAAACGTACAAAATCAGCAGGGGATCAAATACTTTTTTCCCTCACTGTTCTTGGATTACGGAGGAGGAATGGAGGGAAAAAGAGAGGCAGAGGAGGTCTAAGAGAGAGAGGGAGGAAGATTGTGAGCTTGAGTCGGTTAAAAATGGCAGAAAAAAGGGAGAAGAATGGTAGAACATGTAAGCAGTGTGAGCTGAAGACAGGAGGATAAATGGAAGTGAATGAGGGTGAAGTATCTGAGATGATAGGTGTGGTGAAGTACTCGGTGCCCGAAGCTTACACCGAGGGTCAGGATAAAGATGAGTCTGTGACAGTAGGAGTTACGTTTTTGGAAAAAGTGGACCCTTGCCTTTTGGCTGATCCATTTGTTGTTTAAGGTTGTGTGAAACAGAGTTGGGTACAGTGGAATCAATGAGGGTAACCATAAGTGGTCTAGTGATAATTGTTTGTGTTTCTGCTGGTCAGAGGGAGAAGGCGCTCTGAGTTAAACAAATGGGGGCAAGAAATGTGAATTGCTTCGCTCTCACGAAAAGGGCGCCATTGAAAGGAGTGATTACTGGGGTAGCAGTAAATGTAAAAGTTGACAAACTGAAGGGGAATATTCCCTGTGTTTATGATGCTCGTCGTTTGGTGTGACGCAAACAGGGTGGCGAGAGTGGGGAAACAGAAGAGTCATTGTCTGTTCTTTTGAGTTTTGAAGTTGAGTCTTTGCCCGACAAAGTGAAGGTAGTTATCCTGTACGAGCTTATGTGCCGAATACATTACGGTATTACAGGTGTCAAACTTATGGGAATGTGGCAGCAGTGTGTAGGAGGGAGGTTCCAAGGTGTGAGAAGTGTGCAGAAGGGCATGAGACAAAGGAATGTGTAGCATTGGGGAAAGTAATGGTATGTGCTAATTGTATGGGTGCCCATGGGACTGGGGACCAGAAATGTCCCATGCGAGAGAGGCAGGTTAGGTTTCCAGGGTAAGAGTAGTGCAGAAGTTGTCATATGCTGAGGCAGTGAAGAATGTAGAGGAAGATGGGTCAAGGGGGAGGAGTGGTGAGAGTAGTAGATCTGTACCAGTACAGAGGGCTAGGCCAACAAGTGATATATGTTTCAGTAAGATTTGATTTTTAGCATTTATAGCAATGGTTATTAATTGTACTGCATGGATGGAACGTAAGTCGAATAAAATTGAGGTTGTGGTGGCAGCTGCAGAGAGGCATTTGGGTGTGCGAGACTTGACATCAGAAGAGTTACAGGGTGTGTTAAGTGGTGATGTCCCATCCTTTCAGATTGAGGGCATGAGGTATGAATAAATAGAGTAGGGTGGTGTTAATTTTATTTTATAATTTTTTTGAATTTGTGAGTAGTGTTAGATGGTAGAGTATTTCTTTATTTTTCAAGCAAAATATAAGGGAGTTGTACTCCAGTCGACTAGGTGGCGGTAATGCAACATATTTGATGCCAACCGCCGTTAAACCTCATCGAAGAAGAAGAAGAAGAAGAAGGAGTCCAGACAGCGCCAGGGGCCGATCCCACGGTCAGGCTGGCGCGGCTAGTGGAAGGGCCGTTCAGCGGCTGGGGTTTCTTTACGCTTTCATTATTTCTAGACCTCATCTTTTATTTCTATACAAGTGAACTAGCTTTATATTCAGGACGCTGTTCGGTAAGATGTAATTTGATTTGTGTTAGTGTAAGGGACTTTAAAGATAATTGCGGCTCTGGGCGTTTAACCGCAAATTCACAAGGGAATATCAACTGCGCAATGATGGAGGTAGATTTGTCAAGTGCTCATCGAAGTCAACAGGTAAGAGAAGGGGCCGAATAACATACTTACCTTTATAGGCGGCCTAACTAATTTGTTTGTGACTATAGAAATTGTGTCATAAACCATTGTTGTTTTCTTACGGTAGGCTACTTATAATGTTGCAGTATAGGCAACATAATATAGTAGACAGAGGAGTAGGGCTAAGAAACTGCATCATAAAGTAGACAAGGCAACCTGGATTAGGCTACTTTGATATGTAGCCTAAATAAAGCCTAATACATGTAGCATAATAAATAAACGTGGATTGAAATGATATCAATAGTCATAGAATCTCACGTTTTCGAACATTTGCTTGTTGTGAACCGTTTCTCATACATCTGTAGAAAAATCTGGGAAGTCATTGGACCGCCGCATACTTTAGTTCTTTACCGCAGCTGTAACAAAGTTTCAACCTGTTTCATAAAGATTCAAATCCATATGTTTTAGGTAGAATTTGAAAGCAGGACGTCTTTGAATGGGTCCGAAAAAAAACATTTGATACATAATGCGATGCAGTTTGTTTTGTGTCGAGAACAGTTTGTTTTGTGTAGGGTACCCCCCCCACACACAGCGTGGGGGTACCCTATAGCGTGTGATCTCTGTATTGATGGCATATCATCAGTTGCCACCTTTGCTCAGTCCACTAGGTACACAATTGTAGGCGGTCTCATAGAGGAATGTTTGTTTGTAAAACTTATGTTTTGAAGTTCTTGGGCAAATATGTATCAAAACGATGTATCAAACCAAAATATTTTTTCAAAGCATTGTATTCAGATAAAATAATACATTTGTCTTAACTAAACATTCTCAGTAAAGGTAACAGACACATTTTACTTGATATAACTGTGATATGTGGTTGAATGCACTGACTTTAAGTCGTTCTACATAAGTGTCTGCTAAAATGACCAAAATTAAATGTGAAAAAGAACCTGCAAAGCACAGTGGGTGTTATAATAAAGTCTGCCCCCAAACAGTTTGTATTTTAATCAAATTTGGCCTTGTTTCAGGGGTGGAGCTCATAAGACTAGTGGCCAGTGTGCTTTGCAAGTGTTCATGTTAACATTTACATTTAGGTAATTTAGCAGACAATCTTAATATAGCAAAGTGCTATCAAGACTTCTTATACCAATGCAGCAAATTTGGGGTGACAGAGGGCCACAAAATTGTGAACCGCTATAAAAAAAAAAACATGGTAAGGAAAAGTATTTTGGACTTGTTACAAAATACATTGGATTGTAGTTCAGGCCAGCGAAAATACAAAAAAATACTCCAAAGTAATTGAAATACATGTAACAGAAATATTGCGCATCTCTGATTATAGGCCTACTGCACTTTATCAAGCTGATCTGTAGGCTTATTGTATGATGTAGTTGGACCTTGTAGGTGGATGAACGGCTCTCTTGTTATGATGGAATGTGTCATTGTATACACATCAATGAAGAGCCACAGCAGTAAATATGACCGTCTTCATTTATTTTGTATGAATTTTTTTACCCCTTTTTCTCCCCAATTTCGTGATATCCATTGGTAGTTAGTCTTGTCTCATCGCTGCTACTCCTGTACGGACTCGGGAGAGGCGAAGGTCGAGAGCCATGTGTCCTACGAAACACGACCCTGCCAAGTATTTCACCAGTGGGAATCATCGGGTCAGTTGCTGGACTGACGCCGTTAGTTTCAGTCCCCCTCAAAGCGGAAAATGTAACATCGGAAGCAGAATACACTCTGCACGTCGATGCATTTATTCCTGAGACGGCCGCAATGCTTGCGGAAGTGTCCGTAGGACAAGAGAAGTTAATCTCAGCTACAGTATCACATGACTCCCAAGGAGGAGTGAAGTGGCTCATTCACAGAGACTGCTGGCTTGAAATCATGAAAGTACTGGTCAATCAGGTTTGCTGATTGAATGTGACAAGATATTGTAATATCTCCTTGGGTCAGATGCTTCACAGAGAAGTTTTGAGACACCTTTTTCGAAAGGGGTTCTTTTGATAGATGCTCTTTGTGGATGACTGTGTTGCAGTCAGCGGTAGGAGACAACAGTATGGTCAGTGGAGACGTCTTGGACGTGTAGTTTCAGCATGAGTCGCATTGTGAGAGGCGAGGTAGTCTGTGTAAAACCTTGAAGTGAAGTATCTCATCGTTCCGTTTTCAACAAACATTTAGCTGGGTTCAAAGCCCTTTTGAGAACATTGAACAACGTTTGAGAGATGAGCGATATTGTTGAGCCCGAATCAATTAGCGCATGACAGGTTAAGCAGTCCTCCAGGACTGTTTCCAGGTATGGGCTGTTTGAGTTGCGTTTTGTGGTCATATTCCCCACAAAGTGCAGTGGTCGTTCGTAACGACGTGATGTCATTCCTGTTCATGGTGAAAACAGATTGACTTATCGGGTTTCGAGTGGAATTGGCTCTTGCGATGTGCTTGACCTTTTTCTTCGCAGCATTTGTATCAGAGACTATAGACAAAGCTTGTGGGCTTGTCTTGATTGAGCGGGCCCTGGATAGGTTCTCGAGTGAGAGCGGAAGTAATTTGATTGTTAAAGTCCTTGCTAAGGGAGTTAATTCTGGCGGACCTGTTGTCCGGCAATTCCACGTCTAGTCATAGTGACTTGTCTTTTTCCTGTTTATCAAATTCTTTCTGGTTCTTTATTTCTCTTAGCAGAGCTTTTAGCGAGTATTGGCGTATGCTTCTGTCGTCATTGAACCCTTTTTCACCCTTGTTACCCTTGTGCTCTGACACTTTGGTTGGATTGGGTGCAGGAACGTAGCGATCCAGTCGATTGTAGCGGTAGTAGTTTCGCTGGCGACGTACTTTACAGTTATTTCAACCGTGGTGGGTATTGGTATCGTGGTTTCGTGGTAGAAACCGTTGTTGTGCATCTTCTCTTGACGCTTCAATACCTGATAATGCACCCTCTAACTGGAGTGAGTGCTCCTGTTCAAACTCCAAAATCGAGATGTCAGGGCTCTTAGTGCTGTGCACTTTTGATGCCTCAAAAGCTGTGCTCGCAAGCGCTCTGAGTTCTGAGATTGGCAAACCAACGTGGGCTGTAGGGCATGTTCGACAGAAACATTTGTTTGAATGGTAATTGCTCTTCCATTCCGGATTCAGTGAGTATGCCAAAGTAAGCTGAACGAAGCCTATGATAGTAAGCTTGTGGGTGTTCTTTCCGAGCTTGCTTGACAGTGTTAGCCAGCGAGCTGTCGTGTTTGCGAGTCGCAGAACCGCTGAATTCTATTTTCAAAGCTGTGGCAAGTTTAGCGTAGTCATTTTGCACGTGTTGCTGTTAGAGACGAATGAACCATGTCACGTGTCTATTCGACGTTCGCTTCAACAAGTAAAGCCTGTCAGCACCCATAGCGTTCGGGTAGCCATTCAAGGCGTCCTCTATGTCTGCTAGGAACTTATCAGCGTCATTTGGCTTACCTGGAATGGGGTCAAAGGTGCGGATGTTTTTGACGAGTTTGTCAAGGCGTTCCGTGCAAAGTTTGTAGGAGGGTTGGCTTCATCCTGTGGGGAATTGTGGGCCGAAAAGGCCAAGAGGAGAAGCGAAGCTTTGGCTTTGTTGGCGAGGAGGTGCCATATTACCCTGTGCCGAATGGCCAAGATGGGGAAGACTGAGGGACAAGATCTGCAAGAGGCAAAGTGTGAAACCTTCTGTCATTTTCACTCCTTTGTGTACCGAGCTCCAGTTGCGAGCTTGGTTGCTTAACTGGGTAGTCACGCTGTAGTGCGTGACTGTTCTGGAATTCCTCCAGATTTGCATTTGCATTTTATTGCATGACATAAGTATTTGATACATCAGAAAAGCAGAACTTAATATTTGGTACAGAAACCTTTGTTTGCAATTACAGAGATCATACGTTTCCTGTAGGTCTTGACCAGGATTGCACACACTACAGCAGGGATTTTGGCCCACTCCTCCATACAGACCTTCTCCAGATCCTTCAGGTTTCGGGGCTGTCGCTGGGCAATACAGACTTTCAGCTCCCTCCAAAGATTTTCTATTGGGTTCAGGTCTGGAGACTGGCTAGGCCACTCCAGGACCATGAGATGCTTCTTACGGAGCCACTCCTTAGTTGCCCTGGCTGTGTGTTTCGGGTCGTTGTCATGCTGGAAGACCCAGCCACGACCCATCTTCAATGCTCTTACTGAGGGAAGGAGGTTGTTGGCCAAGATCTCGCGATACATGGCCCCATCCATCCTCCCCTCAATACGGTGCAGTCATCCTGTCCCCTTTGCAGAAAAGCATCCCCAAAGAATGTTTCCACCTCCATGCTTCACGGTTGGGATGGTGTTCTTGGGGTTGTACTCATCCTTCTTCTTCCTCCAAACACGGCGAGTGGAGTTTAGACCAAAAAGCTCTATTTTTGTCTCATCAGACCACATGACCTTCTCCCATTCCTCCTCTGGATCATTCAGATGGTCATTGGCAAACTTCAGACGGGCTTGGACATGCGCTGGCTTGAGCAGGGGGACCTTGCGTGCGCTGCAGGATTTTAATCCATGACGGCGTAGTGTGTTACTATTGTTTTTCTTTGAGACTGTGGTCCCAGCTCTCTTCAGGTCATTGACCAGGTCCTGCCGTGTAGTTCTGGGCTGATCCCTCACCTTCCTCATGATCATTGATGCCCCACGAGGTGAGATCTAGCATGGAGCCCCAGACCGAGGGTGATTGACCATCATCTTGAACTTCTTCCATTTTCTAATAATTGCGCCAACTGTTGTTGCCTTCTCACCAAGATGCTTGCCTATTGTCCTGTAGCCCATCCCAGCCTTGTGCAGGTCTACAATTTTATCCCTGATGTCCTTACACAGCTCTCTGGTCTTGGCCATTGTGGAGAGGTTGGAGTCTGTTTGATTGAGTGTGTGGACAGGTGTCTTTTATACAGGTAACAAGTTCAAACTTGTGCAGTTAATACAGGTAATGAGTGGAGAACAGGAGGGCTTCTTAAAGAACAACTAACAGGTCTGTGAGAGCCGGAATTCTTACTGGTTGGTAGGTAGATTTTCTGGATTTTTGTTTTAGATTCAGTCTCTCACAGTTGAAGTGTACCTATGATAAAGATTACAGACCTCTACATGCTTTGTAAGTAGGAAAACCTGCAAAATCGGCAGTGTATCAAATACTTGTTCTCCCCACCGTATATGCGGATGATACTATCATGTATGCTATTTCCCCGACTGTTGATCTGGCTGTGTCAAAACTACAGTCAGATATTATAGCTACAGTGGTTCCTTAATTAAAAGTTTCAAGCTTATGCCGCGACCGTTTTTGGTAGATTGTGGTAAATTGCGTAATTCTGTCATTGTGTCACACTATCACAAGGGGGAGTTAGAACGCTGATCTATCGGTAGTCTAAGTTGTGGCATAAATTGACTATCTTTTCATAAATTAATGACGGTGTGAATGTTTCAGTCTGAGTCTCTCTTTTCTGGCACTAGAGTCCTGCATCAGGCAACAACAACAAAAATTGCTGCTCGGTAGTCCCGGAGTTGAGGGAGAACTTGGGTAAATACAATGGCGCAATTACACTTGACATGTGGACTGATGATTTTAGAAAAATAGGATATTTGTGCCTTACAGCCCATTACATAAATGAAGAGTGGATGTTATTCACCACTGAGTGGGACAGTGCTACAGCTGCACCATTGTGAGCATCTTTACTGGATATATCACTGCTTGGTATGGCAACTGCTTGGCATCTGACCGCAAGACGCTACAGAGGGTAGTGCGTATGGCCCAGTACATCACTGGGGCCAAGCTCCCTGCCTCTATACCAGGCAGTGTCAGAGGAAGGCCCTAAAAATGTTAAAAGAATCCAGCCACCTATGTCATAGACTGTTTTTCTCTGCTACCGCACGGCAAGCGGTACCGATACACCAAGAATGGAACCAACAGGACCCTGAACAGCTTCTACCCAGAAGCCATAAGATTTCTACAGTAAATATTTAGTCCAGGTAGCTATTTGGTGAACTATTTAACTATCTGCATTGACATATTTTGCACTAACTTTTTTGACTCGTCACATACGCTGTTGCTACTGTTTACTATCTGTCACTTTTATTTCTAGTTACGGTATATGTACATATCTAACTCAATTACCCCGTACCCCTGCACAACGACTCGGTACTGGTACCCCTTTTTATATAGCCAAGTTATTGTTACTCATTGTGCATCTATTGTTACTTTAATTGTTACGTTTTACTTTTCAATTTTTTCTCAATTTTCTTTCTCTGCATTGTTGGGAAGGACCCGTAAGTAAGTGTTTCACTGTTAGTCCACTTCTGTTGTTTACGAAGCATGTGACAAATACATTTTGATTTGATAAGAGCATCTGCCAGATGACTAAAATGTGAAATAAATGGCCTCTAGTTTAGAGAGAGAAGTGGATCTGAGTGTCTGCAATGAGCTTGCAAGATCTTGCCTGCTCAATGTGTACATTTATGTTTTTAAAATGTAGTACTTTGTGTTTTATGTTGTAAATGTGTTTTTGCATGATATTTTGTGTGCCGCTATTTTGGCCAGGTCAGAGATTTTCAATGAGACTAACCTGTTAAAATAAAGGTACAATTTAAAACATTTAAATAAAGATCATCCTGAGATTGGCCTCTAGTCAGGCTGCTTGATCAGGTTCCAATGCTGACTGATTGATAGGCCTGCTAATCTAACTAATGCATGTAGGTGTGTTCACCTCTTCCTTTCTTTTGTTAGTTGATAAATGGGTTTGCGTGGGCCTGAAGTGAAAGCTATATTGTGTAGTCGTCTGAGATAAGATTGACAAATAAGCCTTTACCTTAGTCAAGCTCCCAGGGCCAGGTGAGTCACGCAACTCTCACGTTAGTTTTCCTTTCATACTATTGACCTAGTCAACTGACACCACACATTGTATTTCAAGGCATTTAGCTAGACACATGAAAATGCATTCCATTGTGTGGTGGGATGGTCATGCTGCCATGTTATCTGCACCATCCGCACGCTAAACAGGAATGTGTACGTGCAGTTACATCAGCCTCTTTGCTGTAATCTTTTCCCAGGTGGTGAAAGGTGGGGTGGTTCTAAGGAGTTTTCTGAGGGCCAGACCGTCACTGCACCACAGTACATATTATACTGGAGCCACAGTTTTAATGAAATGTTGGCACAATACTACAGTGCCTTCAGAAAGTATTCACACCTCTTGACTTTTTCCACATTTTGTTGTGTTACATCTTTAATTTCAAATTGATTAAATTGAGATTTTGTGTCACTGATCTACACACAATACCCCATAATGTCAAAGTGGAATTTTGTGTTTGGATTCTTTAGCAAATTAATACAAAAATGAAAAGCTGAAATGTCTTGAGTCAAGTATTCAACCCCTTTTGTTATGGCAACCCCTAAAAAAAGTACAGGAGTAAAAATGTGCTTAATAAGTGACATAATAAGTTGCATGGACCCACTCTGTGTGCAATAATAGTGGTTAACCTGCTTTTTGAATGACTACCCCATCTCTGTACCACACGTACAATTGTCTGTAAAGTCCCTCAGTCGAGAAGTGAATTTCAAGCACAGATTCAACCACAAAGACCAGGGAGGTTTTCCAATGCCTTGCATAGAAGGGCACCTACTGGTAAAAATAAAATAAAGCATATCCCTTTGAGCATGTTGAAGTTATCAATTACGCTTTGGATGGTGTATCAATACACTCAGTCACTACAAAGATGCAGGCGTCCTTCCTAACTCGGTTGCCGGAGAGGAAGGAAACCGCTCAGGGATTTTACCATGAGGCCAATGGTGATTTTAAAACAGTTAGAGTTTAATGGCTGTGATAGGAGAAAACTGAGGATGGATCAACATCATTGTAGTTACTCCACAATACTAACCTAAATGACAGACTGAAAAGAAGGAAGCCTGTACAGAATACAAATATTCCAAAACATGCAACCTGTTTGCAATAAGGCCCTAAAGTAATACGGCAAATAATGTGGCAAAGAAATTCACTTTTTGTCCCGAATACAAAGCGTTATGTTTGGGGAAAATCTAACACAACACATCACTGAGTACCACTCTCCATATTTTCAAGCATGGTGGTTGCTGCATCATATTATGAGTATGCACAGGCAAAATCCTAGAGGATAAACTGGTTCAGTCTGCCTTCAAACAGACGCTGGGAGACAAATTCAACTTTCAGCAGAAAAATAACCTAAAACACAAGGCCAAATATACACTGGTGTTGCTTACCAACACAACATTGAATGTTCCTGAGTGGCCGAGTTACAGTTTTGACTTAAAGTGGCTTGAAGATCTATGGCAAGACTTGTAAAAATCTGTCTAGCAAGCTCTTGAAGAATATTGTACAATCCAGGTATGCAAAGCTCTAGAGACTTACCCAAAAACACAGCTGTAATCGCGGCAAAAGGCACTGTGTGTGTATATATATATATATATATATATATATATATATATATATATATATATATATATATATATATATATATATATATATATACTGCTCAAAAAAATTAAGGGAACACTAATATAACACATCCTAGATCTGAATGAATGGAATATTCTTATTAAATACTTTTTTCTTTACATAGTTGAATGTGCTGACAACAAAATCACACAAAAATTATCAATGGAAATCAAATGTATCAACCCATGGAGGTCTGGATTTGGAGTCACCCTCAAAATTAAAGTGGAAAACCACACTACAGGCTGATCCAACTTTGATGTAATGTCCTTAAAACAAGTCAAAATGAGGCTCAGTATGTGTGTGTGGCCTCCACGTGCCTGTATGACCTCCCTACAACGCCTGGGCATGCTCCTGATGAGGTGGCGGATGGTCTCCTGAGGGGGATCTCCTCCCAGACCTGGACTAAAGCATCCGCCAACTCCTGGACAGTCTGTGGTGCAACGTGGCGTTGGTGGATGGAGCGAGACATGATGTCCCAGGTGTGCTCAATTGGATTCAGGTCTGGGGAACGGGCGGGCCAGTCCATAGCATCAATGCCTCCCTCTTGCAGGAACTGCTGACACACTCCAGCCACATGAGGTCTAGCATTGTCTTGCATTAGGAGGAACCCAGGGCCAACCGCACCAGCATATGGTCTCACAAGGGGTCTGAGGATCTCATCTCGGTACCTAATTGCAGTCAGGCTACCTCTGGCGAGCACATGGAGGGCTGTGCGGCCCCCCAAAGAAATGCCACCCCACACCATGACTGACCCACCGCCAAACCGGTCATGCTGGAGGATATTGCAGGCAGCAGAACGTTCTCCACGGCGTCTCCAGACTCTGTCACGTCTGTCACGTGCTCAGTGTGAACCTGCTTTCATCTGTGAAGAGCACAGGGCGCCAGTGGCGAATTTGCCAATCTTGGTGTTCTCTGGCAAATGCCAAACGTCCTGCACGGTGTTGGGCTGTAAGCACAACCCCCACCTGTGGACGTCGGGCCCTCATACCACCCTCATGGAGTCTGTTTCTGACCGTTTGAACAGACACATGCACTTTTGTGGCCTGCTGGAGGTCATTTTGCAGGGCTCTGGCAGTGCTCCTCCTGCTCCTCCTTGCACAAAGGCGGAGGTAGCAGTCCTGCTGCTGGGTTGTTGCCCTCCTACGGCCTCCTCCACGTCTCCTGATGTACTGGCCTGTCTCCTGGTAGCGCCTCCATGCTCTGGACACTACGCTGACAGACACAGCAAACCTACTTGCCACAGCTCGCATTGATGTGCCATCCTGGATGAGCTGCACTACCTGAGCCACTTGTGTGGGTTGTAGACTCCGTCTCATGCTACCACTAGAGTGAAAGCACCGCCAGCATTCAAAAGTGACCAAAACATCAGCCAGGAAGCATTGGAACTGAGAAGTGGTCTGTGGTCACCACCTGCAAAACCGGTGTCTTGCTAATTGCCTATAATTTCCACCTGTTGTCTATTCCATTTGCACAACAGCATGTGAAATGTATTGTCAATCAGTGTTGCTTCCTAAGTGGACATTTGATTTCACAGAAGTGTGATTGACTTGGAGTTACATTGTGTTGTTTAAGTGTTCCCTTTATTTTTTTGAGCAGTGTATATTCTCTCTCTCGCAGTCAAAAGTTTTAGAACACCTACTCATTCAAGGGTTTTTCTTTACTTTTACTATTTTCTACATTGTAGAATAATAGTGAAGACCTCAAAACTATGAAATAACACATGGAATCATGTAATAACCAAAAAAGTGTTAAACAAATCTAAATATATTATATATTTGAGATTCTTCAAATAGCCACCCTTTGCCTTGATGATAGCTTTGCACACTCTTTGATAAAATACCAAGTCCATATTATGGCAAGAAAATCTAAAATAAGCAAAGAGAAACGACAGTCCATCATTACTTTAAGACATGAAGGTCAGTCAATCTGGAACATTTCAATAACTTTTTTAAGTTTCTTCAAGTGCATTCGCAAAAACCATCAAGCGCTATGATGAAACTGGCTCTCATGAGGACCGCCACAGGAATGGAAGACCCAGAGTTACCTCTGCTGCAAAGGATAAGTTTAGAGTTACCAGCCTCAGAAATTGCAGCCCAAATAATTGCTTCACAGAGTTCAAGTAACAGACACATCTCAACATAAACTGTTCAGAGGAGAGTGTGTGAATCAGGCCTTCATGGTCGAATTGCTGCAAAGAAGCCACTACTAAAGAACACCAATAATAAGAAGAGACTTACTTGGGCCAAGAAACACGAGCAATGAACAGTAGACCGGTGGAAGTTTGTCCTTTGGTCTGGAGTCCAAATTGGAGATTTTTGGTTCCAACCGCCGTGTCTTTGTGAGACGCGGTGTGGGTGAACGGATGATCTCTGCATGTGTATTTTCACCGTAAACATGGAGAAGGAGGTGTTATGATGTGGGGGTGCTTTGCTGGTGACACTGTCTGTGATTTATTTAATATTCAAGGCACTCTTTAGCAGCATGGCTACCACAGCATTCTGCAGTGATACGCCATCCAATCTTGTTTGGGCTTAGTGGGACTATCATTTGTTTTTCAACAGGACAATGACCCAACACACCTCCAGGCTGTGTAAGGTCTATTTGACCAAGAAGGAGAGTGATGGAGTGCTGCATCAGATGACCTGGCCTCAATAATCCCCCGACCTCAACCAAATTGAGATGGTTTGGGATGAGTTGGACCGCAGAGTAAAGGAAAAGCAGCCAACAAGTGCTCAGCATATGTGGGAACTCCTTCAAGACTGTTGGAAATGCATTCCAGGTGAAGCTGGTTGAGAAAATGCCTCATGAAGCTGGTTGAGATAATGCCAAGAGTGTGCAAAGCTGTCATCAAGGCAAAGGGTGGCTATTTGAAGAATCTCAAATACAAAATATATTTTGATTTGTTTAACACTTTTTTGGTTACTACATGATTCCATATGTGTTATTTCATAGTTTTGATGTCTTCACTATTATTCTACAATGTAGAAAATAGTAAAAAATTAAGAAATACCCTGGAATGAGTAGGTGTTCTAAAACTTTTGACCGGTAGTGTATATATATCTCTTTTTAAATACATTGTTGATATCATCTGGTTGTTTTTTTCAAATAGCTAGAATAAAATGTACGATAACTCCCAGTGTCAATCATTGCTAATGTCTTCCTTCACATTGTCATGCACATGCAGTTGTCATTGTATCATCATATTTTAAATATGCATATTGAAAAATAGTGAGGAATCGAATTGTTACAAGCCTGAAAGACGTCAGAAGTAGCAATGCCTCAAATGTCTGATATTTCTGTACCCCATTCACTCATAACTTTAAAGGGGCAATCAGCAGTTGCTACATCCATTTTAGGACTTAAACATTAATAATAACTTTTTTTAAATAAATGCTTCTTGAGCTTAGTTTAACTGTCGTACCCCACCAGATCCAGAAATATAAGCTTGTTTTACTCCAATGATTTTTAAAGAAATTATATCTACAGAAACACTGTATTGCCTCAACATAGTTACAACTAAAATGTTTATATCATATATAGATTGTCAGTCCTTGTATCCAAAGCTCAGTGATTACATTTCTCCAGCCCCATCCGTCAGCTTTTTACCGAAATAGTGGCATGGAGAACGCTTTGTTATTGTTTCAAATGCTGTTTGGTCCTTTAAAGGAGAGGTGATTCCTAGGCAGGCAGGCAGGCAGGCAGGCAGGCATTTTTTTCTGAATTGTCTGTTATTTTATTTTGAAGGGTAGTCCCTGAGATACTGTATGTGAAAAACCTCTAAAGCTGCCCTGATTTTATATAAGCACTTCCAGGCAGCGCTACACAGTAGTGGAAAGACTATAGTGTGACCGCCTAGTCATAAAGCAGGGAATAATCATTGAAAATCTGCCCCAATACTATGGCAATAATGCTATCACAACAGCCGTCCAGCCATAAATATGAAGTAAATGGCCGATTTTGATATTTTAATGGTGGTTAAAACATAACTGGTACGGGAGGAAAATGTGTGCTTTGCCAGAATAGTTTGCATGTTAAGTTATCTATTGCGCCAAAGGGTTGATGTTGGTTGAGTCAAGGTCACCGTCTGTCCTTTTGATCCTCACTTCGCATTCCTTTGAAACTCTTTCGTAATGGATGTTTAGCTTGTTACGGAGTCAACACCACACACTCTTGAAGCTTCATGGCCACATGATAAGCTGAATGTGTTTGTGAAAAGAACCCATGAAACCCAGAGATAGTTGTGCTGCTTGGACACCAATGAACGAAAGAAAAATGGCCCGTGTCCCAGAACAGAGATTAAGCCTTTTAAGCCGGACATAATTGTCAATGGAGAAATTCATATTTTTGTCCTGGGCTAGGCTTAATCTGGGTCCAGGAAACATCCCCACAATGTCTGTGGCTCCTACCGTCATCTTGAAAATAAATTAGTTGAGACATCAACTCTTCAGATGTGTGCCTTGCTAGCAGGTGTATTCAACAAATGCATTTTGCATGATGACTGTAGAAGTGAACAGCCTAGAGCAGTTACTACAACAGTCCAGTGGCAGTCCTTTGAATGAAACTGCCTCAAAGTCCAAACACGTTTGGCAGTCTACCAGCTAGATATTAAGTGTGATGTTCTTTGTCATAATCATCAAAGTTTAATATTCAGTGTAAAAACTGTAGACAATAGAATATAATAGAAATCTTATGAAACAACCAATGATATAATAACTGTGAGGTTCTTATATGGGTTCAGCTTTATCAAACAGAACTAATTTGTCTTGTTACCTATTGGTCAGATTAGATTTGGCCCAGTGCCAGCATGTTTGCGATTGGACTGAAATCCAAGCCTGCTGAATAATAATGACCATCAGAGAGTCTCGGTCAATAGCTTATTCTTGAGTTGAGCAGCATCTTTCAGCCACACTGTGTGCTGCTCTCGCATATAGAAACAAAGGCTGATCAAGGACATTAAAAAATGCTGGCTTTGTAAGCTGTGCAATATGTATCTATAACTTCATGCATGTAATAATCTTTATTTTACTCTGCGCTCTTTTGTGGATCTTGCTCAGTCATTCCTGATGGTATTTGGTGGTTTAGCTAGATGCTGGTTTTGGAGGTTGCTGTAGTGTACATGTGGGTGTGGAGCCATCCTGCTTTAAGAAAGAGGAAAACGGCATGTATTATTCATACATCCTCCTCACACGTCTCATCTGATTGAGTTGTGTTATGGCTGAAGGTGGGGGTAAGGGACAGCTGTCCACAGGGAGGGGAACGAGATACAATACGTGGCACAGAGAAGCTTTTTGGGTATTGTCGACACACCCTTTTTGTTCCCACTCTTGTCTGCCTTTTGTTTGTTCGTGATGGTTGAGGATACAGAATCCATCTTATACTAACACTTTGTCAAATACTTCAGGATCCCTGCAGTAAAAGTGGTTATTTAAAGAACCCTGCTATCTCTTTATCTCACTATGGTCGTTGTTCTCCTGCCAGGATATGGACTTGATTGACATCCTGTGGAGGCAGGACATTGACCTGGGTGCCGGGCGGGAGGTGTTTGACCTGAGCCTGCGGCAGAAGGAGAATGAGCTGCGCAGGCAGAAGGAGCTGGAGGAGGAAAAGAGGCTGCAGGAGGGAGCAGGAGGGAGGGAGCAGGATAAGGCCTTGCTGGAACAGCTGGAGCTGGATGAGGAGACTGGAGAGTTCATGCCCCGCCTGCTACCCAGTGAAACAGAGCTGCCCGACACAGATACCACACCAGAGGGAAACCAGGTATGTGTCTGTCTGTCAGTCACATTTTTACATTTACATTTTAGTCATTTAGCAGATGCTCTTATCCAGAGCGACTTACAGTTAGTGAGTGCATACATTTTTCATACTTTTGAAAAAGTCACACCAGTGAGTGGCCCCCCTCTGGAATAGAAAAGAGTAACGAGATGAGCATTTATGCTAGGGAAATGCATGTATACAGTACCAGTCAAAAGTTTTGATACACCTACTCATTCCAATTATTATTATTTCTTTACTATTTTCTACATTGTAGAATAATAATGAAGACATCGAAACTATGAAATAACACATATGGAATCATGTAGTAACCAAAAAAGTGTTAAACAAATGAAAATATATTTTATATTTGAGATTCTTCAAATAGCCACCCTTTGCCTTGATGACAGCTTTGCACACTCTTGGCACTCTCAACCAGCTTCATGAGGTAGTCACCTGGAATGGATTCCAATTAACAGGTGTGCCTTCTTAAAAGTTAATTTGTGGAATTTCTTTCCTTCTTAATGCGTTTGAGAGAATCAGTTGTGCTTTGACAAGGTAGGTGTGGTATACAGAAGATAGCCCTATTTGGTAAAAGACCATGTCCATATTATGGCAAGAACAGCTCAAATAAGCAAAGAGCAATGACAGTCCATTACTTTTAAGACATGAAAGTCAGTAAATCCGGAAATGTCAAGAACATTAAAGGTTTCTTCAAGTGCGGTCGCAAAAACCAAGTGCTATGATGAAACTGGCTCTCATGAGGACCGCCACAGGAAAGGAAGACCCGGAGTTACTTCTGCTGCAGAGGATAAATTCAGAGTTAACTGCACCTCAGATTGCAGCCCAAATAAATGCTTCACAGAGTAAAGTAAAGTAACAGACATCTCAACATCAACTGTTCAGAGGAGACTGCGTGAATCAGGCTTTCATGGTCGAATTGCTGCAAAGAAACCACTACTAAAGGACACCAATAAGAAGAAAATACTTGATTGGGCCAAGAAACACAAGCAATGGACATTAGACCGGTGGAAATCTGTCTGGTCTGATGAGTCCAAATTTGTGTCTTTGTGAGACAGAGTAGGTGAACGGATTATCTCTGCATGTGTGGTTCCCACCGTAAAGCATGGAGGAGGAGGTGTGATGGTGTGGGGTTGCTTTGCTGTTGACACTGTCAGTGATTTATTTAGAATTCAAGGCACACTTAACCAGCATGGCTACCACAGCATTCTGCAGCGATACGCCATCCCATCTGGTTTGAGCTTAGTGGGACTATCATTTGTTTTTCAACAGGACAATGACCCAATACCTCCAGGCTGTGTAAGGGCTATTTTACCCAGAAGGAGAGTGATGGAGTGCTGCATCAGATGACCTGGCCTCCACAATCACCCGACCTCTAACCAATTGAGATGGTTTGGGATGAGTCGGACGTCAGAGTGAAGGAAAAGCAGCCAACAAGTGCTCACATATGTGGGAACTCCTTCAAGACTGTTGGAAAAGTATTCCAAATGAAGCTGGTTGAGAGAATATTTTGATTTCTTTAACACTTTTTTGGTTACTACATAATTCCATATGTTATTTCGTAGTTTGGATGTCTTCACTATTATTCTACAATGTAGAAAATAGTACAAATAAAGAAAAACCCTTGAATGAGTAGGTGTGTCCAAACTTTTGACTGGTACTGTATGTGCAGATGTTTTGTGTCTTGTTTTTTTAAAGATTCATTTTGAGGGTGGTGTAGTAAAGTGAATAAAAATAAGTCCTCTCACTGTCAACTGCGTTTATTTTCAGCAAACTTAACATGTGTAAATATTTGTATGAGCTTAACAAGATTCAACAACTGAGACATAAACTGAACAAGTTCCACAGACATGTGACTAACAGAAATGGAATAATGTGTCCCTGAACAAAGTGGGGGTCAAAATCTAAAGTAACAGTCAGTATCTGGTGTGGCCACCAGCTGCATTAAGTACTGCAGTGCATCTCCTCCTCATGGACTGCAACAGATTAGCCAGTTCTTGCTGTGAGATGTTACCCCACTCTTCCACCAAGGCTCCTGCAAGTTCCCAGACATTTCTGGGGGGAATGGCCCTAGCCCTCACCCTCCGATCCAACAGGTCCCAGACGTGCTCAATGGGATTGATATCCGGGCTCTTCGCTGGCCATGGCAGAACACTGACATTCCTGTCTTGCAGGAAATCACACACAGAACGAGCAGTATGGCTGGTGGCATTGTCATGCGGTACCACATAAGGGAGGAGGATGTCTTCCCTGTAACGCACACGTTGAGATTGCCTGCAATGACAACAAGCTCAGTCTGATGATGCTGTGACACACCGCCCCAGACCATGACGGCCCTCCACCTCCAAATCGATCCCACTCCAGAGTACAGGCCTCGGTGTAAAGCTCATTCCTTCGACGATAAACGCGACCCCCGATCCTTCACCTCTGGTGAGAAAAAAACGCGACTCGTCAGTGAAGAGCACTTTTTGCCAGTCCTGTCTGGTCCAGCGACGGTGGGTTTATGCCCATAGGTGACGTTGTTGCCGGTGATGTCTGGTGTGTACAGGCCTACAAGCCCTCAGTTCAGCCTATTGTGGACAGTCTGAGCACTGATGGAGGGATTGTGCGTTCCTGGTGTAACTCGGGCAGGTGTTGTTGCCATCCTGTACCTGTCCCGCAGGTGTGATGTTCGGATGTACCGATCCTGTGCAGGTGTTGTTACATGTGGTCTGCCACTGCGAGGATTATCAGCTGTCCGTCCTGTCTCCCTGTAGCGCTGTCTTAGGTGTCTCACAGTACGGAAATTGCAATTGATTGCCCTGGCCACATCTGTAGTCCTCATGCCTCCTTGCAGCATGCCTAAGGCACGTTCACGCAGATGAGCAGGGACCCTGGGCATCTTTCTTTTGGTGTTTTTCAGAGTCAGTAGAAAGGCCTCTTTAGTGTCCTAAGTTTTCATAACTGTGACTGCCTACTGTCTGTAAGCTGTCTTATCGACCGTTCCACAGGTGCATGTTCATTAATTGTTTATGGTTCATTGAACAAGCATGGGAAACCGTGTTTAAACCCTTTACAATGAAGATCTGTGAAGTTATTTGGATTTTTACGAATTATCTTTGAAAGACAGGGTCCTGAAAAATGGATGTTTCTTTTTTTGCTGAGTTAACCTTATGTTTAGTACTGTATCAAATAAAGTAGCTTTTTTTTACCAGCTTTATCGCTCAAACAGCCAGTAATTTATATCTGTGTGTGTTTTTGTAGAACACCATATTTTCCAGAGTGGATGGGAATGCACTTTCATTTGATGAGTGCATACAGCTTCTCGCAGAGACATTCCCTTTAGTAGAAGCCATCGAGGTAAGAGAATACACTACCAATACCTACAAAGCAGTAACATAATTATAATCTGTCTCTCCTCTTATGAATGCATCCCCTCTAATCTCCAGTATTTTTCTGTGTTTTCTAGCCCCCCCATCCTCCTCCTGGTTATATCATGCTCTCCCCTTCCATTGGCAACAGTAGGCCAGATATGCTGACCTCCCAGCAGTCACCTGTGGCCCAGAATCCCATGCTCTCTGCTCTGCTGGCTCCCACTGCTCTGCTGGCTCCCACTGCTGTGCCTGCGTCTCTGGCTCCAGCCCCTGTGGATGTGGAGCAGGCCTGGATGGAGCTGCTCTGCCTGCCTGAGCTCCAGGTACAGTTGAAGACTGAAGTTTACATACGCTTTAGCCAAATACATTTAAACTCAGTTTTTCACAATTCCTGACATTTAATCCTAGTAAAAATTCCCTGTTTTAGGTCAGTTAGGATCACCACTTTATTTTAAGAATGTGAAATGTCAGAATAATAGAGAGAATTTTTTATTTCAGTTTTTTATTTCTTTCATCACATTCCCAGTGGGTCAGAAGTTTACATACACTCAATTAGTATTTGGTAGCATTGCCTTTAAATTGTTTAACTTGGGTCAAACGTTTTGGGTAGTCTACCACAAGCTTCCCACAATAAAGGGTGAATGTTGGCCCATTCCTCCTGACAGAGCTGGTGTAACTGAGTCAGGTTTGTAGGCCTCCTTGCTCGCACACGCTTTTTCAGTTCTGCCCACAAATCTTCTATAGGATTGAGGTCAGGGCTTTGTGATGGCCACTCCAATACCTTAACTTTGTTGTCCTTAAGCCATTTTACCACAACTTTGGAAGTATGCCTGGGGTCATTGTCCATTTGGAAGACCCATTTGCGACCAAGCTTTAACTTCCTGATTGATGTCTTAAGTTGTTGCTTCAATATATCCACATCATTTTCCTTCCTCATAATGCCATCTATTTTGTGAAGTGCACCAGTCCCTCCTGTAGCAAAGCACCCATACAGCATGATGCTACCACCCCTGTGCTTCACAGTTGGGATGGTGTTCTTCGGCTTGCAAGCGTACCCCTTTTTCCTCCAAACATAACGATGGTCATTATGATCAAACAGTTCTATTTTTGTTTCATCAGACCAGACAACATTTCTCCAAAAAATACGATCTTTGTCCCCATGTGCAGTTGCAAACTGTAGTCTGGCTTTTTTATGGCGGTTTTGGAGCAGTGGCTTCATCCTTGCTGAGCGGCCTTTCAGGTTATGTTGATACAGTGAGGGAGAAAAGTATTTGATCCCCTGCTGATTTTGTACGTTTGCCCACTGACAAAAACATGATCAGTCTATAATTTTAATGCTAGGTTTATTTGAACAGTGAGAGACAGAATAACAACAACAAAAAATCCAGAAAAACGCATGTCAAAAATGTTATAAATTGATTTGCATTTTAATGAGGGAAATAAGTATTTGACCCCCTCTCAATCAGAAAGATTTCTGGCTCCCAGGTGTCTTTTATACAGGTAATGAGCTGAGATTAGGAGCATACTCTTAAAGGGAGTGCTCCTAATCTCAGTTTGTTACCTGTATAAAAGACACCTGTCCACAGAAGCAATCAATCAGAATCCAAACTCTCCACCATGGCCAAGACCAAAGAGCGCTCCAAGAATGTCAGAGACAAGATTGTAGACCTTTACAAGGCTGGAATGGGCTACAAGACCATCGCCAAGCAGCTTGGTGAGAAGGTGACAACAGTTGGTGCGATTATTCGCAAATGGAAGAAACACAAAATAACTGTCAATCTCCCTCGGCCTGGGGCTCCATGCAAGATCTCACCTCGTGGAGTTGCAATGATCATGAGAACGGTGAGGAATCAGCCCAGAACTACACGGGAGGATCTTGTCAATGATCTCAAGGCAGCTGGGACCATAGTCACCAAGGAAACAATTGGTAACACACTACGCCGTGAAGGACTGAAATCCTGCAGCGCCCGCAAGGTCCCCCTGCTCAAGAAAGCACATATACAGGCCAGTCTGAAGTTTGCCAATGAACATCTGAATGATTCAGAGGAGAACTGGGTGAAAGTGTTGTGGTCAGATGAGACCAAAATCAAGTTCTTTGGCATCAACTCAACTCGCCGTGTTTGGAGGAGGAGGAATGCTGCCTATGACCCCAAGAACACCATCCCCACCGTCAAACATGGAGGTGGAAACATTATGCTTTGGGGGTGTTTTTCTGCTAAGGGGACAGGACAACTTCACCGCATCAAAGGGACGATGGACGGGGCCATGTACCATCAAATCTTGGGTGAGAACCTCCTTCCCTCAGCCAGGACATTGAAAATGGGTCGTGGATGGGTATTCCTGCATGACAATAACCCAAAACTCATGGCCAAGGCAACAAAGGAGTGGCTCAAGAAGAAGCACATTAAGGTCCTGGAGTGGCCTAGCCAGTCTCCAGACCTTAATCCCATAGAAAATCTGTGGAGGGAGCTGAAGGTTCGAGTTGCCAAATGTCAGGCTCAAAACCTTAATGACTTGGAGAAGATCTGCAAAGAGGAGTGGGACGAAATCCCTCCTGAGATGTGTGCAAACCTGGTGGCCAACTACAAGAAACGTCTGACCTCTGTGATTGTCAACAAGGGTTTTGCCACCAAGTCATGTTTTGCAGAGGGGTCAAATACTTATTTCCCTCATTAAAATGCAAATCAATTCATAACATTTTTGACATGCGTTTTTCTGGATTTTTTTGTTGTTATTCTGTCTCACTGTTCAAATAAACCTACCATGAAAATTATAGACTGATCATGTCTTTGTCAGTGGGCAAACATACAAAATCAGCAGGGGATCAAATACTTTTTTCCCTCACTGTATAGGACTTGCTTTACTGTGGCTATATACAGGGGGGGGGGGGGGGGGGGGGGGGGGGAGTATTTATTCAGCCACCAATTGTGCAAGTTCTCCCACTTAAAAAGATGAGAGAGGCCTGTAATTTTCATCATAGGTACACGTCAACTATGACAGACAAATTGAGATTTTTTTTCTCCAGAAAATCACATTGTAGGATTTTTTATGCATTTATTTGCAAATTATGGTGGAAAATAAGTATTTGGTCACCTACAAACAAGCAAGATTTCTGGCTCTCACAGACCTGTAACTTCTTCTTTAAGAGGCTCCTCTGTCCACTCGTTACCTGTATTAATGCCACCTGTTTGAACTTGTTATCAGTATAAAAGACACCTGTCCACAACCTCAAACAGTCACACTCCAAACTCCACTATGGCCAAGACCAAAGAGCTGTCAAAGGACACCAGAAACAAAATTGTAGACCTGCACCAGGCTGGGAAGACTGAATCTGCAATAGGTAAGCAGCTTGGTTTGAAGAAATCAACTGTGGGAGCAATTATTAGGAAATGGAAGACATACAAGACCACTGATAATCTCCCTCGATCTGGGGCTCCACGCAAGATCTCACCCCGTGGGGTCAAAATGATCACAAGAGCGGTGAGCAAAAATCCCAGAACCACACGGGGGGACCTAGTGAATGACCTGCAGAGAGCTGGGACCAAAGTAACAAAGCCTACCATCAGTAACACACTACGCCGCCAGGGACTCAAATCCTGCAGTGCCAGACGTGTCCCCCTGCTTAAGCCAGTACATGTCCAGGCCGTCTGAAGTTTGCTAGAGTGCATTTGGATGATCCAGAAGAGGATTGGGAGAATGTCATATGGTCAGATGAAACCAAAATAGAACTTTTTGGTAAAAACTCAACTCGTCGTGTTTGGAGGACAAAGAATGCTGAGTTGCATCCAAAGAACACCATACCTACTGTGAAGCATGGGGGTGGAAACATCATACTTTGGGGCTGTTTTTCTGCAAAGGGACCAGGACGACTGATCCGTGTAAAGGCAAGAATGAATGGGGCCATGTATCGTGAGAATTTGAGTGAAAACCTCCTTCCATCAGCAAGGGCATTGAAGATGAAACGTGGCTGGGTCTTTCAGCATGACAATGATCCCAAACACACCGCCCGGGCAACGAAGGAGTGGCTTCGTAAGAAGCATTTCAAGGTCCTGGAGTGGCCTAGCCAGTCTCCAGATCTCAACCCCATAGAAAATCTTTGGAGGGAGTTGAAAGTCTGTGTTGCCCAGCGACAGCCCCAAAACCTCACTGCTCTAGAGGAGATCTGCATGGAGGAATGGGCCAAAATACCAGCAACAGTGTGTGAAAACCTTGTGAAGACTTACAGAAAACGTTTGACCTGTGTCATTGCCAACAAAGGGTATATAACAAAGTATTGAGAAACATTTGTTATTGACCAAATACTTATTTTCCACCATAATTTGCAAATAAATTCATTAAAAATCAGGCCTCATCTTTTTAAGTGGGAGAACATGCACAATTGGTGGCTGACTAAATACTTTTTTTCCCCACTGTAGATACTTTTGTACCTGTTTCCTCCAGCATCTTCACAAGGTCCTTGTTCTGGGATTGATTTGCAATTTTCGCACCAAAGTACGTTCATTTCTAGGAGAAAGAACGCGTCTCCTTCCTGAGCGGTATGATGGCTACGTGGTCCCATCGTGTTTATACTTGCGTACTATTGTTTGTATAGATGAAGGTGGTACATTCAGGCGTTTGGAAATTGCTCTCAAGGATGATCCAGACTTGTGGAGGTCTACAATATTTTTTTCTGAGGTTTTGGCTTATTTCTTTTGATTTTCCAATGATGTCAAGCAAAGAGGCACTGACTTTGAAGGTAGGCCTTGACATACATCCACAGGTACACCTCCAATTGACTCAAATGATGTCAATTAGCCTATCAGAAGCTTCTAAAGCCATGACATCATTTTCTGGAATTTTCAAGTTGTTTAAAGGCACAGTCAACTTAGTGTATGTAAACTTCTGACCCACTGGAATTGTGATACAGTGAATTATAAGTTAAATAATCTGTCTGTAAACAATTGTTGGAAACATTACCTGTGTCATGCACAAAGTAGATGTCCTAAGCGACTTGCCAAAACTATAGTATGTTAACGAGACATTTGTGGAGTGGTTGAAAAACGAGTTTGAATGACTCCAACCTAAGTGTATGTAAACTTCCGACTTCAACTGTAGGTACTACACAATGGAGAAATTCATAAGGCCACAACAAGCCCTGTTCAGTCAGGTAATGGACACCTAAAGAATGTTTGAGCGGCTGCTGCAGCAGGGCGGGCGAGGACACACCACAAGCACGCCTTTGTTTGAACAAATTTGAAGAGGAAGAGTTTGGCAGCAGCCAGGTGTTTTTGTCTCCATCCTCTGGTAATTGGAGGAAAAAAGTAGACTTCCTGATAATTATCTTTTATTTATGACCTTAACCTTTATTAACTTTCTCAAACAAGTATTATTGTGCATCACACCAAATATACATACCCCACATGCAAGAAAATACATTTGCCAAATTTTATGTGGTATAGCTTTGTTAGAACTCATCAAAACTCTGCAAAGATGTCGAGACAATGTGATTTAGACGTGTGGTATGAAAAATGTTGTGATATCATATATTCTGAAATGTGAATAAAGAATACACCCCCAAGTCCAGGAAAGCTTACATCCCGAACAAGCCTTATTGGAATGATGTGGTAAGGGACCTATGATCTGTATTGCGCAAGGCTGAGCACTTAATTCTACAGTAAAGATAGGAATACAAGATAACATTTTAGAAAGGAATTTAAGAAAAAGCATCATGTGTTTGATAAAGACTCTGCCTATTCAAACAGATATTACACCTTTAGGAGATACAGACAAGAAATCCTCAACAGTTCTGGAACCAAATAAGTTAGGACCAAAACAACATAAGAAAATTCCAATGAAAGTCAGAGACGAACACGGGGGCTGAACTCCGATATTACGCAGGTACTGTATGAGTGGGAGAAGGGATTTGCAAGTTTGTTCTCAGGTAACGAAAATGTGGCGTATATTGTTCCCTGTAAACTAAACTGGAAAACACAATGTCATACTCAGAACCCTATTATGTATGTAACCCGTACCTAAATGAGGAGCTGTCCGTGGCAGAATTAAGAAGGCGATTGACGCAGCAATAAATGAGAAAGCATTTGGATTTCATGAAGTTCCTAGTGAAGTCTTAAAATCCCCTACATTAACTGAAGTTCTACATGGTTTGCTCTTAATTTATTTAGAGTACAGTATACTGCCATCCACTTGGTATAAGGCCATAGTGAATCCCATTACCAAATCTTTAAAAAATTACCCGAGAGTGCACTGAACTGGAGAGGCATACAGTGGCTTGCGAAAGTATTCACCCCACTTGGCATTTTTCCTATTTTGTAGCCTTACAACCTGGAATTAAAAATGTTTTTTGGGGGGGAGTTTGTATCATTTGATATACACAACATGCCTACCACTTTGAAGATGCAAAATAATTTTTGGGGTGAAACAAACAAGAAATAAGACAAAAAAACAGAACTTGAGCGTTCATAACTATTCACCCCCCCAAAGTCAATACTTTGTTGAGCTACCTTTTGCAGCAATTACAGCTGCAAGTCTCTCTTGGGGTATGTCTCTATAAGCTTGGCACATCTGGCCACTGGGATTTTTGCCCATTCTTCAAGGCAAAACTGCTCTAGCTCCTTCAAGTTGGATGGGTTCCACTGGTGTACAGCAATCTTTAAGTCATACCACAGATTCTCAATTGGATTGAGGTCTGGGCTTTGACTAGGCCATTCCAAGACATTTAAATGTTTCCCCTTAAACCACTCGAGTGTTGCTTTAGCAGTATGCTTAGGGTCATTGTCCTGCTGGAAGGTGAACCTCCGTCCCAGTCTCAAATCTATGGAAGACTGGAACAGGATTCCCTCAAGAATTTCTCTGCATTTAGCACCATCCATCATTCCTTCAATTCTGACCAGTTTCCCAGTCCCTGCTGATGGAAAAACATCCCCACAGCATGATGCTGCCACCACCATGCTTCACTGTGGGGATGGTGTTCTCGTGTGATGAGAGGTGTTGGGTTTGCGCCAGACATAGCGATTTCCTTGATTCCCAAAAAGCTCCATTTTAGTCTCATCTGACCAGAATACCTTCTTCCATATGTTTGGGGAGTCTTCCAAATGCCTTTTGGCAAACACCAAACATGTTTGCTTATTTTTTTCTTTAAGCAATGGCTTTTTTCTGGCCACTCTTCCGTAAAGCCCAGCTCTGTGGAGTGTACGGCTTAAAGTGGTCTTATGGACAGATACTCCAATCTCCGCTGTGGAGCGTTGCAAGTCCTTCAGGGTTATCTTTGGTCTCTTTGTTGCCTCTCTGATTAATGCCCTCCTTGCCTGGTCCGTGAATTTTGGTGGGCGGCCCTCTCTTGGCAGGTTTGTTGTGGTGCCATATTCTTTCCATTTTTTAAACAATGGATTTAATGGTGCTCCGTGGGATGTTCAAAGTTTCTGATATTTTTTTATAACACAACCCTGACCACTATGTCCCTGACCTGTTTGGAGAACTCCTTGGTCTTCATGGTGCCGCTTGCTTGGTGGTGTCCCTTACTTAGTGGTGTTGCAGACTCTGGAGCCTTTCAGAACAGGTGTGTATATATACTGAGATCATATGACAGATCATGTGACACTTAGATTGCACACAGGTGGACTTTATTTAAATAATTATGTGACTTCTGAAGGTAATTGGTTGCACCAGATCTTATTTAGGGGCTTCATAGCAAAGGGGATGAATACATACAGTGGGGAGAACAAGTATTTGATACACTGCCAATTTTGCAGGTTTTCCTACTTACAAAGCATGTAGAGGTCTGTAATTTTTATCATAGGTACACTTCAACTGTGAGAGACGGAATCTAAAACAAAAATCCAGAAAATCACATTGTATGATTTTTAAGTAATTAATTTGCATTTTATTGCATGACATAAGTATTTGATACATCAGAAAAGCAGAACTTAATATTTGGTACAGAAACCTTTGTTTGCAATTACAGAGATCATACGTTTCCTGTAGGTCTTGACCAGGATTGCACACACTGCAGCAGGGATTTTGGCCCACTCCTCCATACAGACCTTCTCCAGATCCTTCAGGTTTCGGGGCTGTCGCTGGGCAATACGGACTTTCAGCTCCCTCCAAAGATTTTCTATTGGGTTCAGGTCTAGAGACTGGCTAGGCCACTCCAGGACCTTGAGATGCTTCTTATGGAGCCACTCCTTAGTTGCCCTGGCTGTGTGTTTCGGGTCGTTGTCATGCTGGAAGACCCAGCCACGACCCATCTTCAATGCTCTTACTGAGGGAAGGAGGTTGTTGGCCAAGATCTCGCGATACATGGCCCCATCCATCCTCCCCTCAATACGGTGCAGTCGTTCTGTACTCTTTACAGAAAAGCATCCCCAAAGCATGATATTTCCACCTCCATGCTTCACGGTTGGGATGGTGTTCTTGGGGTTGTACTCATCCTTCTTCTTCCTCCAAACACGGCGAGTGGAGTTTAGACCAAAAAGCTCTATTTTTGTCTCATCAGACCACATGACCTTCTCCCATTCCTCCTCTGGATCATCCAGATGGTCATTGGCAAACTTCAGACGGGCCTGGACATGCGCTGGCTTGAGCAGGGGGACCTTGCGTGCGCTGCAGGATTTTAATTAATGATGGCGTAGTGTGTTACTAATGGTTTTCTTTGAGACTGTGGTCCCAGCTCTCTTCAGGTCATTGACCAGGTCCTGCCGTGTTGTTCTGGGCTGATCCCTCACCTTCCTCATGATCATTGACGCCCCACGAGTTGAGATCTTGCATGGAGCCCCAGACCGAGGGTGATTGAGCGTCATCTTACACTTCTTCCATTTTCTAATAATTGCGCCAACAGTTGTTGACTTCTCACCAAGCTGCTTGCCTATTGTCCTGTAGCCCATCCCAGCCTTGTACAGGTCTACAATTTTATCCCTGATGTCCTTACACAGCTCTCTGGTCTTGACCATTGTGGAGAGGTTGGAGTCTGTTTGATTGAGTGTGTGGACAGGTGTCTTTTATACAGGTAACGAGTTCAAACAGGTGCAGTTAATACAGGTAATGAGTGGAGAACAGGAGGGCTTCTTATAGAAAAACTAACAGGTCTGTGAGAGCTGGAATTCTTACTGGTTGGTAGGTGATCAAATACTTGTGTCTTGCAATAAAATGCAAATTATTACTTTAAAATCATACAATGTGATTTTCTGGATTTTTGTTTTAGATCCCGTCTCTCACAGTTGAAGTGTACCTATGATAAAGATTACAGACCTCTACATGCTTTGTAAGTAGGAAAACCTTCAAAATCGGCAGTGTATCAAATACTTGTTCTCCCCACTGTATGTACGCACCACTTTTCCGTTATTAATTTTTTAGAATTATGTGAAGTAAATTTTTCATTTCACTTCACCAATTTGGACTATTTTGTGTATGTCCATTACATTCAATCCAATTTTTTAAAATTAAATTACAGGTTGTAATGCAACAAAATAGGAAAAACGGCAAGGGGGATGAATACTTTTGCAAGGCACTGTAAGTTTACTAGGTAAAATCTATAAATTATATTCATCCATCCTCAACAGTAGGTTAATTACCTTTTTGGAGGATCAAAACGTTCTGGTGGAAGACAATTAATGAACTTGCACCTGTGGAACGGTCGTTAAGACACTAACAGCTTACAGATGGTAGGAAATTAAGGTCACAGTTATGAAAACTTAGGACACTAAAGAGGCCTTTCTACTGACTCTGAAAAACTAAAAAAGAAAGATGACCAGGGTCCCTGCTCATCTGTGTGAACGTGCCTTAGGCATGCTGCAAGGAGGCATGAGGACTGCTGATGAGGCCAGGGCAATAAATTGCAATGTCCGTACTGTAAGACAGTGCTACAGGGAGACAGGACAGACAGCTAATCGTCCTCGCAGTGGCAGACCATGTGTAACAACCCTGCACAGGATTGGTACATCCGAACATCACACCTGCGGGACAGGTACAGGATGGCAACAACAACTGCCCGAGTTACACCAGGAACGTACAATCCCTCCATCAGTGCTCAGACTGTCCACAATAGGCTGAGAAAGGCTGGACTGAGGGCTTGTAGGCCTGTTATAAGGCAGGTCCTCACCAGACATCACCGGCAACAATGTCGCCTATGGGTACAAACCCACCGTCGCTGGACCAGACAGGACTGGCAAAAAGTGCTCTTCACTGACGAGTCGCGGTTTTGTCTCACAAGGGGTGATGGTCAGAGTCACATTTATCATCGAAGAAATGAGTGTTACACCGAGGCCTGTACTCTGGAGCGGGATCGATTTGGAGGTGGAGGGTCCGTCATTACATTTAAAAAATTTTAGTAATTTAGCAGACGCTCTTATCCAGAGCGACTTACAGTGAGTGCATACATTTTTTTTTCATGGTCTGGGGTGGTGTGTCACAGCATCATCGGACTGAGCTTGTTGTCATTGCAGGCAATCTGGCGTTACAAGGAAGACATCCTCCTCCCTCATGTGGTATCCTTCCTGCAGGCTCATCCTGACATGACCCTCCATTATGACAGTGCCACCAGCCATAATGCTCGTTCTGTGCGTGATTTCCTGCAAGACAGGAATGTCAGTGTTCTGCCATGGCCAGCGAAGAGCCAGGATCTCAATCCCATTGAGGACGTCTAGGACCTGTTGGATCGGAGGGTGAGGGCTAGGGCCATTCCCCCCCAGAAATGTCTGGGAACTTGCAGGTGCCTTGGTGGAAGAGTGGGGTAACATCTCACAGCAAGAACTGGCAAATCTGGTGCAGTCCATGAGTAGGAGATGCACTGCATACTGACTGTTACTTTTTGACCCCCCCTACCCCCCTTTGTTCAGGGACACATTATTAAATTTCTGTTAGTCACATGTCTGTGGAACTTGTTCAGTTTATGTCTGTTGTTGAATCTTGTTTTGGACTAAAGGAAACAGCAGAGGGTGCACCCCTCTATCCACATCGACGGGACCGCAGTGAAGGTGGAAAGCTTCAAGTTCCTTGTCGTACACATCACTGACTAACTGAAATGGTCCACCCACGCAGACAGTGTGGTGATGAAGGCTCAACAGAGCCTCTTCAACCTCAGGAGGCTGAAAAAATGTATTGGCACCTAAAACCCTCAAACTTTTACAGATGCACAATTGAGAGCATCCTGTTGGGCTGTATCACCGCCTGGCAACTGCACTGCCCGCAACTGCAGGGCTCTCCAGAGGATGGTGCGGTCTGCCGAACGCATTATCGGGGGCAAACTACCCACCCTCCAAGACACCTCAGCACCCGATGTCACAGGAAGGCCAAAAATATCATCAAGGAGTGTGCAAAGCTGTCATCAAGGCAATGGGTGGCTATTTGAAGAATCTCAATGCGAGCCGGGTCAGAAAGGACACGCTCGGTGTGGGAATGTGGTGAGGAAACATGGCCGGAGTTTCCATGACATCCTGGATGGAGGATGGAGGGTGTCTGCACGTTCCAGAACACACAGGGTTTCCATACATATTCCCTGGTCTCCCAGGATTCATAGGTTCACTAACACAAGGGTTAAACAAGGATATATAAGTAAGTTCATGTGAGTAGATGTTTCAAACTGGCTGATTGTCAGGGAGCCATAATATATCAGGAGAGTACGGAAAAATAATACATTTACATATACAGTGCATTCAGAAAGTATTTAGACTCCTAGACTTTTTCCACATTTGGTTATTATTAAAATGGATTAAATCTCATCTACACAAAATACCACATAATGACAAAGCGAAAAACAGGTTTTTAGAATTTCATGCTAGAAAATTAAAACCTTATTTACGTAAGTATTCAGACCCTTTGCTATGAGACTCAACATTTTTCTCAGGTACATCCTGTTTCCTTTGATCATCCTTGAGATGTTTCTGCAACTTGATTGGAGTCCACCTGTGGTAAATTCAATTGATTGGAAAGGCACACACCTGTCTATATAAGGCTCCACAGTTGACAGTGCATGTCAGAGCAAAAACCAAGCCATGAGGTCGAAGGAATTGTCCGTAGAGCTCCGAGACAGGATTGTGTCGAGGCACAGATCTGGTGAAGGGTACCAAAACATTTCTACAGCATTGAAGGTCCCCAAGAACACAGTGGCCTCCATCATTCTTAAATGGATGAAGTTTGGAACCACCAAGACTCTTCGTAGAGTTGGCCGCCCGGCCAAACTGAGTAATCGGGGGAGAAGGTCCTTGGTCAGGGAGGTGACCAAGTACCCGATGGTCACTCTGACAGAGCTCCAGAGTTCCTCTGTGGAGATGGGAGAACCTTCCAGAAGGACAACCATCTCTGCAGCACTCCACCAATCAGGCCTTTATGGTAGAGTGGCCACTCCTCAGTAAAAGACACAAGACCGCCCACTTTGAGTTTGCCAAAAGGTACCTAAAGACTCTCAGATCATGAGAAACAAGTATCTCTGGTCTGATGAAACCAAGATTGAACTATTTGGCCTGAATGCCAAGCGTCACGTCTGGAGGAAACCATGCACCATCCCTACGGTGAAGCATGGTGGTGGCAGCATCTTGCTGTGGTGATATTTTTCAGCGGCAGAGACTGGGAGACTTGTCAGGATCGAGGGAAAGTTGAACAGAGCAAAGTACAGAGAGCTCCTTGATGAAAACCTGCTCCAGAGCGCTCAGGACCTCAGACTGGAGCGAAGGTTAACCTTCCAACAGGACAACGACCCTAAGCATACAGCCAAGACAATGCAGGGGTGGCTTCGGGACTAGTCCCTGAATGTCCTTGAGTGGCCCAGCCAGAGCCCGGAATTGAACCCGATCAAACATCTCTGTGATAGATCTGAAAATAGCTGTGCAGTGACACTCCCCATCCAACCTGACAGTGCTTGAGAGGATCTGCGGAGAAACTCCCCAAATACAGGTCTGCCAAGCTTGTAGCGTCATACCCAAGAAGAATCGAGGCTGTAATCGCTACCAAAGGTGCTTCAACAAAGTACTGAGTAAAGGGTCTGAATATTTACAGTACCAGTCAAAAGTTTGGACACACCTACTCATTCAAGGGTTTTTCTTTATTTTTACTATTTTCTACGTTGTGGCGAACCAGTTTCATCATAGCGCTTGATGGTTTTTGCGACTGCGCTTGAAAAAACGTTCAAAGTTCTTAATGTTCTATATTGACTGACCTTAATGTCTTAAAGTGATGATGGACTGTTGTTTCTCTTTGCTTATGTGAGCTGTTCTTGCTATAATATGGTATTTTACCAAATAGGGCTATCTTCTGTGTACCCCCCTACCTTGTCACTACACAACTGATTGGCTCAAACGCATTAAGAAGGAAATAAATTCCACAAATTAACTTTTAAGAAGGCACAGCTGTTAATTGAAATGCATTCCAGGTGACTACCTCATGAAGCTGGTTGAGAGAATGCCAAGGGTGTGCAAAGCTGTCATCAAGGCAAAGAGTGGCTATTTGAAGAATCTCAAATATAAAATATATTTAGATTTGTTGAAAACTTTTTTGTTTACTACATGATTCCATATGTGTTGTTTCATAGTTTTGATGTCTTTGCTATTATTTTGCAATGTAAAAAATAGGAAAAATAAAGAAGAACCCTTGAATGAGTAGGTGTGTCCAAACTTTTTACTGGTAGTGTATGTAAATGTATATTTCAGTTTTTTATTTGTAATCTAAAAACCTGTTTTTGCTTTGTCATTATGGGGTATTGTGTGTAGATGTATTGATTTATTTTTCATCTATGTGATGTGCACTGCTCAGAACACCGGAAGAATTATCACAGAATTATCACTGTGAATTATTGTAATGTTTGTTTGTGTAAATTAAGGGTTGCCAACTGGTGATTTGACACACATAAAATGTAATTAATTCATCATGATAGTATTGATCCAAATAATGATGAAGATTTTTCAGTAAACAATTGGATAAACAAAGTTAATCACACATGACAAACATGGAATCGGAATTGGGCATGGGTGCTCTCTGTTGCTGGGCAGGAACTTGATTGGTTCCTTTCGCTGGGTTTGTGTGTATTAAGTGGGGATCAGACCTCGGGTCGAATTCCTCGCTCTTACCTAATCCATGGCTGTCCTACCTTATCAGAGACTGAAACCAGACTGTTGCCTTTTGCCTCTCTCCTCAAACAAAGTCCTGAGAGCAGAGTCAGAGTTGAACAGCGTTCAGACTAATCATGAGTAAATACAGCATGACTGGAGGGGAGAGAGGAGTTGAGTTTGGTTATGTTTGAGAGATTGAGTGTGGACCTGTCATGTCCAACAATCAATCTTCAGGTCAAGCCAGGGTGAGCCGGGGTTGAACAGAGTTTAAACTGAACATGATTATTTTTGCATGACAAGGGCTTGATTGATTGTACTACTATTGATTCTAAACTGAATAAAAGTCAAATTTAGCCGCTATCATAGACAAAGGAAGTGGGCGGAGCGGTAGAGAGGGGGAAACTGAGGATGGTGGTGGGGGAACCCAAGAGGGAGGGGCTTTATGCTAAGATGTATGTGAATATGACGATATAAACGGAGAGCTGAGAGGTAGACGTGAGATGCTTTGCAAATCATCTCGGCTTTTGTCTATTTGTAATAAAGTATCTTAATTCTAAAAAAATTCTGAAATAATTTTGATTTTTTGATTAGTATAAGGACTACATTTTCCACATCAATAGAAAGCAATTTTCAGCCATGACTGTACATAGTCTTGAACTAGAATGGCAATGCTATCCAATTTTAGATAATCATTTTACCCATTGTTTATAAGGGTTGCCCACTAGAGATACAAGTGTCTTGTTTTTACTATGATAATGAAAACATGAAATTAACAGTATCACCTTTCAATATACTAAAATATGCTACAATGTACATAGGTCACTGACTGTTTTCTAATTCTTTGATTTCCTCTATTTTCAACAGCAGTGCCTAAATATGCAAGCATCAGAGATCCTGGATCAGAATGGCTGTACCAGCACAAGCATGCCCCTAGTGGTGCAGGACCCTAACTACAGCTTCTACTTGCCTGAGCTCCCAGGCTTGGTCACAAACGTAGATACTACACCACCCGTCCCACTCATCAACAGCTTCAATGGGATGGTTCCCCCTGACAACCTCAACCAAATGACTCTGAAAGCCCCGGAGCTCAACGCAACCTACACCACAGACAGCCTCTGTGAGCTGTTCTACACTGACCCCTCAAACACAAAACCAAGCTCCCCCATGTTACCCTGTACTTCCAATGAGGCCTACCCACTGGAGGAAGTGAGACACAAACCCCTGGAACCGTCAGAAATACATGTCCCCCAATTTTCCCTGACCGATGGACACAAGACTGCTACAGAGTTCCCTGACTCTGACTCCGGTCTGTCAATGGATACAAGCCCCAATGTCAGCTCGCCTAGGAAATCCCATCAGGACGATGGTGCTATGGGATACAGCGACTCAGACCTGGAGGAGATGGACAGCAACCCAGGCAGCAACCAGTCTGAGTACAGAGATATGTTCTCACTGTCTCTCCATGGAGAAGAACAACAGTCCTCCACTTACAACGACGATCCATCATCGCATCTTCCGGCAAACAGCCTACCCTGCACAAAAAGTGAGCTCGTAGAGGGCAACGGCCACAAACTGCGCCCCTTCACCAAAGATAAGCCGAGGAGGCGCTCTGCAGGCCGCCAGTCCCGTCTGTCCAGAGACGAACACCGGGCCAAGGCCCTGGGGATCCCCTTTGCTGTGGAGCTCATTATCAACCTGCCTGTGGACGACTTCAATGACCTTATGTCCAAGCACCAGCTTAACGAGGCCCAGCTAGTCCTGGTCCGAGACATCCGCCGACGGGGAAAGAACAAGGTGGCAGCCCAGAACTGCCGCAAGCGCAAGATGGAGAGCATCTCGGGCCTGGAGGGGGAGCTTGACGCCCTGCGCGACAAGAAGGAGCGCTTGCTCAGGGAGAGGGCCCAGATGGACGGCAGTCTGAAGGAGCTAAAGGAGCAGCTGGGGAGTCTGTACCTGGAGGTGTTCAGTCTGCTGAGAGACGAGGAGGGGAAGCCCTACTGTCCCAGTGACTACTCCCTCCAGCAGACCTCCGATGGCAGGATGTTCCTCGTGCCACGCGTTAAAAAGACACTTGAGGGTGACGACAAATAGTCTCTTCCAGAACCCATTGCACTGCTTTCATTACTTTGGTTCATACCTACTCTACAAGACTACCATGCTCAAAGTTCTATGCTAGACTATCGATTTTATATATGTTGCTTGAGGAGTAGTGAAACAGAGTGTTATTTAGCTTAATTACACTTGGTTAATGCAAAAATATTGTCAATGTTGAAATTTCTCCTTATTTTGTACAACAATACTTTTTTTTGTTCCTTTCCTCAAAGCTTTGCAAATAGATTAGTACCCTATTTGCTATTGAGACATGATGACGTCTGTATGTCTGTATGTCTGTATGTATGTATGTATGTATGTAAATACAGTACCAGTCAAAAGTTTGGACACACCTATTCATTAAAGGGTTTTTCTTTATTTTTACTATTTTCTACCTTGTGGAATAATAGTGAAGACATCCAAACTATGAAATAACACATATGGAATCATGTAGTAACCAAAAAAGAATCACAAATATTTTTATATTTGTGATTCTTCAAAGTAGCCACCCTTTGCCTTGATGACAGCTTTGCACGCTTTTGGCATTCTCTCAACCAGCTTCACCTGGAATGCTTTTCCAACAGTCTTGAAGGAGTTCCCACATATGTGAGGACTTGTTGGCTGCTTTTCCTTCACTCTGACGTCTGACTCATCCCAAACCGTCTCAATTGGTTAGAGGTCGGGTGATTGTGGAGGCTAGGTCATCTGATGCAGCACTCCATCACTCTCCTTCTGGGTAAAATAGCCCTTACACAGCCTGGAGGTATTGGGTCATTGTCCTGTTGAAAAACAAATGATAGTCCCACTAAGCGTATCGCTGCAGAATGCTGTGGTAGCCATGCTGGTTAAGTGTGCCTTGAATTCTAAATAAATCACAGACAGTGTCACCAGCAAAACACCATCACGCCTCATCCTCAATGCTTCACGGTGGGAACTACACATGCGGAGATCATCCGTTCACCTACTCTGCGTCTCACAAAGACACGACGGTTGGAACCAAAAATCTCCAAAGGACAGATTTCCACCGGTCTAATGTCCGTTGCTTGTGTTTCTTAGCCCAAGCAAGTCTCTTCTTATTATTGGTGTCCTTTAGTAGTGGTTTCTTTGCAGCAATTTGACCATGAAGGCCTGATTCACACTGTCTCCTCTGAATAGTTGATGTTGAGATGTGTCTGTTACTTGAACTCTGAAGCATTTATTTGGGCTGCAATTTCTGAGGCTGGTAACTAATGAACTTATCCTCTGCAGCAGAGGTAACTCTGGGTCTTCCTGCCCTGTGCCGGTCCTCATCAGAGCCAGTTTCATCAAAGCGCTTGATGATTTTTGCAACTGCACTTGAAGAAACGTTCAAAGATCTTGAAATTTTCCGGATTGACTGACCTTCATGTTTTAAAGTAATGATTGACTGTCGTTTCTCTTTGCTTATTTGAGCTGTTCTTGCCATAATATGGACTTGGTCTTTTAACAAATAGGGCTATTTTCTGTATGCCACCCCTACCTTGTCACAACGCAACTGATTGGCTCAAACCCGTTAAGAAGGAAAGTAATTCCACAACTTAACTTTTAAGAAGGCACACCTGTTAATTGAAATGCATTCCAGGTGAAGCTGGTTGAGAGAATGCCAAGAGTGTGAAAAAATGCTGTCATCAAGGCAAAGGGTGGCTACTTTGAAGAAACTCAAATATAAAATATATTTGGATTTGTTTTAACACTTTTTTTTGGTTACTAGATGATTCCATGTGTGTTATTTCATAGTTTTGATGTCTTCACTACTATTCTACAATGTAGAAAATAGTAAAACATTAAGAAAAACCCTTGAATGAGTAGGTGTCCAAACTTTTGACTGGTACTGTATTGTATATACAGTCCATTCTGAAAGTATTCAGACCCCTTCACTTTTCCCACATTTTGTTACTTTACAGCCTTATTCTAAAATGGATTACATTATTTGTTTACTCATCAATCTACACACAACATCCCATAATATTATTTTTTTGTGTACAAATGTATTAAAAATAAAAACAGAAATACATTATATACGTAAGGATTCAGACCCTTTGCCATGAGACTCGATATTGAGCTCAGGTGCATCCTGTTTCCATTGATCATCCTTGAGATGTTTCTAAAACTTGATTGGAGTCTACCTGTGGCAAATTCAATTGATTGGACATGATTTGGAAAGGCACACACCTGTCTGTAGTTTCCACCGTGAAGCATTGAGCAGGAGGTGTGATGGTGTTTTGCTGGTGACACTGTCTGTGATTTATTTAGAATTCAAGCACACTTAACCAGCATGGCTACCACAGCATTCTGCAGTGATACGCCATCCCATCTGGTTTGGGTCTGAATACTTTCCGAATGTACTGTATAATCATATTTTCTGTAAAGAAAAGTACCCCTTTTTTCTCCCCAATCTTAGTATGCATGTTATTTTGCTGCAAGTGCTTTTGTCTATTTTATACATGATTTTGCTTTAAATAACTGTATAACTGCTATGGTATTTCCTGACTCTCTTGTGTTTTATATTGAAATAAACTGCCTTATATAAATGTGAGGTTTCTCTTTCTATGCCCCATGAACACATACTACACACTCCATTAAAATGTTATACACATGGATACATGCTCTGTGTTGTTAAATTAATCATACCTAATCTATTTAATTGTATGCAAAACAAACACCAGCATTTTCTTTCCTTTGATCAACTTTACATTGGTCATGGACTCCCTCACTATTTCAAATAACCATTCCCTCAAAAGCCACAACCTTGAGTTAACAATTGACTGTTGGTTAACAGTTTAGATTGGAAAGGTCATCAGCTATTTAATTTGTAATCTCTCAAGTAGGTTAAAACAATACCCTCATCAGCACTTCCAGAGGAATTCTCATAAAGGACAATGACAGCCAACAAATATAATCTGAAGAACCTCAAAACCTTAGCATTCACTTTGAAGATCAGGGTGATGTTTCATATGATATACAGAACATTTGGAAAGTATGCAGACCCCTTGACATTTTCCAAATGTTGTTACGTTACAACCTTATTCTAAAATGGATTTAAAAATATATAAATAATAATCAATCTACACACAATACCCGATAATGACGAAGCGAAAACAGGTTTGTAATAATTTTTGGAAATGTATAAAAAATGATAATACAAAAATACCTTATTTACATAAGTATTCAGACCCTTTGCTATGAGACTCGAAAAATTGAGCTCAGGTGCATCCTGTTTCCATTGATCATCCTTGAGATGTTTCTACAACTTGATTGGAGTCTACCTGTGGCAAATTCAATTGATTGGACATGATTTGGAAAGGCACATATAAGGTCTATATAAGGTCTCACAGTTGACAGTGCATGTCAGAACAAAAACCAAGCCATGAGGTCAAAGGAATTATCCGTAGAGCTCGGAGACAGGATTGTGTCGAAGCACAGATCTGGGGAAGGTACCAAAACATTTCTGCAGCATTGAAGGTCCCCAAGAACACAGTGGCCTCCATCATTCTTAAATGGAAAAAGTTTGGAACCACAAAGACTCTTCCTAGAGCTGGCTGCCCGGCCAAACTGAGCAATCGGGAGAGAAGGGCCTTGGTCAGGGAGGTGACCAAGAACACGATGGTCACTCTGACAGAGCTGCACAGTTCCTCTGTGGAGATGGTTGTCCTTCTGGAAGGGTCTCCCATTTCTGCAGCACTCCACCAATCAGGTCTATATGGTAGAGTGGCCAGATGGAAGCCACTCCTCAGTAAAAGGCACATGACAGCCCACCGTTCCTACAGTGAAGCATGGTGGTGGCAGCATCATGCTGTGGGGGGTTTGAGTGGCAGGGACTAGGAGACTAGTCCGGATCGAGGAAAAGATGAACGGAGCAAAGTACAGAGAGATCCTTGATGAAAACCTGCTCCAGAGCGCTAAGGACCTCAGACTGGGGCGAAGGTTCACCTTCCAACAGGACAACGACCCAAAGCACACAGCCAAGACAACGCAGGGATGGCTTCGGGACAAGTCTCTGAATGTCCTTGAGTGGCACAGCCAGAGCCCGGACTTGAACCCGATCGAACATCTCTGGAGAGACCTGAAAATAGCTGTACAGCAACACTCCCCATCCAACCTGACAGAGCTTGAGAGGATCTGCAGAGAATAATGGGAGAAACTCCCCAAAAACAGGTGTGCCAAGCTTGTAGCGTCATACCCAAGAAGACTCGATGCTGTAATCGCTGCCAAAGGTCCTTCAACAAAGTACTGAGTAAAGGGTCTGAATACTTATGTACATCTGATATTTCAGTTTTTTATTTGTAATACATTTGCAAACATTTCTGTTTTTGCGTTGTCATTATGGGGTATTGTGTGTAGATTGATGAGGGAAAAAAACTATTCGTAACGTAACAAAGTGGAAAAAGTCAAGGGGTCTGAATATTTTCAGAGTATTGGTAACCATCTATACGCAATGTGAAAATAAACATTTGTATAGTGAAGTGTAGACTAAATTACACATTTTAATTAAATTAGACCTTCGATTCAAATTCAATTCAAATTCTGCTTCCTGTAAGGCGTGTGCAATTCAAATTCAAGAGTTTAATTGAAATTCAAGAGCAATTTGCAACTAAATTCTGAATCGACCCCAACCATGCTAACTAGGGGAGGATACCCCATGTTCTTGAAGTATACAACAGATAAAATGACGGGTGTTTTCATGTAAGGCTTTGTTGAAATTTGTGCAAATAAAGGTTGAAAGATCATCTCCACCCCATTTATATTGTTCTCCTCCTTTCATGTCTAAGTGGAGGTTCATTACCCTTACCGTAAAAACAGTCTTCTGGCAAACAGTTGTCGCAAAACTTTGGCCAATTTGCCACAAATGTGTGGCAAGCTCATATTTTCACATGCAAATTAGTTTTGTCGCAAACTGTTGCGGTAAATTTGCGGAACATTCTGTTTGCTGCAAACTCAGTATGAATATGCACATTAGACCAGGTTTTTGGTTACTGTGTGTTAAACATTGAAATGTTTGAACATAAACCAAGTCACAAAACTTTAAATTAACTTACTACACAGAGAAAAAAATTAAATATACTAAATGTAGTAAATATTCTAAACAACATGTATTCAATGTCTTTAACAGATAAAACAAAGTAATCCAATACAACTTGAAATCATCAGCATGGTAATGGAGAAAAAATACAGGATATTTCCCAAATAAATTGTTTAATATTTTTATGTAGCTACAACATTTACATGAGAGAAATGGGAACACTATGAGGACGTTGACCTTAGGATGTTTAAAGGGACAACTACATCATATTATTTACATGAGCCAAGTGATAACTGAGCAATAGATTAACCAATGGAAGTTGAAAAGATAATTAACAACATTTTAATAATTAAAACAACAAAAACTAAATCAAACCCAGTTCCGAACTATTGCCTTTTTGAGTGAACTTTGGAGATGTTCCCTGTGGAAGTCCTTCGTCCAAAGCTTGTTAAATGCATGCACTGAAACAAAACAAAATTAGGATACTGAAAACAATTACTGAAAACTATTAATATTTTAAAAGGTAGAAATTGAGTTATGCCTAATATGGCAATTCGGTCCGTGTGTTTAAGGGTAATTCCTATTTTATTAATCTCATCAAGGTCAAACAAGGAAATTAATAGTTGTATATTTTTTCTAGTTGAACACCAAAATGAAAATTGGATATCAACTTGTTTTCTCGTTTATTGTTTCCAAATTGGGCATCGAGTCACAGAAAACAGATAATGACAAAATGTGTCAAATTTGTTCATACCTTTAAGTACATGCCCCTTAATATAATATTCACGGTGTATAGCTGGTGTGTTTTGAGTCCGGGTTGAGCTGCAATGTCGGCAGCACAGAGAAATTATTTGACATTTATGTGACAGGAAGATCAAAATAGTAATGTTAGCTAAGATGCTTAACTTATCATGAAGTTAGCATGCCAATAGAACGAACTCAACAACAACTGAACAAAGTTTGATTGCACTACGTGGCTAGCTAGCATTAGCCGGCTAAGGTTACTGCTGACTAGCTAGCAAGCTGGTTAACTGTCTAGCTAGCAGTCTGGCTAGTGGAAGTAAGTTAGTCCCTCATGCTAGCTTAACCTGCTACAAGTTGAAGTGGCCTGGCCAGAGGTACCTGCTTCAGAAAAGTGAGATTTCTACATTACTTTCTGTAGCTAACTTAGCTAGATCTTCTCTTTGACTGGTGCTTATTGACTGAGTAGGCTAATAATGAACTGCAGTTACTGTAAATTGTTACTGATAGGTGCCTGCAGGAGAAGGACACAGTATGGCATCTGACCAGATAATCATGAACTTCATCCAGTTACATCAGCCAATACAGTAAGTTAAAATCAGACTTTTTATTGGTGTGGGTATAATCCACAAACCTTTCCTGCTTACTGAAAGGCAGATGTAGAAAAGGCATAATAATGTTTTTCAAAATGTTTACAAATGTATTAAAAATGAAAAGCTGAAATGTCTTGAGTTAATAAGTATTCAGCCCCTTTGTTATAGCAATCCTAAATAAGTCCAGGAGTAAACACATTTGCTTAACAAGTCACACTGACAAGAGTAGTAGGTTAAGGCCCAGTTCTCTGTGACATTTTAGAGACAGCAATCCTAAATAAGTCCAGGAGTAAACACATTTGCTTAACAAGTCACACTGACAAGAGTAGTAGGTTAAGGCCCAGTTCTCTGTGACATTTTAGAGACACACTTGCTTATGCCCACCCACACACTCGTGAAGTAGTTTCACTTTCACACAGAAACGGAGAACAAAGAAGAATGAACGTTGAGAGGGAATTGATTAAAGAAAAGAAGAAGAAGAAAAATGAATTGGGAATTTATTAAAATAATTATTAAAGGTTAAATATGTTAAAGGTTGGAAACAGTGGGAAATATACACTGGAAGATATTAAAGGGTGAATGCCGCAGCCCGTCTGGTGTTCAACCTTCCCAAGTTCTCTCACGTCACCCCCCTCCTCCACACACTCCACTGGCTTCCAGTTGAAGCTCGCATCCGTTACAAGACCATGGTGCTTGCCTTTGGAGCAGCGAGGGGAACGGCACCTCTGTACCTTCGGGCTCTGATCAGTCCCTACACCCAAACGAGGGCATTGCGTTAAACCACCTCTGGCCTGCTGGCTCCCCTTCCTCTGCGGAAGCATAGTTCCCGCTCAGCCCAGTCAAAACTGTTCGCTGCTCTGGCACCCCAATGGTGGAACAAGCTCCCTCACGACGCCAGGACAGCGGAGTCACTCACCACCTTCCGGAGACATTTGAAACCCCACCTCTTTAAGGAATACCTGGGATAGGATAAAGCAATCCTTCTACCCCCACCCCCCACACACACAGCAGAGTCGCTCACCACCTTCCGGAGACATTTGAAACCCCACCTCTTTAAGGAATACCTGGGATAGGATAAAGTAATCCTTCTACCCCCCCCCCCCCCCCCCACCCCACAGCGGAGTCACTCACCACCTTCCGGAGACATTTGAAACCCCACCTCTTTAAGGAATACCTGGGATAGGATAAAGCAATCCTTCTACCCCCACCCCCCACACACACAGCGGAGTCGCTCACCACCTTCCGGAGACATTTGAAACCCCACCTCTTTAAGGAATACCTGGGATAGGATAAAGTAATCCTTCTACCCCCCCCCCACCCCCCCCCCACCCCACAGCGGAGTCACTCACCACCTTCCGGAGACATTCGAAACCCCACCTCCTTAAGGAATACCTGGGATAGGATAAAGTAATCCTTCTACCCCCCCTACCCCCCCCCCCTCACACACAGCGGAGTCGCTCACCACCTTCCGGAGACATTTGAAACCCCACCTCTTTAAGGAATACCTGGGATAGGATAAAGTAATCCTTCTACCCCCCCCCCCCCCCCCCCCCCAAAAAAAAAAAAAAAAAAAAAATTAATTGTAAAGTGGTTATCCCACTGGCTATAGGGTGAATGCATCAATTTGTGAGTCGCTCTGGACTAGAGCGTCTGCTAAATGACGTAAATGTGCCCTTGAGCAAGGCACTTAACCCTAATTGCTCCTGTAAGTCGCTCTGGATAAGAGCGTCTGCTAAATGACTAAAATGTAAATGTAAATGATTAGAGTAATGCAGTAAAATGGTTAACAATGTTATTATGTGGTTTGCTTTAAGGTACGATGCATATAGACTATGTTTGTTAAGCTTAGAGGAACAAGGCCTTAGGGCCTATAGGAGGTTGATAATGAAATGTTATAATGATTAAATGTTTAAGTTGGTAGATATTTAAGATGTAATGGGGGGTAATAAGTTTGGTTGGAGTAAGATTAGAATTGAGCGGAGTAAGGAAGGTTAATGTAGAAAAATTACTGTTTTAAAAGTTGAAGGTAATTAAGTATGTTAAGGGAGTTAGTTGGATTTGGAAATCCCTAGGTTAGAGCAGTCAAGGGGTTGACGCGGACATCCTGCTTAGGTGAGAAAAAGGTGGGAGTTATGGGGGCTGAAAAAGCATTTTTGAACGATGGCCTCATTAGGTGTTAACCACTGGATGCGTCATTGGGGTAGATGGTAGCCTCAATGAGTTAGCAGAAAGAAAAAGTGAGGGTATAAAGGAGGCATGGTTTTGGAGACGAGAGAACTCTCTTTGAGCTTGCTAACAGAACCTGTCGACTGCTGGAAGATTTTTTTGCCGTAGCTTTTTAGCTTGAAATGCATTTAGATTTTTACTATACTTGGTTTTTATTTTTAAGGTTGCCTTATTGATAGAAGTGTGTTAAAGTAGTTGTTTGAGTTTTTAGACACCATCTGAGGGACTGATTATCCTGAGGGGGGAGCCAAAAAGCTCTTTAGAAGGTAACTTAATTTCTATTCCTATGAAATCTCCTGACTTACTTAATGATAAAGTTTATAAGATGGACTTTATCGATATCTGGATGCATTACACGAACACAGACATTCTTGTTTTCTCAGAGACTTGGTTAAATTATTCAATCATGGATAAGGACATTGACATTGCTAATTACAACATTTTTAGATGTGATAGGCAGAGAAAAGGTGGAGGGTGGGGGGGGGGGGGTGATGTATGTGAAATCCACTTTTGTGGCATCATGTGCTCTTAATATTACTATACCCCAGAAATTTGAAATCCTTGTTTTAGATGTGACCATGAGCCAAAACGTGTATGTATTTGTTGCTGGAGTGTATAGGCCTCCTGCTGCTTTAGTTGATGCGATTAGTATCATAGCTGAGCATTTAAAACCTTTTCTATCATCTGAACTGTTGGTCTTAGGTGACTTTAACCTGGACTGGCTGACACCTATCTCAGATAACTTTAAGAACATTTGTCTTGATCTTAATCTAACCCAGCTAATCATAAAACCCACCCGGTTAAATGTGAAAAATCTAGATAGATCCTCATTAGATTTAATTCTCACAAATAACCCCCATAAGTACATGTCTTTTGGGGTATCCCCTGTAGCTCAGTTGGTAGAGCATGGCGCTTGCAACACCAGGGTTGTGGGTTCGTTTCCCACAGGGGGCCAGTATGAAAATGTATGTACTCACTAACTGTATGTCGCTCTGGATAAGAGCAATTGCTAAATTACTTAAATGTAATAATGGTGAGGATACTACATGAATTGCTATGACAATTGGCCTACTTTTCTGAATGTATACCTACCACCTTTTAGGGGGGCTGATGATCAATGATACAGAGAAAGTCTGATATTGCTTGATTACTGATTTACCCCACACTCTCGCTCATTCACAGGACCATTCAAACAGTCCAGTCACTCAGCCCTATCCAGAAGCTCTCAAGGTCCTACACTACTTCCTCCTACAACACCCTGATGAGAAGCAAAAAGCCTGGGGTGCCAGGCCTGTGGGAGAAAGTGGGAACAGAACTCATCACAGTGCATAAAGTGCCGGGCAGAGGGTCTACCAGAAACCCAGCGGGAGGTCGGTCTGGAGGCGATGAAGGATCTCCTACCTTGACATTTTTCGAAACTTTTTTTCCAGTGTTAATGTTTCTGAAAGTTAAGCACAGAATAGGCTACAGTTCTACAGTTACAGTAGAATTGAAAATGTGTTTGACAGTAGTCACTATGTTCCATTATAGGCCATATCAAGATGCATTGTCACAGCACAGTGGTATCACTCGCTGATGTGTGTAGATCGATCAGTGCCGAGCAGCTACTTTTCCTGGGGTCCTGCAAAATTAAGGCAGTTATACAATGTAAAAACATTACAATACATTCACAGATTTCACAACACACTGTGTGCCCTCAGGACCCTACTCCACCACTACCACTACCACATATCTACAATACAAAATCCATGTGTACGTGTGTGTATGCATGTATCTGTGCCTATGGTTGTGTTGCTTCACAGTCCCTGCTGTTCCATAAGGTGTATTTTTATCTGTTTTTTAAATCTAATTTTACTGCTTGCATAAGTTACTTGATGTGGAATAGAGTTCCATGTAGTCATGGTTCTATGTAGCACTGTGCGCCTCCTATAGTCTGTTCTGGATTTGGGGAATGTGAAGGGACCTCTTGTGGCATGTCTTGTGGGGTATGCATGGGTGTCTGAGCTGTGCGGCAGTAGTTCAAACAGACAGCTCGGTTCATTCAACATGTCAATACCTCTCACAAATGCTGGGGTCCTCTGTAGCTCAGCTGGTAGAGCACGGCGCTTGTAACGCCAAGGTAGTGGGTTCGATCCCCGGGACCACCCATACACAAAAAAAATTATGCATGCATGACTGTAAGTCGCTTTGGATAAAAGCGTCTGCGAAATGGCATATTATATTATCACTGGGGCCAAGCTTCCTGCCATCCAGGACCTCTATACCAGGCAGTGTCAGAGGAAGGCCCTAAAAATTGCCAAAGACTCCAGCCACCCTAGTCATAGACTGTTCTCTCAGCTACTGCACGGCAAGCGGTACCGGAGCGCCAAGTCTAGGTCCAAAAGGCTTCTTAACAGCTTCTACCCCCAAGCCATAAGACTCCTGAACAGCTAAACGAATGGCTACCCGGACTATTTGCATTGTCACCACCTATTTTACGCTGCTGCTACTTTCTGTTTATTATCTATGCGTAGTCACTTTACCTTTACCTACATGTACATATTACTTCAATTACCTCGACTAACCTGTGTCCCCGCACATTGACTCTGTACCGGTACCCCCTGTATATAGCCTCACTACTGTTATTTTAATGTTGCTCTTTAATTATTTTTTATTTTTTACTTATCTATTTTTTTAAACTTCAGTTTATTTTAGTAAATACTTTCTTAACACATATTCTTCTTAAAACTGCATTGTTGGTTAAGGGCTTGTAAATAAGCATTTCACTGTAAGGTCTACACCTGTTGTATTCGGTGCATGTGACAAATACAATTTAATTTGATTTGATTTGATGAAGTCAATCTCTCCTCCAGTTTGAGCCAGGAGAGATAGACATGCATATTATTAATGTTAGCTCTCTGTGTACATCCAAGGGCCAGCCGTGCTTCCCTGTTCTGAGCCAACTGCACCTGACCACACGACTGAACAGTAGTCCAGGTGCGACAAAACTAGGACATGTAGGACCTGCCTTGTTTTTAGTGCTCTTAAGAAGGTAGAGCAGCACTTTATTATGGACTTCTCCCCATCTGAGCTACTGTTGTATCAATATGTTTTGACCATGACAGTTTACAATCCAGGGTTACTCCAAGCAGTTTAGTCACCTCAACTTGCTCAATTTCCACATTATTTATTACAATATTTAGTTGAGGTTTAGGGTTTAGTGAATGATTTGTCCCAAATACAAAGCTTTTAGTTTTAGAAATATTTCAAATCAAATCAAATCTTATTTGCCACATGTGCCGAATACAACAGGTGTAGACATTACAGTGAAATGCTTACTTTGTCAATAACTGCTGGTGCGCGATGTCTAATATTAAAGAAGTCTCGAGGTATTGCTCGCCTGAGGTAGAGTACCTCATGATAAGCTGTAGACCACACTATCTACAATGGCTTGCGAAAGTATTCACCCTCTTGGCATTTTTCATATTTTGTTGCCTTACAACCTGGAATTAAAATGGATTTTGGGGGGGTTTGTATCATTTGATTTACAGAACATGCCTACCACCTTGAAGATGCAAAATAGTCTCTATTGTGAAACAAACAATAAATAAGACAAAAAAAACTGGAAACTTGAGCATGCGTAACTATTCACCCCTCCAAAGTCAATACTTTGTAGAGCCACCTTTTGCATCAATTACAGCTGCAAGTCTCTTGGGGTATGTCTCTATAAGCTTGGCACATCTAGCCACTGGGATTTTTGCCCATTCTTCAAGGCAAAACTGCTCCAGCCCCTTCAAGTTGGATGGGTTCCGCTGGTGTACAGCAATCTTTAAGTCATACCACAGATTCTCAATTGGATTGAGGTCTGGGCTTTGACTAGGCCATTGTCGTATCGGGTGAATGGTGGCAATTATTGCTGATAAACAAAGGAGTCCGCTCATACTGAACTTTGATCATAAGGTTTATTCAGATCACAAGCTTCAGCATAAGTGACAGATGTCATGACATCCGGAGAGCGACGCCTCAGAATGGCCGCTCTGTCTCTCTTCTTCGTTTAACCCCTACTTATAAACAATGCAAAAAGATGGGCTCCCTCTTCTGGCCAATCACCAGTCTCCCCTGTCTACAACACACTTCCTGTCTGTTGTATGTGGCGTTACACTAAAACATTCCCTCTTGATACTAAAATCAACATTCTTTCAGTTCCACTTAAAAACATTAACAACGTCATAATCTCAATACACGACATATCCCTCCTTCAAGACGAACTAAAAGTCTCGAAAACAAACAGAATAGGATTATGACAAGTGACAATTTATGTTATTGAGTATCTTTAACATTAAACCAAAAAACATTTTCCTCTAGAGTGTATATACCTTTCTATGAAATATGAAGAACTGTTTATGAAGTGTGAATACATTACTATGAAATATGAACAAATCTTTATGGAGTGTAAGAGCGAAAAACTGTCCGGCAACCTTCGTTATCCATCCATCAATCAAGACAGTAAAATTATCTCACGGTCCCTCTGCCCCAGGCAACCACCTCGGTACTCCCGATTAGCTCATAAACAATGTAAATGCATTTGAAACTATGATGCAATTAAATACACATGTAAGCCCCTGCAAACAAAATCCTATCCAAAAAATATCCACTCTAAGGCTGGTCAACCCATTGGACCCTACAGCGGACCTCTCCCTGCCTAGACTCCCTGTCCCTAAACATCACCGAAATAAACAAAAACATCTAAGATCCTCACATGTATTCAATAACATCAAATATCCTTCTACAAAAATTAATCCCTAAGGCTATGACACAAATTATGTATTACACATGTCTATATTTCATTGCAGACACTGGAATGTAGTCCACTACACTTCATCTCCCCGTAGTCTCCTCTTCCAATGGATTGTTGATGATGGAATCGGCCACACCCTCCTTGTTTCATCTCCTCCAGTCATATTGTCCCTTCATATTGTCCTTGTTTGAGTATTTCAATCTCCACATGTCCCCCAAATGCTTCTGGAAGAAAAGGAAAAACCAAACAGTATCTTTTGCAAAACAACACTTTCAAATTGAACATCAATATCAACTAAGAATAAAGAAATGATATATAAATGATGTATGAATCACATTAACCCATTTCCCCCCTTTGATTCATAAAATCATAACAAAATCACCCTAATATTGAAAAAAAATAAAATGAAAAATGATCAAAACATCAAAAATGATATTTATCCATTCAGTCCCTCTTGTCCATCTTCATCCAGATCAGGAACAGTCAACAACGGCATCTGAGTGTTGTCTCCAGGCATCACTCTCCAACCTATCTCAATAACATAGCTTTCTCAAAGGTCAGTAACAAATTACAAACATCACACACAGTGTTTATCAAAGCTGCCATTAAATGTAACCCATCACTGCCCCTACTGGCCTACCTGATCTTGCAACCAAGACTTCGCTGACTTCTCCTCCTTCAGATCTCCCAAACGCATCCCTTATATTCTTCAATGCATATATAACCCTAGTGATAATATCTGAACTATCTGGACTCAAAGTATACCTAACATTATCAATAGGATCTTCCCAAATGTTACACCATACCATGGAAAAAGTCCACCCCTTCTCCCTTAGATTTATCCTTCAATGATAGGCTTGAAGACTATGACATGTCTCCATGTCTCTTTTCATCCAATTTCAAACCTAGCTACATATTTCTGTGACCGGTGCTACCCCTCTTTTAATAGTAAAACCTCATATGGAAGCTTCAACGTTGACATGTAACAACATCCTGTCCATCCATAATGTAAGAATATATATGCTTTATCACCACAAACCCTCAAAATATCTCTAAAATTTCCCATAGTCACATTGTCAGGCAAAAGCTAATCTTTCACCATCAAAGTCCTGCTCTTCTTACTAACTGGAACATAAAAATTACATTATATTTGTCATCTCTAACCTTATGTTCATGCTTATCCAAAGTCATCATATAATCATCACAATCTGATATTCCCATAAACATACCCTTTCCATCATATGTTTTATTAGAACAACAACAACTTTTAGCCCTTACTGGTTTCACCTCAAATGCTTCAGTTACGCTGTTACCAGATTTTACTTCCCATCTAACAATTCAATCAATCAATCAATTTTATTTTATATAGCCCTTCTTACATCAGCTAATATCTCGAAGTGCTGTACAGAAACCCAGCCTAAAACCCCAAACAGCTAGTAATGCAGGTGTAGAAGCACGGTGGCTAGGAAAAACTCCCTAGAAAGGCGAAAACCTAGGAAGAAACCTAGAGAGGAACCAGGCTATGAGGGGTGGCCAGTCCTCTTCTGGCTGTGCCGGGTGAAGATTATAACAGAACCATGCCAAGATGTTCAAAAATGTTCATAAGTGACAAGCATGGTCAAATAATAATCAGGAATAAATCTCAGTTGGCTTTTCATAGCCGATCATTAAGAGTTGAAAACAGCAGGTCTGGGACAGGTAGGGGTTCCATAACCGCAGGCAGAACAGTTGAAACTGGAATAGCAGCAAGGCCAGGCGGACTGGGGACAGCAAGGAGTCACCACGGCCGGTAGTCCCGACGTATGGTCCTAGGGCTCAGGTCTCTCAGTTGGCTTTTCATAGCCGATCATTAAGAGTTGAAAACAGCAGGTCTGGGACAGGTAGGGGTTTCGTAACCGCAGGCAGAACAGTTGAAACTGGAATAGCAGCAAGGCCAGGCGGACTGGGGACAGCAAGGTGTCATCATGCCCGGTAGTCCTGACGTATGGTCCTAGGGCTCAGGTTCTCAGAGAGAAAGAGAGAACGAGAGAATTAGAGAGAGCATACTTAAATTCACACAGGACACTGGATAAGACAGGAGAAGTACTCCAGGTATAACCAACTAACCCCAGCCCCCCGACACATAAACTACTGCAGCATAAATACTGGAGGCTGAGACAGGAGCGGTCCGGAGACACTGTGGCCCCATCCGAAGAAACCCCCGGACAGGGCCAAACAGGAAGGATATAACCCCACCCACTCTGCCAAAGCACAGCCCCCGCACCACTAGAGGGATATCCTCAACCACCAACTTACAATCCTGAGACAAGGCCGAGTATAGCCCACAGAGGTCTCCACCACAGCACAAACCAAGGGGGGGGCGCCAACCCAGACAGGAAGATCACGTCAGTAACTCAACCCACTCAAGTGACGCACCCCTCCCAGGGACGGCATGAAAGAGCACCAGCAAGCCAGTGACTCAGCCCCTGCAACAGGGTTAGAGGCAGAGAACCCCAGTGGAGAGGGGAACCGGCCTGGCAGAGACAGCAAGGGCTGTTCGTTGCTCCAGAGCCTTTCCGTTCACCTTCACACTCCTGGGCCAGACTACACTCAATCATATGACCTACTGAAGAGATAAGTCTTCAGTAAAGACTTAAAGGTTGAGACCGAGTCTGCGTCTCTCACATGGGTAGGCAGACTGTTCCATAAAAATGGAGATCTATAGGAGAAAGCCCTGCCTCCCGCTGTTTGCTTAGAAATTCTAGGGACAATTAGGAGGCCTGCGTCTTGTGACCGTAGCGTACGTATTGGTATGTACGGCAGGACCAACTCGGAAAGATAGGTAGGAGCAAGCCCATGTAACGCTTTATAGGTTAACAGTAAAACCTTGAAATCAGCCCTTGCCTTAACAGGAAGCCAGTGTAGGGAAGCTAGCACTGGAGTAATATGATCAAATTTCTTGGTTCTAGTCAGGATTCTAGCAGCCGTATTTAGCACTAACTGAAGTTTATTTAGTGCTTTATCCGGGTAGCCGGAAAATAGAGCATTGCAGTAGTCTAACCTAGAAGTAACAAATGCATGGATAAATTTTTCTGCATCATTTTTGGACAGAAAATTTCTGATTTTTGCAATGTTACGTAGATGGAAAAAAGCTGTCCTTGAAACAGTCTTGATATGTTCGTCAAAAGAGAGATCAGGGTCAAGAGTAACGCCGAGGTCCTTCACAGTTTTATTTGAGACGACTTTACAACCATCAAGATGAATTGTCAGATTTAACAGAAGATCTCTTTGTTTCTTGGGACCTAGAACAAGCATCTCTGTTTTGTCCGAGTTTAAAAGTAAAACGTTTTCAGCCATCCACTTCCTTATGTCTGAAACACAGGCTTCTAGCGAGGGCAATTTTGGGGCTTCACCATGTTTCATTGAAATGTACAGCTGTGTGTCATCCGCATAGCAGTGAAAGTTAACATTATGTTTTCGAATAACATCCCCAAGAGGTAAAATATATAGTGAAAACAATAGTGGTCCTAAAACGGAACCTTGAGGAACACCGAAATGTACAGTTGATTTGTCGGAGGACAGACCATTCACAGAGACAAACTGATATCTTTCCGACAGGTAAGATCTAAACCAGGCCAGAACTTGTCCGTGTAGACCAATTTGGGTTTCCAGTCTCTCCAAAAGAATGTGGTGATCGATGGTGTCAAAGGCAGCACTAAGGTCTAGTAGCACGAGGACAGATGCAGAGCCTCGGTCTGACGCCATTAAAAGGTCATTTACCACCTTCACAAGTGCAGTCTCAGTGCTATGATGGGGTCTAAAACCAGACTGAAGCATTTCGTATACATTGTTTGTCTTCAGAAAGGCAGTGAGTTGCTGCGCAACAGCTTTTTCTAAAATTTTTGAGAGGAATGGAAGATTCGATATAGGCCGATAGTTTTTTATATTTTCCGGGTCAAGGTTTGGCTTTTTCAAGAGAGGCTTTATCACTGCCACTTTTAGTGAGTTTGGTACACATCCGGTGGATAGAGAGCTGTTTATTATGTTCAACATAGGAGGGCCAAGCACAGGAAGCAGCTCCTTCAGCAGTTTAGTAGGAATAGGATCCAGTATGCAGCTTGAAGGTTTAGAGGCCATGATTATTTTCATCATTGTGTCAAGAGATATAGTACTAAAACACTTAAGTGTCTCTCCCGATCCCAGGCCCTCGCAGAGCTGTGCAGATCCAGGACAGCTAAGCCCTGGAGGAATACGCAGATTCAAAGAGGAGTCCGTAATTTGCTTTCTAATGGTCATGATCTTTTCCTCAAAGAAGTTCATGAATTTATTACTGCTGAAGTGAAAGCCATCCTCTCTTGGGGAATGCTGCTTTTTAGTTAGCTTTGCAACAGTATCAAAAAGAAATTTTTGATTATTCTTATTTTCCTCGATTAAGTTGGAAAAGTAGGATGATCGAGCAGCAGTGAGGGCTCTTCGGTACTGCACGGTACTGTCTTTCCAAGCTAGTCGGAAGACTTCCAGTTTGGTGTGGCGCCATTTCCGTTCCAATTTCCTGGAAGCTTGCTTCAAAGCTCGGGTATTTTCTGTATACCAGGGAGCTAGTTTCTTATGACAAATGTTTTTCGTTTTTAGGGGTGCAACTGCATCTAGGGTATTGCGCAAGGTTAAATTGAGTTCCTCAGTTAAGTGGTTAACTGATTTTTGTCCTCTGACGTCCTTGGGTAGGCAGAAGGAGTCTGGAAGGGCATCAAGGAATTTTTGTGTTGTCTGAGAATTTATAGCACGACTTTTGATGCTCCTTGGTTGGGGTCTGAGCAGATTATTTGTTGCGATTGCAAACGTAATAAAATGGTGGTCCGATAGTCCAGGATTTTGTGGAAAAACATTAAGATCTACAACATTTATTCCATGGGACAAAACTAGGTCCAGAGTATGACTGTGGCAGTGAGTAGGTCCAGAGACATGTTGGACAAAACCCACTGAGTCGATGATGGCTCCGAAAGACTTTTGGAGTGGGTCTGTGGACTTCTCCATGTGAATATTAAAATCACCAAAAATTAGAATATGATCTGCTATGACTACAAGGTCTGATAGGAATTCAGGAAACTCAGAGAGGAACGCTGTATATGGCCCAGGAGGCCTGTAAACAGTAGCTATAAAAAGTGATTGAGTAGGCTGCATAGATTTCATGACTAGAAGCTCAAAAGATGAAAACGCCATTTTTTTTTTTGTAAATTGAAATTTGCTATCGTAAATGTTAGCAACACCTCCGCCCTTGCGGGATGCACGGGGAATATGGTCACTAGTGTAACCAGGAGGTGAGGCCTCATTTAACACAGCAAATTCATCAGGCTTAAGCCATGTTTCAGTCAGGCCAATCACATCAAGATTATGATCAGTGATTAGTTCATTGACTATGACTGCCTTTGAAGTGAGGGATCTAACATTAAGTAACCCTATTTTGAGATGTGAGGTATCACGATCTCTTTCAATAATGGCAGGAATGGAGGAGGTCTTTATCCTAATAAGATTGCTAGGGTGAACACCGCCATGTTTAGTTTTGCCCAACCTAGGTCGAGGCACAGACACAGTCTCAATGGGTATGGCTGAGCTGACTACACTGACTATGCTATTGGCAGACTCCACTAAGCTGGCAGGTTGGCTAACAGCCTGCTGCCTGGCCTGCACCCTATTTCACTGTGGGGCTAGAGGAGTTAGAGCCCTATCTATGTTGGTATATAAGAGGAGAGCACCCCTCCAGCTAGGATGGAGTCCGTCACTCCTCAGCAGGTCAGGCTTGGTCCTGTTTGTGGGTGAGTCCCAGAAAGAGGGCCAATTATCCACAAATGTTATCTTTTGGGAGGGGCAGAAAACAGTTTTCAACCAGCGATTGAGTGCTGAGACTCTGCTGTAGAGCTCGTCACTTCCCCTAACTGGGAGGGGGCCAGAGACAATTACTCGATGCCGACACATCTTTCTAGCTAATTTACACACTGAAGCTATGTTGCACTTGGTGACCTCTGACTGTTTCATCCTAACATCGTTGGTGCCGACGTGGATAACAATATCTCTATACTCTCTACACTCGCCAGTTTTAGCTTTAGCCAGCACCATCTTTAGATTAGCCTTAACGTCGGTAGCCCTGCCCCCTGGTAAACAGTGTATGATCGCTGGGTGATTCGTTTTAAGTCTAATACTGCGGGTAATGGAGTCGCCAATGACTAGGGTTTTCAATTTGTCAGAGCTAATGGTGGGAGCCTTCGGCGTCTCAGACCCCGTAACGGGAGGAGTAGAGACAAGAGAAGACTCAGACTCAGACTCCGACTCGCTACATAATGGGGAAAACCGGTTGAAGGTTTCTGTCGGCTGAATGAGCGACACCGGTTGAGCATTCCAACAGTATTTCCCTCCAGAAGCCATGAGAAAGTTGTCCGGCTGCGGGGACTGTGCGGGGGGATTTATACTAACGTTACTGTCTGTACTTACTGGTGGCACAGACGCTGTTTCTTCCTTTCCTACACTGAAATTACCCTTGCCTAACGATTGCGTCTGAAGCTGGGCTTGTAGCACAGCTATTCTCGCCGTAAGGCGATCGTTCTCCTGTATATTATGAGTACAGCGACTGCAATTAGAAGACATCATGTTAATGTTACTACTTAGCTTCGGCTGTTGAAGATGTTGACGAACCATGTCCAGATAAAGCGTCCGGAGTGAAAAAGTTGAATAAGGGAAAAAAGTTGCGATGGAAAAATGGAAAATAAAGTAAAATTGGCAGCTAAAACGCACAGGAAAATGACTCTTCTGTCTCGGGATAAAACGTCCGGGGTGAAAAAGTTTAACGAAAAAAGATGAGTGAGGACAAAACTAAAAAGTTGGTAAATTTGTTGAACACAGAGATTGATTAAACGTTTATTAAAAGTAAAACGTGAATAGTTTGGCAGGTAGCCAAGTAGCAACAAACAGCACAGCAGCACGGAGACAATGCGGAAGCGAGACGGAAGTCACGTGTCAGTGCAATACTGTTACTGACTGTTGCTGATACCACAGTCATGACAAAGCATAAGATTGACACATACTTGATAGAGGTCGAGCGACCGTCTCTAAAATGTTTGGTGCTGGAATTCTCACCAGACATGGACACTCAAGATTCCACACTGATATTACAGAATGAGCTGCTGGAACCTGCCCATCTATCTCTAATCTTCACAACAGAAGAATCAAACCACTCCATTTAGTTTCTCTCTTCCCTAACGAGCGGTACTGATCAGATACCTCTCCTTGTCTGTCATTAAAATCAAAGACCTCATCCTGTACCTCCATGATGAATCTATATTGTTCTCTACTACTATCTGTTATCCTATTTTAACCCTATTCGTACTATCATTGACAGCACCCCTTTGTCCTTCTTGCTACCCCCTTTAATTTCAGAAAAGTTGTTGTCGGTGTCATACTTCCTACATCTGCTATTGCCATCGTATCATTAATCCCTTTCAAAGTTACCATTAAAGTAGTTGATTTAGTTGATGTATCAACACTGTTAACTACTTCTAGTGCGAAAGTTCCCGTTATCCTCTGTGTATTATCTACTGTTGGAGTGACTACTGTAATCTACTCTTCCTGAACTCCCTCAATGACTCCCTCAACTCCCTCTTCTCCAATTCTGTGTCTGTCCAGAAACTGTCTGTGGGTAGGAAACACCTGGTACCCCCCTTGGCTGGTACAATTGCATTTGATATTGTTCAGTTGAAGCTGTAACAGTGATTGTTGCTTTGGTTCACTCTGATTCTTCCTAACCAAAGCTTCTCTTCTCCACCAGTTGTATGATTGAGTTTCTTGAGAGTTTCTTCGTCCTGTTCTTTCTTGTTGACATATCAGTATTCTTCAAAAGCTTATATTCTAAGTTCTGTCCTCGAAATATCATCTTCCATCATCTTCTTACTTTTCTTCAGCTGCTTGGCCTCAATGTATTCTTCTTCTCCTCCAATTCTTGGGATTATTTTCTCAGCAGGTTTTCTCCTTGTCTCTTCAGCGTCTCGAGCTGTTCCTCTAGCTCTCTTACCTCTCCCAAAGTCCTCGCTTCCTCCAGGCCTGATAAGCATCGGTCTATATCTCCTTCTATTTCTTCTGTGCCAGTCCTTTTAGGACAAACTCCTTTTGAATACACAGCACCTTTAGTCCCCTCTTTATCGCTGTCTTCATCTGAACTCGAATCTCTTGTATCCTTCTTCCTTCAACTTCCATCAGAGATCAAATCTCTAGTATCCTTCTTCTTTCCTCTCTTGCCAACTTCCTTCTGATCACAGAGTCATATCCACCCATGACCTCTTCTCAATCACTCTCATCTTCATCATCCTCGTCTTCTTTAACCTCACTCTTCTCTTCCAGACATCTCATTTTCTTCCTTCTGGAGTTTTGGATTCATCTTTATCGTCGTTTCTGCTTGTCCTCTATCTATTATTTGTTCATCTCCATCTCTTATGCAATAATCACCCTGCTGGATGATCACTGGAAGCTGAGGAAAAACATCCCTAAGCTCTACTTCCTTCTCGTTAGGTGGGTGTCTTTCTGCTGAATCCGTATGTGAGAAAGGTTTTATTTTTATTTTTTATAAATCAACTAAAAATCATGAATAATTAAAACCAATTTTTATTCCTATATCCTATGTCACCAATTTATCAATTAGTGGTGGCTATCTTACCACATCCCATCAAATGCAAATGTAAGTTAGTCAACTTCAAAGCAACCCAACACAACTCCAATCAACCCCAGTGATGCACATAGCCTCCAAAATGCAATTTTTAATGAAATAGTATTTGCCAAGCCTATGTGAAGTGTCATAACATCAAATATTTTGTAACCAGACCAGTCTCAAAACCTTTTTGACTTGATCCTCTGCCGCGTCACGTGACGTGTACGTCAGCACTTCCTGTATCTCCTCTCTCCTCTTGCTTATCGTTCCTCTCATATGACAGAAGAACAAAGACACAGAATAACATTTTAGTAGTTAATGCAATCACTGAGTTATCTCAACCATATTCAACATTCCTTCGTTCACCCATTATTCACTCTAAGACAAACTCAGAACTAAATAGATCGCTCAAAAACATTTTTATTTTATTTTAATCCGTCATTTAATTCATTATACTCCGTCAACATATATTTAATGTATAAATTCACTACATCTCAACAAATAGTTTCATGTTCAAACACCAGCCGCTTTAAAACTATAAGATTCGTGTTAAAATCTCTCCTCTTTGTTCCCACGTCTGTGTCTATTCCTGCAGCACGCAGCCCCCCAGAAATATGACGTTACCCATAATCCCGTTTTGTAGTTTTAGTAACCAACGTTTTGTAGTTTTTTAGTACCGGAACCCAACGTTTTATAATCTCGTGCCATAAACTACAACTCCCACGTTTTGTAGTGTAGTGTCATAAAATTAAACGCATGCGCAAATGCATTCAATGATACGATTCCCAGACATTAGAACGATAGCATTACGCTACAGCTTCACTATTTTATACCTTATACTCACACAATTACACATAACAGAGCTCACATTTGCGTAGAACTTTGAATTCTACGCACACATACATATTTTAAGAGGCATAGTCCATCGCAATGGGACCTCTAAGGATACGTTAGCATGTAGCACACAACACAATTAGCATTTAGCATTAGCCGCTATGTACCATGTAGCATGAACCACACTCCCATTTAGCATTAACATTAGCCTTAACCTTTAGCTAACTGCGGCCTACCACGCCCTAAGTAACCTTGCATTGTGCCTAAATCATTGTCCATTTATCACCTGCTAACTTTATGCTGCCGTAAGTTCTGGATAATCATATGAGCGGTTACCCCAAACGAATACCCTGTCGACTATAAGATGAGCGTAACATACATATCATCGTCCACCTCATGGTTCCCAGAACCAACCTGACACCACCCTAGCGCGATGCCAGGATTTTATGGCCCACTCCTAAAGAGACCTCGTTTCGAGGTCTTTACCAGATTCACAATGCTCTAATATTGCATACGTATTCCTGACTTTATTCTGTCAATATCTGCCGTTAATATCTGCCTTCAATTGCTGTACAATTTTGGAATAATTATTTCCAGACTCCTAGTCAACAGCAATAACGCCACACGAGGCACGGTCGTATGGTACATCTCTCCAGTGTACACAAGCAGAATCCAATCTAACAAGCTCCAAAGCGGTAAGAAAAACTCACCCTTGTCTGGCCATGGCTTCAAAGCGAGTTAGCCTGGCGGCTGAATGAAACAAAGGAGAGGTGCAGACCAGCCCCACGTTGGGCGCCATTTGTCGTATCGGGTGAATGGTGGCAATTATTGCTGATAAACAAAGGAGTCCGCTCATACTGAACTTTGATCATAAGGTTTATTCAGATCACAAGCTTCAGCATAAGTGACAGATGTCATGACATCCGGAGAGCGACGCCTCAGAATGGCCGCTCTGCCTCTCTTCTTCGTTTAACCCCTACTTATAAACAATGCAAAAAGATGGGCTCCCTCTTCTGGCCAATCACCAGTCTCCCCTGTCTACAACACAATTCCTGTCTGTTGTATGTGGCGTTACACTAAAACATTCCCTCTTGATACTAAAATCAACATTCGTTCAGTTCCACTTAAAAACATTAACAACGTCATAATCTCAATACACGACACCATTCCAAGACATTTCAATATTTCCCCTTAAACCACTCAAGTGTTGCTTTAGCAGTATGCTTAGGGTCATTGTCCTGCTGGAAGGTGAACCTCTGGAAGACAAGTCTCAAATCTCTGGAAGACAAGAATTTCCCTGTATTTAGCGCCATCCATCATTCCTTAAATTCTGACCAGTTTCCCAGTCTCTCCCCACAGCATGATGCTGCCACCACCATGCTTCACTGTGGGGATGGTGTTCTCGGGGTGATGAGAGGTGTTGGGTTTGCACCAGACATAGCGTTTTCCTTGATGGCCAAAAAGCTCAATTTCAGTCTCATCTGACCAGAATACCTTCTTCCATATGTTTGGGGAGTCTCCCACATGCCTTTTGGCGAACACCAAGCGTGTTTGCTTATTTTTTTCTTTAAGCAATGGCTTTTTTCTGGCTACTCTTCCGTAAAGGCCAGCTCTGTGGAGTGTACAGCTTAAAGTGGTCCTATGGACAGATCCTCCAATCTTTGGTCTCTTTGTTGCCTCTGATTAATGCCCTCCTTGCCTGGTCCATGAGTTTTGGTGGGCGGCCCTTTCTTGGCAGGTTTGTTATGGTGCCATATTCTCTCCATTTTTTAATAATGGATTTAATGGTGTTCCGTGGGATGTTCAAAGTTTCTGATATTTTTTTATAACCCAACCTTGATCTGTCCTTCTCCACAACTTTGTCCCTGACCTGTCATGGTGCTGCTTGCTTGGTGTTGCTCCTTGCTTAGTGGTGTTACAGACTCTGGGGCCTTTCAGAACAGGTAAATATATCCTGAGATCATATGACAGATCATGTGACACTTAGATTGCACACAGGTAGACTTTATTTAACTCATTATGTGACTTCTGAAGGTAACTGGTTGCACCAGATCTTATTTAAGAGCTTCATAGCAAAGGGGGGAAAACATATGCACGCACCACTTTTCCGTTATTTATTTTTTTAGAATTCTTTGAAAGAATATCTTTTTTAAATTTCACTTCACCAATTTGGACTATTTTGTGTATGTCCATTACATGAAATCCAAATAAAAATCAATTTAAATGACAGGTTGTAATGCAACAAAATAGGAAAAACGCCAAGGGGGATAAATACTTTTGCAAGGCACTGAACCAAGAGAGTTCTCATCTATATTATTCGTAGCCATCTATTTTCCACCACAAACCGATGCTGGCACTAAAACTGCACTCAACAAGCTGTATAAGGCCATAAGCAAACAAGAAAATGCTCATCCAGAAGTGGCGCTCCTTGTGGCCTTGGACTTTAATGCAGTCAACCTTAAATCCGTTTTACTTCTTTTCTACCAGCATGTCACAAAAAAAAATCTAGACCACCTTTACTCCACACACAGAAACACATACGAAGCTCTCCCTCACCCTCCATTTGGCAAATCTGACCATCCTCCTGATTCCTGCTTACAAGCAAAAACTAAAGCAGGATGTACCAGTGACTCGCTCAATACGGAAGTGGTCAGATGACGCGGATGCTACGCTACAGGACTGTTTTGCTAGCACAGACTGCAATATGTTCTGTGATTCATCCAATGGCATTGAGGAGTATACTGTGAGGGAAAAAAGTATTTGATCCCCTGCTGATTTTGTAAATTTGCCCACTGACAAAGAAATTATCAGTCTATAATTTTAATGCTAGGTTTATTTGAACAGTGAGAGACATAACAACAAAATAATCCAGAAAAACGCATGTCAAAAATGTTATAAATTCATTTGCATTTTAATGAGGGAAATAAGTATTTGACCCCCTCTCAATCAGAAAGATTTTCTACATGTCTCCCAGGTGTCTTTTATACAGGTAACGAGCTGAGATTAGGAGCACACTCTTAAAGGGAGTGCTCCTAATCCCAGTTTGTTACCTGTATAAAAGACACCTGTCCACAGAAGCAATCAATCAATCAGATTCCAAACTCTCCACCATGGCCAAGACCAAAGAGCTCTCCAAGGATGTCAGGGACAAGATTGTAGACCTATACAAGGCTGGAATGGGCTACAAGACCATCGCCAAGCAGCTTGGTGAGAAGGTGACAACAGTTGGTGTGATTATTCGCAAATGGAAGACACACAAAAGAACTGTCAATCTCCCTCGGCCTGGGGCTCCATGCAAGATCTCACCTCGTGGAGTTGCAATGATCATGAGAACGCTGAGGAATCAGCCCAGAACTACACGGGAGGATCTTGTCAATGATCTCAAGGCAGCTGGGACCATAGTCACCAAGGAAACAATTGGTAACACACTACGCCGTGAAGGACTGAAATCCTGCAGCGCCCGCAAGGTCCCCCTGCTCAAGAAAGCACATATACAGGCCCGTCTGAAGTTTGCCAATGAACATCTGAATGATTCAGAGGAGAACTGGGTGAAAGTGTTGTGGTCAGATGAGACCAAAATCGAGCTCGTTGGCATCAACTCAACTCACCGTGTTTGGAGGAGGAGGAATGCTGCCTATGGCCCCAAGAACACCATCCCCACCGTCAAATATGGAGGTGGAAACATTATGCTTTGGGGGTATTTTTCTGCTAAGGGGACAGGATAACTTCACTGCATCAAAGGGACTATGGACGGGGCCATGTACCGTCAAATCTTGGCTGAGAACCTCCTTCCCTCAGCCAGGGCATTGAAAATGGGTCGTGGATGGGTATTCCAGCATGACAATGACCCAAAACACACGGCCAAGGCAACAAAGGAGTTGCTCAAGAAGAATCACATTAAGGTCCTGGAGTGGCCTAGCCAGTCTCCAGACCTTAATTCCATAGAACATCTGTGGAGGGAGCTAAAGGTTTGAGTTGCCAAACGTCAGCCTCAAAACCTTAATGACTTGGAGAAGATCTGCAAAGAGGAGTGGAACAAAATCCCTCCTGAGATTTGTGCAAACCTGGTGGCCAACTACAAGAAATGTCTGACCTCTGATTGCCAACAAGGGTTTTGCCACCAAGTACTAAGTCATGTTTTGCAGAGGGGTCAAATACTTATTTCCCTCATTAAAATGCAAATCAATTTATAAAATTTTTGACATGTGGTTTTCTTGATTTTTTTGTTGTTATTCTGTCTCTTACTGTTCAAATAAACCTACCATTAAAATTATAGACTGATCATGTCTTTGTCAGTGGGCAAACGTACAAAATCAGCAGGGGATCAAATACTTTTTTCCCTCACTGTACCTCCTCAGTCACCGGCTTCATCAATAAGTGCATCAACATCGTCCCCACAGTGACTGTACATATATATCCCAACCAGAAGCCATGGATTACAGGTAACATCCGCACTGAGCTAAAGGCTAGAGCTGCCGCTTTCAAGGAGCGGGACACTAACCCGGACGCTTATAAGAAATCCCGCTATGCCCTCAGACTAACCATCAAATAGGCAAAGCGTCAACACAGGACTAAGATCGATTCCTAAAACACCGGCTCTGACGCTCGTCGGATGTGGTAGGGACTACAAAGGGAAACCCAGCCGCGAGCCTACCATACGAGGTAAATGCCTTTTATGCTCGCTTGGAGGCAAGCAACAATGAAGTATGCATGAGGGCACCAGTTGTTCCAGACGACTGTGTGATCACGCTCTCCGTAGCCGATGTGAGCAAGACCTTTAAACAGGTCAACATTCACAAGGCCGTGGGGCCAGATGGATTACCAGGACGTGTACTCAGAGCATGCGCGGACCAACTGGCAAGTGTCTTCACTGACATTTTCAACCTCTCCCTGACCGAGTCTGTAATAACTACATGTTTCAAGCAGACCACCATAGTCCCTGTGCCCAAGAATGCGAAGGTAACCTGCCTAAATGACTACCAACCTGTAGCACTCACGTCTGTAGCCATGAAGTGCTTTGAAAGGCTGATCATGGCTCACATCAACACCATCATCCCGGAAACCCTAGACCCACTCCAATTTGCATACCCCCCCAACAGATCCACAGATGACACAATCTCAATCGCACTCCACACTGCCCTTTCCCACCTGGACAAAAGGAACATATATGTGAGAATGCTGTTCATTGACTACATCTCAGCGTTCAACACCATAGTGCCCACAAAAGCTCATCACTACGCTATGGACCCTGGGACTAAACAACTCCCTCTGCTGTGGTATGGATAGGCAACAACACATCTGCCACAATGTTCCTCAGCACTAGGGCCCCTCAGGGGTGCGTGCTTTGCCCCTCCTGTACTCCCTGTTCACCCACGACTACGTAGCCAAGCATGACTCCAACACCATCATTAAGTTTGCTGACGACACAACAGTGGTAGGCCTGATCACTGACTACGATGAGACAGCCTATAGGGAGGTCAGAGACATGGCAGTGTGGTGCCAGGACAACAACCTCTCCCTCAATGTGAACAAGACAAAGGAGATGATCGTGGACTACAGGAAAAGGAGGGCCGATCAGGCCCCCATTAACATCGACGGGGCTGTAGTGGGGTGGGTTGAGAGATTCAGGTTTGTAGTATCTAGACAATTTACAATTTTGCTTACGTTCGCAAATGGTGTTAGAGGAAGTTGACTCAGCTTGTGGAAGCATCTGGAGAGCATTTCTATAGGGGAACCCTAAAACAGAGGAAGTCTGTTATGTGGAGTCCTGGGATTGGTCTGTAGGGGAAAACACCCATATCAGGTTACATAGGATATATATACTATGCTTTGGGACAAAGGACGGGAGAACAACATCTTAAGAGATTGGCCCATTGTTCTCCAGATGTCTGCAGAAGTCTGTAAATTGGCGCTGAGATCTTCAATGTAATAAATATTTATAATCGAGGACAGTGTCAGCGGATTTCTTGTTCTCACAGCATCTCAGCATAGTTCTCGACACTACATTAATGGCGACGAGGGTGCCCACCCAGGGACGCTACATTAATGGCGACGAGGTATTTGGGCCGTGTTGCGTCGATTCTCAGCGTTCCATTCATGGGCGCCGAGCTGACTCTCGCTCCAGAGTCCGGCAGATAAGGGTGAGTTTTCTCACCACTTTGGGCACTGGTCAGTTCGTGTGTCCGTGTGTGTGCGTTGAATGAATGCACCGTTAAGAACTTGCGTGTGTGCTTTGCTGTTATTTGCTGTGGGATAAGAGTCCGTTCTAAATTTCTAAATTTGTTTGCGTTGAAAGCAACGCAAACAGGGGGGAGTGTCTAGGTATTGATAATACTGGACACAGGGATATTTTTGCTTGACTAAAATTCAAAAAAATACAATGAAGGGAATGCCAGGAACAAAGGAAAATGTATACAAATTATGGCAAGCCCTCAAACGAGGCGATCATTAGGATGGGCCGAAAATCCTGAAAACTCACTAGGTTGTTTTTAGGTCAGTTCCGGGAACTGGAGATTGTGGTAGATACATTCGGTTGCAAGTTACCGCTCAACTTATAGTTGACGAGGTATATGTTCGATGTAACCTCTCATTTGAATATCTGTAAACTCGAGGTAGAATAAATTTAGGAAGAATGAAAAAACGGCGCGACGGTAGTAGCATGCTTTAGAGGTCCGTAGGAATGGATACAAGCCTCTTGAATTGTGTGTGTGTGTGTGGAAGAGAGTAGGATTTGTGTTCTATGTTTTGTGTTGGTTTGTGAGCTTTGTGTTACTGTTTGTCTGTGTTGGGGAAATAACGGAGGGACAGCTGGTCTGTCTACTTTCTGTTGTTTAGCTTGGAGAGAGCTGCTTGGGAGCTCTTCTCACTCTGAAATCGCATTGGTGAAAGAACCACGCATGCGTGTGATTTTATGAGTTTAGAGTTACATAGAGCAAATATGCCACTCCCCTGCCTGCACTGAGCTGCTGGGAGACGCAGACTCAGAGCAGACAGAGAAGGAGGGGGAGACTTACACACTAATAAAGTGTTCTGTTTGTTAAATCGGCTGTTGCTTAACGATTAAACTATTTGATTGAGATCTATTAAATTGATAAATGAGAGATATGTTGACGGATTAAAATAAATAAATAAATAAATAAATAAATAAAATAAAATGTTATTGAGCTATTTATACTATTCCTGAGTTAAGCTGTTTGCTTATTTCTTAGCGCGAATGTGAACAGAGGAGTATTGCATGGTTGAAATAACCCAGTGAGTGCATAAAATACTAAATTCTTGTTTGTTCTTTGTTCTTCTGTGATATGAGACACGATAAGGAGGAGACAGAGAGAGAGAGAGAGGAGGTGCTGACAAGTGCATCACGCGACAGGGTGTGCTGCAACGGATCAAGTCAAATCAAGGCTAGTACTTCTCTATTCACAAAACTTACCTTCCCATAGAGGATATTTTGTGTGCCTAGCATATTTCATGTTGTGACAATTTGACAGGGACTTGGCAACAGACTGATCAATTGATGTAATTAAGAATTGCATTTTGGAGTTTTTTGTGCATGAGTTGGTTTGATTAGAGTTGAGTTGGGAAATCCAGCACTGACATTATTCTGTAAAATTAAGGTAATTGGGTGCTTATTAAGCAATTGGTTTGTGAGTGCTGTAGTGTTGCTGGATTAGAGGTATTTCTTTTTTGGATTGCTCTGAAGTTGACTACTTTTCTTTACCTTTCCTGATCGGATGTGGTAAGATTGCCACTAATCAATAATTTTGTAAAATAAAATAAAATAAAATAATGAATGAATAAATGGGGGATTTCAACCTCCCTATGTCCACATTTGACTCATTTCTCTCTACCTCCTTCTTTCCACTTCTCTCCTCTTTTGACCTCACCCTCTCACCGTCCCCCCCTACTCACAAGGCAGGCAATACGCTTGACCTCATCTTTACTAGATGCTGCTCCTCTACTAATCTCACTGCAACTCCCCTCCATGTCTCCGACCACTACTTTGTTTCCTTTTCTCTCTCGCTCTCCTCCCACACTACTCACTCTGCCCCTACACAGATGGTAATGCGCCGCCGCAACCTTCGCTCTCTCTCTCCCACTACTCTCTCCTCTTCCATCCTATCATCTCTTCCCTCTGCTCAATCCTTCTCCCTCCAATCTCCTGATTCTGCCTCCTCAACCCTCCTCTCCTCCCTTTCTGCATCCTTTGACTCTCTGTGTCCCCTATCCTCCCGGCCGGCTTGGTCCTCCCCTCCAGCTCCGTGGCTTGATGACTCATTGCGAGCTCACAGAACAGAGCTCCGGGCAGCGGAGCGGAAATGGAAGAAAACTAAACTCCCTGCCGACCTGGCATCTTTTCACTCCCTCCTCTCTACATTTTCTTCATCTGTTTCCGCTGCTAAGGCCACTTTCTACCACTCTAAATTCCAAGCATCTGCCTCTAACCCTAGGAAGCTCTTTGCCACATTTTCCTCCCTCCTGAATCCCCCCCCCCCCCGCCCCCCCCTCCTCTCTCTCTGTGGATGACTTCATCAACCACTTTGAAAAGAAGGTTGACGACATTCGATCCTTGTTTGTTAAGTCTAATGACACTGCTGGTCCTACTCACACTGCCCTACCCTATGCTTTGACTTCTTTCTCCCCTCTCTCTCCAGATAAAATCCTGCGACTTGTGACTGCAGGCCGCCCAACAACCTGCCCGCTTGACCCCATCCCCTCCTCTCTTCTCCAGACCATCTCCGGTGACCTTCTCCCCTACCTCACCTCGCTGATCAACTCATCCTTGACCGCTGGCCATGTCCCTTCCGTCTTCAAGAGAGCGAGAGTTGCTCCCCTTCTCAAGAAACCAACACTCGATCCCACTGATGTCAACAACTACAGACCAGTATCCCTTCTTTCTTTTCTTTCCAAAACTATTGAGCGTGCCGTCTTTATCCAACTCTCTTGCTATCTCTCTCAGAATGACCTTCTTGATCCAAACCAGTCAGGTTTCAGGACTGGTCATTCAACTGAGACTGCTCTTCTATGTGTCACAGAGGCTCTCCGCACTGCTAAAGCTAACTCTCTCTCCTCTGCTCTTGTCCTTCTAGACCTGTCTGCTGCCTTTGATACTGTGAACCATCAGATCCTCCTCTCCACCCTCTCCGAGCTGGGCATCTCCGGCGCGGCTCACTCCTGGATTGCGTCCTACCTGACCGGTCGCTCCTACCAAGTGGCGTGGCGAGAAGCTGTCTCCGCACCACGTGCTCTCACCACTGGTGTCCCCCAGGGCTCAGTTCTAGGCCCTCTCCTTTTCTCCCTATACACCAAGTCACTTGGCTCTGTCATATCCTCACATGGCCTCTCCTATCATTGCTACGCTGACGATACACAACTAATCTTCTCCTTTCCCCCTTCTGATAACCAGGTGGCGAATCGCATCTCTGCATGTCTGGCAGACATATCAGTATGGATGACGGATCACCACCTCAAGCTGAACCCTGGCAAGACGGAGCTGCTCTTCCTCCCGGGGAAGGACTGCCCGTTCCATGATCTCGCCATCACGGTTGACAACTCCGCTGTGTCCTCCTCCCAGAGTGCGAAGAGCCTAGGCGTGACCCTGGACAACACCCTGTCGTTCTCCGCCAACATCAAGGCGGTGACCCGCTCCTGCAGGTTCATGCTCTACAACATTCGGAGAGTACGACCCTGCCTTACACAGGAAGCGGCACAGGTCCTAATCCAGGCACTTGTCATCTCCCGTCTGGACTACTGCAACTCGCTGTTGGCTGGCCTCCCTGCCTGTGCCATTAAACCCCTACAACTCATCCAGAATGCCGCAGCCCGTCTGGTGTTCAACCTTCCCAAGTTCTCTCACGTCACCCCCCTCCTCCGCACACTCCACTGGCTTCCAGTTGAAGCTCGCATCCGCTACAAGACCATGGTGCTCCCTCACGACGCCAGGACAGCGGAGTCACTCACCACCTTCCGGAGGCATTTGAAACCCCACCTCTTTAAGGAATACCTGGGATAGGATAAAATAATCCTTCTACCCCCCCCCCCCCCCCCCCCCCAAAAAAAAATATTGTAAAGTGGTTATCCCACTGGCTATAGGGTGAACGCACCAATTGGTGAGTCGCTCTGGATAAGAGCGTCTGCTAAATGACGTAAATGTGCCCTTGAGCAAGGCACCTAACCCTAATTGCTCCTGTAAGTCGCTCTGGATAAGAGCGTCTGCTAAATGACTAAAATGTAAATGTAAATGTAAATAAATAAATTGATAAATAAATAAATGGATTAATTAATTAATTAATTTGGGGGAAAGAAGAAAAAAAAGGGATGGAAACATAAGCTACATAGTCTAAAATAATAAAATAATTCACAATAAAGGAATATAAAAGAGTTGTTACAATGGGGAAAAAGGACATCGAAAGTCGAAAGGACTATGAAAGTAATTACTCCTGTTGATGTAGTAGAAAATAGTAATCCTCTAGTTAATGGTATTGCAAGGTTATCTGGAAAATGGAATAAACGTTGGCCTGACATTGAACAACCATGGCCAGTGGAAGGGACTCTTAACCCAGACGTCAACATAATGAAAGTACTTGAATAATAGAGAGAGGACAAGCAGAAACTACCATAAAGATGAATCCAAACTCCAAAAGTAAGAAGAAAACGAGATGTCTGGAAACTAAGGGTGGAGTAAGGTTCAGGAGGATGGAACTTGAAGATGATGATGATGATGATCAGAGTGATTCAGAAGAGATCTTTGGTGGATATGACCCTGTGATCAGACGGAAGTTGGCCAGAGTGGAAAGAAGGGGTGATGGATGTTTGAAGAAGAAGAATACAAGATATTCGAGTTCTGATGAAAGTGAAGATGAAGACAGCGATAAAGATTTGGAGATTAAAGGTGCTTCATATTCAAGAGGATTTTATCCTACAATGACTGGCACAAAAGAAATAGAAAGAGATATAGACCGATGCGTATCATGCCTGGGTAAGGTGAATAATTTAGAAGAAGTAAGAGAACTGGAAGAACAACTCAAGAAGCTGAAGATACAGAAGAAAAAACTGCTGAGAAAAGGATCCCAAGAATTGGAGAAGAAGTATACATTGAGGCCAAGGAAAGAGAGCACAAGTAAGAAGATGATGCCAGTGATATTTCGAGGACATAACCTAGAGTATAAGCCTTTGCAGAATACCGATATGTCAGATATTCTTGAGAAGCTGCCTACTCTTCAAGATGGAGCATATCCTTGGATTTCAAAATTGGAAGAAATTATGGTGGGAACACAGTCTGCCATAGGAGACATTAAGATACTTTTGGCTAATCTCCTTGGGATTCCAGATATTTTTCAGAGAGCTGGACTTAATAGATATGTGGGGACTGCGGTGAATGACCCTGAATTGTTGGCTGCAAGTAGAAATCGGCTGTGGAGAGCACTGAAAGATACGTTTCCAACAAATGTGCATCCTGACAACATTCTGATTGACCCACTAGGCAACAAGAAAATCCGAGAGCCTATGTGTCAAGAGTTCATCAAGTGTGGAGAAATATTACCGGAAATGATCCAGATGTGAGTCAAATTGAGCAGTCAATTTTGAGAGCTAAACTGCAGATGGGACTGCCCTCACCAGTAAGGAGCAAACTGGCAGAGGTGGTTGGACTTGGAAGCATGACAAAAGGCGTCTATACAGATCATATAGCCCATCAAGTGTTAGGCCTACTGCTGCTAGGTAGCTCTCTCTCTGCTTTTCCCCTCCCCTCTGTTTGTCCTTGATTGCAGGAGTGAAGTCTGGTGTGCGGGAGTCAGGGTTCCAGCTGCAGCTCATTCACCATAATCACCTCAGCCTTTAAGACCCGGTCAAACTTGCCACTCATCGTCAGATCATAGTCAAGACGACCATGTTAGTTTCGCTGTTGACTCAACCTGCTTGTTTTCACCCTTTGTGTTTTTGGCCTGTTCTAGTTGCTTTTCTCCTGTGCCACAGATTATTGGAACCTGACTCCTGCCTCCGCTTCACTCCTGCCACCACCATCCTGCTTTCCACTACCGGACCTCCCTTTTGGACTCACCACGGACACTAGGACATTACGGTACCACACCTGCTCTGAACCTGGATGTGTTCCCCTCCCTGTAAACCTGGACTTGCTCTTCCCCTACTATTGGAAACCTGGACAAATTGAACTTTGTAAATAAACCTGTTAAACCTTCTCTGGCTCGGTGTAGTTGTCTGCATTTGGGTTCAAATCCAGTTAAATCATGACATCAAGTGGATCTGTACAGGAAAAAGGAACACAACCAGAAAGAACAGGACCAAGAAACTCTCAGAAAACTCAATGAAATACAACTGGGGGAGAATAAGAAGGAGAAGAAACAAGCTTTGGTTATGAAGAATCAGTGTGCACCAAATCAACAATTACTGTCACAGCTTCAACTGGACCAGTTCCAACCGCAATTGTACCAGCCACCAATAGCGGTACCAGTTGTTTCATATCCATAGCCAGTCTCTGGACAGACACAGAATTGGAGAGGAAGAGGACGAGAAGGCTTAGGAAGAGGAGGAAGATTTAAGCCATACTTCCAACAATCTTCAGAAGTGTGTTATGATTGTGGACAGGTTGGTGACTTTGCCTGTGAGTGTAATGGGCCAGAAGGAAACATCAGAGGGAATTTCAGAGGAAGATACAGGGGCAAGTCAAGATCATCTGGAGGACAGGTGAACCCTTATAGGGGCCAGGAGCAAGGATTCTAGGGGTGCCGAAAAGATCCCAAAGGGGGGTGTTAGCTGGTAGCATCAGGACCGGAAAAAGATCCTACAATTGAGGTGAAAATAAACAACTGATCATTGGAAGTGATGGTGGATAGCGGAACTGCTTTTATCTGTGTTCAGCTTGAAGATGTTACACATCTCACTATGTCCAATCAACTAATTAGGACAGGGATTTGAGGGAGTGAAATGGTTGATTCCTCTTACGGAACCAATTGAGATCTGCTATAAAAATCAGAAAATTACAATACCCATACTGGTATCAGAACATACACCTATTGCATTGTTGGGAAGAGATGCATTGTGTAAGTTGAACTGTAAAATAAGATGTACACCAGACGGCTGTCTGGTAGAAGTGCCAAAGGAAAAGGTTTTCCAATTGTTGATGATGACAGAGATGGATTCGTCTACAGTATTCTGGATTGGAAATCTCAGTGAAGATTTTTTGAAGCAGGCTAAGATATGGAAGAAATTTAAGGGGGAAAATATGCCTGATGCGATGCTTCTGGAATATCCATTTCAACTCAGCTCAAGTATTTCAAGAATGCTGCACAATTGAACTCAGAGGAATGGTTGAGTCATCAACCAAAGAAAGTTCAACTCAGCTTATGTTGCATAGTTTTAGGACCACAAGGAGCAGATATAATAATATAATAATAATAATATAATAATATGCCATTTAGCAGACGCTTTTATCCAAAGCGACTTACAGTCATGTGTGCATACATTTTATTTATTTTTATTTTTTTATTTTTTGTGTATGGGTGGTCCCGGGGATCGAACCCACTACCTTGGCGTTACAAGCGCCGTGCTCTACCAGCTGAGCTACAGAGGACCACCAAGATAAACACAGATGATTATCTGGATAAAGAATTTGAGATTGAGAAGAGTGTGCCACATGTGACCTTGTTGGTTTCTGAAGGCTATGAGCAGAAGCAAATAGGAGAAATGATGACAGAAGCAGAGAAAGCTGTTTTTGTACTGATGAAAGAGAATTTGGGGATTTGGAGGAGTGAAGATCAGCGATTTCTCAAAATAATGATTGTGGCTCAAGGACAAGGAGAGTCATAAGCTCTACGGATGACACATGAATCTATTTGCAGTGTGAAGATGGATTAAGAACCTATGAAAGAGGAGATGTTGCAACAAGTTCAATAATGTTTGTGGTCTCAAAGTAGTAGAAATCAGCCCAATTGAGGTGAAAGTTGAACTTCAACCAGGAGCCAGACCTCCTTGGAAGAATCAGTATCCATTGAAAGATGAAGCAATCCAAGGGATTGAACCACAAATTGAAGGACTTTCAAAAGCAGGTGTTTTGAAGACAATGAAAAAATCCTCAGAGTAACAATCCTTTGTTGTCTTTGGAGAAACCATGAGGGGTTGATAGTAGCGCCTCTAGACCTATTAGGTCTGATAATTTAGGAAGCTATGGGTTAGCTAATGTTGCAAGGGGGAGGTTAGGAGAAAGATCACAAAGGAGTAGGGTTTTTGGGAACCATATTTGCTTGAACAGGTTGACTATGTCATAGGCAGGTGCACAATCTGTCTGAAAAATAATGTTTGCAGGGGTGTGACTGTTATTCTTGGTTACATTCCTACACCAAGAGGTGCATAAGATGTCAAACTAAGCTAAAAGATGCTCAATCGTTTGCCAAGTTTTTGTGTAAAGAAGTCATAAGCAGGTGGGGAGTTTCCGATCAAATATCCTCAAATTAGTGGGAAAGGAATTTGTGGATAAATCAGTGAAATGGTTTTTGAAGAAATTAGGAGAAAAAGTCAGACTAAAAAGTTATGAAAACTAGGGTTGAAGGAACTCTAGGACAATCAGCTCAGCTTCAATGTTAGTACGAGAGAGAGAGAACAGTGGTGAAGGGAAATTTAGAGTTCAGTGGAGAGATAATTATGGAGAAGAAGTGTTGTTATCAGGACAAGAAGTAGAAGCTGTTTCACCTAGTCAAAGGAAGTATATTTTGTACAACGATATGAAGTGGAAGAGGGTTATGAGTGATTGCTCACTTATTTTGAGTAATGTTAGAGGGGAATATCAGGGAGAATACTATCATTTACATTTTAGTCATTTAGCAGACGCTCTTATCCAGAGCGACTTACAGTTAGTGAATACATATTTATTTATACTGGCCCCCCCGTGGGAATCGAACCCACAACCCTGGCGTTGCGAACGCCATGCTCTATCAACTGAGCTACATCCCTGCCGGCCATTCCCTCCCTCCCCTACCCTGGGCCAATTGTGCGCCGCCCATGAGTCTCCCGGTCGCGGCCGGCTGCGACAGAGCCTGGATTCGAACCAGGATCTCTAGTGACACAGTTAGCACTGCGATGCAGTGCCTTAGACCACTGCGCCACTCAGGAGACTACGTGGAGGTACAGGATGAGTTCTTTGATTTTGATGGAAGACAAGAAGATATATCTGATCAATACTGTTCGTTAGGGAAGAGAGAAACTAAATGGAAGGCATATGGATTTGATTCTTCTGTTTTGCAAATTAAAGATGGATGGGCAGGTAGGAATCTTTGGTTCCAGCAGTTACCTCATTCTGTAAGATCAGTGAAGAATCTTGAGGGTCCATGTCTGTTGAGAATTCCAGCACCAGGAACATGGGGTTGAATCTTAGAGAAGGTAGCTCAACCTCTATCAAGTATGTGTCCATATTATGCTTTATCATGGCTGTTGTATCAGCAACAATCATTAACAGATATAATAATGTCGTTGTGGAAGCATTTGTTTAGGCCGAGGTTTAAGTGTTCTTGGTTAAATGAATTACCCTATGTGAATTTGTTAGATCGGAAGGAAAATCAGTTAACAGCGCTTCATGAAGCATTGGAGGTGAAACCCGTGAGGGCTAAAAGCTGTTTTTGTTAAAATAAAACATATGATGGAAAGTGGATGTTTAGGGGAATATCAGATTGTGATGATTATATGATGACTTTGGGTAAGCATGAACATAAGGTTAGTAATGAGAAATATAATGTAACTTTTTATGTTCAAGTTAGTAAGAAGAGCAGGACTTTGATGGTGAAAGATCAGCTTTTGCATTGTAATGTTGGGAATTTTAGAGATATTTAGGGGGTTTGTGGTGATAAAGCATATATATTCATATGGATGGAAAGGACGTTGTTACATGTCGATGTTGAAGCTTCCATATGAGGTTTTTACCATTAAAAGAGGGGAAGCACCGGAAACAGATTATTCTGATTCTGAAAGAGAGAAATGTCATAGTCTGGAAGCCTACCATTGGAGGATAGGTCTAGGAGAGAAGTGGGGACTTGGACCTTTTCCATGGTATGGTGTAACATTTTTGATAGATCACATTGATAATATTACCTATACTTTGAAGGGTTTTGTAAATGAAACGATAAGAGGGTTTAACCTTCTGTCAATACTCAAAGGAGTATTGATGGATAGATATCAATTTTGAATATCCGATCATTTTTCACATGTTTTTAAATATTATTGTGATTTTAGTATTTTGTTATGAATCAAAGGGGGGAAATGGAATGTGATTCATTTTATATATCATTTTATATATCATTTTTAGTTGATATTGATGTTTTAATTTGAATGTGTTGTTTTGCAAAAGATACTGTTTGGTCTTTTCTTTTCTTCCAGAAGCATATGGGGGAATGTGTAGAGGGGATACAAATACTCAAACATGGACAATATGAATGGACAATATGAATGGACTGGAGGAAGTGGAACAAGGAAGGTGTGGAAATGTTGAGATTCCATCATCGACGTTGCATTGAAAGTCGACACTGCTGAGGAGATTAAGTGCAGTGGACTACATTCCAGTGTCTGCAATGAAATATAGACATATTTGCATGTTTAATACATAATTTGTGTCATATTCTTTCTGTATTAATTTTTGAAGAATGATATTTGCTGTAGTTGGGTACATGTGGGGATCTCAGATGTTTTTGTTTATTTCGTTGATGCTTAGGGATATTGGGACTAGGCAGGGACAGAGAGAATCCACAGGAGGGTCCGATCGGTCGACCAGCCTGAATGTGGACAAATTTGATTGTATTTTGTTTGCTGGGGCTTTCATGTGTATTTAATTGCATCATAGTTTAAAATGCATTGATAAAGATTTATGAATTGATCTGGAGTACTTAAGTGGTTGCCTGGGGCAGAGGGGCCGTGAGAGAATTTTACTGTCTCGATTGATTGATGGATATTTGGAAAGAAAGCTGCCAGACAGGTTTTTCGCTCTCACACTCCATAAAGATTTGTTCATATTTCATAGAAATGTATTTACTCTCCATAAAGATTTGTTCATATTTCATAGAAATGTATTTACACTCCATAGAAAAATGTGTTTTTGGTTTATTGTTAAAGTTACTCAATAAGAGAAAAATTGTTATTTGTCATAATCCTATTCTTTTTGTTTTCGAGACTTAGTTAGTCTCGAAGGGGGGAAATATGTAGTATCTAGACAATTTACAATTTTGCTGACGTTTGCAAATGGTGTTAGAGGAAGTTGACTCAGCTTGTGGAAGCATCTGGAGAGCATTTCTATAGGGGAACCCTAAAACAGAGGAAGTCTGTTATGTGGAGTCCTGGGATTGGTCTGTAGGGGAAAACACCCATATCAGGTTACATAGGATATATATACTATGCTTTGGGACAAAGGACGGGGAGAACAACATCTTAAGAGATTGGGCCGTTGTTCTCCAGATGTCTGTAAATTGGCGCTGAGATCTTCAATGTAATAAATAATTATAATCGAGGACAGTGTCAGCGGATTTCTTGTTCTCACAGCATCTCAGCATAGTTCTCGACACTACAGGTTCCTTGGTGTCTACATCACCAACAAACTATCATGGTCCAAACACACCAAGACAGTCGTGAAGAGGGCATGACACCATATTTTCCCCCTCAGGAGACTGAAAAGATTTGGCATAGGTCCCCAGATCCTCAAAAAGTTCTACACCTGCACCATCGAGAGCATCCTGACCGGTTGCATCACCGCCTGGTATGGCAACTGTTCGGCATCTGACCGTAAGGCGCTTATAGAGGTTATTGTGTACGGCCCAGTACATCACTGGGGCCAAGCTTCCTGCCATCCAGGACCTATATACTAGGCGGTGTCAGAGGAAGGCCCAAAAAATTGTCAAAGACTCCAGTCACCCAAGTCATAAATGTTTCTCTGCTACCGCACAGCAAGCGGTACCGGAGTGCCAAGTCTAGGTCCAAAAGGCTCCTTAACAGCTTCTACCCCCAAGCTATAAGACTGCTGAACAATTAATCAAATGGCCACTATTTACATTTACATTGACTGATCATTGACTGATCAGAGCCTGAAGGTACGGAGGTGCCGTTCCCCTCACAGCTCCGTAGGCAAGCACCATGGTCTTGTAGCAGATGCGAGCTTCAACTGGAAGCCAGTGGAGTGTGCGGAGGAGCGGGGTGATGTGAGAGAACTTGGGAAGGTTGAACACCAGACGTGCTGCAGCATTCTGGATGAGTTGTAGGGGTTTAATGGCACAGGCAGGGAGCCCAGCCAACAGCGAGTTGCAGTAATCTAGACGGGAGATGACAAGTGCCTGGATTAGGACCTGTGCCGCTTCCTGTGTAAGGCAGGGTCGTACTCTCCGAATGTTGTAGAGCATGAACCTACAGGATCGGGTCACCGCCTTGATGTTAGCGGAGAACGACAGGGTGTTGTCCAGGGTCACGCCAAGGCTCTTCGCACTCTGGGAGGAGGACACAACGGAGTTGTCAACCGTGATGGCGAGATCATGGAACAGGCAGTCCTTCCCCGGGAGGAAGAGCAGCTCTGTCTTGCCAAGGTTCAGCTTGGGTTAATTTCAGTGTCATCCTAATTTCCAATTTTACCATCCAACCCCCTCCCTTTCCTACTGTACACACACATTCAAGATACAATGTTGAATTTCAAATAATTAATTTGTATTGCCTGCATTTCAGAACATACCTCACGTCAGAGAATGTTGAAACAAAGCCCTATTGTCTAAATATGTATTATTTCACAAGATAAGATTTCATAAGACAGGATCGATTATTATTCTTTATTTATATTATTTAATGAACCAAACAGTCCAAACATTAGACTAAAGCCTCAGTTGAACTTGATGTGCACACTCAGATTGCAATCTGAGAAAAACAAAGCATGCGTGGGTGTGACATTGTCTGTCTTAAGTGGTTTTAACACAGACAGTGCCGGAGCCAATTAATGTATATTCACATTCACTGACACACTTATCTTAGGTGACAGCACACACACACACACACACCATGCTGCTTTGCCATACAGAAGTGTAAATGTTATATTTGAAGATCACTCTACTAAGGACATGGACTAATGACTCATTACTTAACTGTATTTCATTCATAAAGCAGTTTTCACAATCCCCAAAATGTAACATTTGTATTTAAAATAAATAGTTGTGATATATATATATATATTGTTATCAGTATAAAAGACACCTGTCCACAACCTCAAACAGTCACATTCCAAACTCCATTATGGCCAAGACCAAAGAGCTGTCAAAGGACACCAGAAACAAAATTGTAGACCTGCACCAGGCTGGGAAGACTGAATCTGAAATAGGTAAGAGCTTAGTTTGAAGAAATCAACTGTGGGAGCAATTATTAGGAAATGGAAGACATACAAGACTACTGATAATCTCCCTTGATCTAGGGCTCCACGCAAGATCTCACCCCGTGGGGTCAAAATGATCACAAGAACGGTGAGCAAAAATCCCAGAACCACACGGGGGGACCTAGTGAATGACCTGCAGAGAGCTGGGACCAAAGTAACAAAGCCTACCATCAGTAACACACTATGCCGCCAGGAACTCAAATCCTGCAGTGCCAGACGTGTCCCCCTGCTTAAGCCAGTACATGTCCAGGCCCGTCTGAAGTTTGCTAGAGTGCATTTGGATGATCCAGAAGAGGATTGGGAGAATGGCATATGGTCAGATGAAACCAAAATAGAACTCTTTGGTAAAAACTCAACTCGTCGTGTTTGGAGGACAAAGAATGCTGAGTTGCATCCAAAGAACACCATACCTACTGTGAAGCATGGGGGTGGAAACATCATGCTTTGGGGCTGTTTTTCTGCAAAGGGACCAGGACGACTGATCCGTGTAAAGGAAAGAATGAATGGGGCCATGTATCGTGAGATTTTGAGTGAAAACCTCCTTCCATCAGCAAGGGCATTGAAGATGAAACGTGGATGGGTCTTTCAGCATGACAATGATCCCAAACACACCGCCCGGGCAACGAAGGAGTGGCTTCGTAAGAAGCATTTCAAGGTCCTGGAGTGGCCTAGCCAGTCTCCAGATCTCAACCCCATAGAAAATCTTTGGAGGGAGTTGAAAGTCCATGTTGCCCAGCAACAGCCCCAAAACATCACTGCTCTAGAGGAGATCTGCATGGAGGAATGGGCCAAAATACCAGCAACAGTGTGTGAAAACCTTGTGAAGACTTACAGAAAACGTTTGACCTGTGTCATTGCCAACAAAGGGTATATAACAAAGTATTGAGAAACTTTTGTTATTGACCAAATACTTATTTTCCACCATAATTTGCAAATCAATTCATTAAAAATCCTACAATGTGATTTTCTGGGAAAAAAAATCTCATTTTGTCTGTCATAGTTGACATGTACCTATGATGAAAATTACAGGCCTCTCTCATCTTTTTAAGTGGGAGAACTTGCACAATTGGTGGCTGACTAAATAATTTTCCCCCCCACTGTAGAGGTCTGTGATTGTTATCATAGGTACACTTCAACTCTGAGAGATGGAATCTAAAACAAAAATCCAGAAAACCACATTGTATGATTTTTAAGTAATTAATTTGCATTTTATTGCATGACATAAGTATTTGATCACCTACCAACCAGTAAGAACTCCGGCTCTCACAGACCTGTTAGTTTTTCTTTAAGAAGCCCTCCTGTTCTCCACTCATTACCTGTATTAACTGCACCTGTTAGAACTCGTTACCTGTATAAAAGACACCTGTCCACACACTCAATCAAACAGACTCCAACCTCTCCACAATGGCCAAGACCAGAGAGCTGTGTAAGGACATCAGGGATAAAATTGTAGACCTGCACAAGGCTGGGATGGGCTACAGGACCATAGGCAGGCAGCTTGGTGAGAAGGCAACAACTGTTGGTGCAATTATTAGAAAATGGAAGAAGTTCAAGATGACGATCAATCAACCTCGGTCTGGGGCTCCATGCAAGATCTCACCTCGTGGGGCATCAATGATCATGAGGATGGTGAGGGATCAACCCAGAGCTACACGGCAGGACCTGGTCAATGACCTGAAGAGAGCTGGGACCACAGTCTCAAAGAAAACCATTAGTAACACACTACGCCGCAAGGTCCCCCTGCTCAAGCCAGCGCATGTCCAGGCCCGTCTGAAGTTTAACCAATGACCATCTGGATGATCCAGAGGAGGAATGGGAGAAGGTCATTTGGTCTGATGAGACAAAAATATAGCTTTTTGGTCTAAACTCCACTCGCAGTGTTTGGAGGAAGAAGAAGGATGAATACAACCCCAAGAACACTATCCCAACCGTGAAGTATGGAGGTGGAAACATCATTCTTTGGGGATGCTTTTCTGCAAAGGGGACAGGACGACTGCACTGTATTGAGGGGAGGATGGATGGGGCCATGTATCGTGAGATCTTGGCCAACAACCTCCTTCCCTCAGTAAGAGCATTGAAGATGGGTCGTGGCTGGGTCTTCCAGCATGACAACGACCCGAAACACACAGCCAGGGCAACTAAGGAGTGGTTCCGTAAGAAGCATCTCAAGGTCCTGGAGTGGCCTAGCCAGTCTCCAGACCTGAACCCAATAGAAAATCTTTGGAGGGAGCTGAACGTCTGTATTGCCCAGCGACAGCCCCGAAACCTGAAGGATCTGGAGAAGGTCTGTATGGAGGAGTGGGCCAAAATCCCTGCTGCAGTGTGTGCAAACCTGGTCAAGACCTACAGGAAACGTATGATCTCTGTAATTGCAAACAAAGGTTTCTGTACCAAATATTAAGTTCTGCTTTTCTGATGTATGAAATACTTATGTCATGCAATAAAATGCAAATGAATTACTTAAAAATCATACAATTTGATTTTCTGGATTTTTGTTTTAGATTCCGGCTCCAGTTTAAGTGTACCTATGATAACAATTACAGACCTCTACATGCTTTGTAAGTAGGAAAACCTGCAAAATCGGCAGTGCCTCAAATACTTGTTCTCCACACTGTAGGTACACACAGGTCGAGAGACAAATTTGAGGTGACATGGACTGACGGTGACATTCAATACCGCCTTGAACACTCTTGCCTGCATCTAGCTGATATAGGGTGTAATCATTAGTCCAACATTTGCAAACAAGAGTTTCTGTTGGACAAATTCAGGTATGTTTATCCCCGTTTTGTTCCGTTTAATAAACGTTTTCAACAGAATCAGTGGAATGAATACACCCCTGATCACTTATAAACACAGTTCACTTTCATAGCAGCCACGTTGTATTCCTTCTCGCATCTATGCGCTCTCCTCCTCTCACCTCTTCCCTTCCAGTGTTGTGTTGGATAGTCATAGCCTGCTAGCTAACATAACATCCCTCTGTTTGAGCAGGGTGTTTCAGTATGCTGAACTAGCTAGCTGCATTAGCTAGCTAAGTAAGTGAAACTGAAATTGAAAAAAAAGGACGAAATGTCTCTCTCTCTATATATATATATTTCTCTCTTGCTTCTCCTTCATTTTGGAATAAATTAATTTGTTCAAAACTGTTCAACTATTGTCTTTCTCTCTCTTTGAGTCAACTACTCAACACATGTTATGCATTGCAGTGCTAGCTAGCTGTAGCTTATGCTTTCAGTACTCGATTCATTCTCTGATCCTTTGATTGGGTGGACAACTTGTCAGTTCATGCTGCAAGAGCTCTGATAGGTTGGAGGATGTCCTCCAGAAGTTGTCATAATTACTGTGTAAGTCTATGGAAGGGGGTGAGAACCATGAGCCTCCTAGGTTTTGTATTGAAGTCAATGTACCCAGAGGAGGACGGAAGCTAGCTGTCCTCCGGCTACACCATGGTGCTACCCTACAGAGTGCTGTGGAGGCCACTGTAGACCTTATTTGCAAAATAGTGTGTTTTAATCAATTATTAGGTGATGTGATTATATTTAGTATAGTTTTATCTAAAAATGAGAACTTTTTTTATGTTTATTTTTATGAAATTCAGTGAGGAGGATGGTCCTCCCCTTCCTCCTCTGAGGAGCCTCCACTGCTCTACACACGTGTATACATGGATTGTTTATACATGAAATGCCAGTACAATTTTATGAATTTGTTCGTTTGACATGGTGGGATCTTGTTCTGTTGCTAAAATTAATTATGTGAGAAATGACGGTAGAAACTCCTTTATTCGCAAATATTGATATAATGACCATCATATTGAAGTAAACTTTGAGTCACGCGTTGATATGTTGTGTGGTCCTCCCACTACGACTCGGGAAAGCATGCAGTTTATTAGGCTCCAGATTAAATAAATTATGATGAACTTCACAGGATGGCGAATGTGTAAGCTTGATGCTCCTTTCCAATAGATATTGAGGGTCTTATTCTGGTGACATGATGTTTGAGCTTGGCTGCCATTTGACAAATAAAAATAATATCTCATAATGTAGATAGCCTACCCCCACTGTATGTGCTAGCTGTTGGCTAGAGCGCATGTGACAAGACCAGAGTGGGCACATTTGCTATATAAAGCAACCGTTTGTGACAAAACCATCATTAGAGTTGAAAATGCGATGGAAACCCATTTAACTATTTTTATTTCTAATTTAATGGCAAAATGCGTCGTCACGCACAGCCATTTATCCACAAAAAGTATGTTTGCTGGAATCATCTCCGGTGGTAAAATGCATATTGTTTTACACAGAATTTAGAATATCCGCATGAAAATCGGTCAAAAATTGGATGGAAACCTACCAAATGTCTTAGTGTGCAGTTATGCGTAACAGATTTTGGAATGCTGTTCCTTTCATTCAAGGTTTACAAAATTCCATCATCTAATTTACCCATCAATCTCCCTATGCCTATCCACTATTTAAGTCAATGAAGGACTTTCTGGTCTCATTGAAACTGGGTTGGAATGTCTTCCTGCCTATCTTGTTGTCACGAGCGTCTGACGAATGAGTAGACCAAAGCGCAGCGTGTTGAGCGAACATACTTTAATAGTAAAGTGCACACACGAATACAAAACAATAAACGATACGTAACGTCCTCAGACAATGACTGACAAGGAACAAAAACCCACAAACACAAGGTGAAAACACACAGTTTAAATATGGCTCCCAATCAGAGATAACGAGCCGACAGCTGACACTCGTTACCTCCGATTGGGAGTCATTTGACCAAACAAGGAAACACAACAAATAGACAACCCAACCAAACAGAACACAACGAAACGAACACACCCTGGCTCAACATACAAAGTCCCGGAGCCAGAGCGTGACAGTACCCCCCCCTAAAGGCGCGGACTGCGACCGTGCCTCAAAAACCCCAAACAGGGGAGGGCTGGGTGGGCATTACTCCTCGGAGGCGGCTCCGGCTCCGGGCTTGACCACCACCCTTCTTCAATCCCCCCGTAGCGCCCCCGGTCCGATCTGACCCAGCTGGTAGGATCTGGACTGACGACGCGCTCCCCTGGCTTGGCGCGTGAGGCAGGAACGGACCGGACCTGGCTGACGATACGCACCCTAGGCTTGATGCGTGGAGCCGGAACGGGCCTCACCAGGCTGACGACTCGCATCCCTGGCTTGGTGCGAGTAGCAGGAGTGGGCTGGATCAGGCTGACGGCTCGCACCCTTGGCTTGGTGCGAGTAGCAGGGACGAGCTGAACCATGCTGACGACTCGCACCCTTGGCTTGGTGCGAGTAGCAGGAACGGGCTGGACCAGGCCGACGACTCGTACCCCTGGCCTGGTGCGAGTAGCAGGAACGGGCTGGCCCAGGCTGACGACTCGCACCCTTGGCTTGGTGCGAGTAGCAGGAACGGGCTGGACCAGGCTGACAACTCGCACCCTTGGCTTGGTGCGAGTAGCAGGAACGGGCTGGACCAGGCTGGCGACTCGCACCCCTGGTTTGGTGCGAGTGGCAGGAACAGGCCGGGTCGGGCTGGCGACGCACACCGTAGGCTTTGTGCGTGGAGCAGGAACAGGCCGGGCTGGGCTGGCGACGCACACCGTAGGCTTTGTGCGTGGAACAGGAACAGGCCGGGCTGGGCTGGCGACGCATACCGTAGGCTTTGTGCGTGGAGCAGGAACAGGCCGGGCTGGGCTGGCGACGCACACCGTAGGCTTTGTGCGAGAGGCAGGAACAGGCCGGACCGGGCTGGAGACGCGCACCGTCCATTTGGTGCGAGGGGCCGTAACAGGCCGGACCGTACTGGGGACACACACCACTGGCTCTACGTAACCTGGTGGCCTTTTGAATACGCCCCTTCTCTGCCTCCGTCAGCCCCGTCGTCCATGCCCTGTGCCCCCCCCCTAAAAAATTCTTGGGGGTGCCTCTCGTCTCTCCGACGCTGCTCCCACGTCCAGGCTGCCTGTTCCTGGACACGCTGCTTGGTCGTAGTATGGTGGGTTTTTCTGACGAATGAGTAGACCAAAGCGCAGCGTGTTGAGCGAACATACTTTAATAGTAAAGTGCACACACGAATACAAAACAATAAACGATACGTAACGTCCTCAGACAATGACTGACAAGGAACAAAAACCCACAAACACAAGGTGAAAAACCACAGTTTAAATATGGCTCCCAATCAGAGATAACGAGCCCACAGCTGACACTCGTTACCTCCGATTGGGAGTCATTTGACCAAACAAGGAAACACAACAAATAGACAACCCAACCAAACAGAACACAACGAAACGAACACACCCTGGCTCAACATACAAAGTCCCGGAGCCAGAGCGTGACACTTGTAGACTGGTGTCGGGAGGACCACTGGCAGAAGTCCTAAAGTGATGTCACCTTGTGTATCTGGAGAGAAGAATGTTTAGTGAATAACTTGATTATTTCAGGCAAAAAATAAGGTGTATAACTGTGGCTCCTTCCACCTTCAAATCATAGGCAAGAGGACCAACCATGGAGAATAGTAAGACACTTCATTATTTATATTTATAGAACTACTCTATATTGTTTGTCCTCATGTGTCTGTGCATGTTTTTCAGTATGAAGTACTCCGCAGCCACTTACCGTAGACACCAGGTGAGGCCACACACACAGATTCCTGTTGAACATAGTCTCTTTAACTACCTTATTTTCTCAATAACAGTCTCTCTCCTTCACTTAATCCCTCTCCCCCCTAAATCCTTTAGGTTATATCAGCTGTGTCGGTGAACCCCTCCCGCATCTGAACTGGCTACATAGAGGGCGCAGCATGATCAGAGGTGAAAGGTCACTTGGTGCGGTCAACAGGAAATATTATTAAAGAGATGCTTTACATTGAAATACAGATAGAGATGTAGTAGTCCAAGAGTTAATGATCCAAGATCAGTTTTGCATTTCACATCATGATGATTATGATGACTGACAGTGTTAGAATTAAAAAAACACAAGGTTTAATCATGCTCTCTCTCTCTGCATCTGTCTCTCAACTGCAGGTATGTTTGATGTGAGAGAGGATACCAACCCCCAGTCCCATCATCGCCACCTCACCCGCTCTTAAGATAACCTTCGGGCCAACTGGGGACCCAAGGCTGGTTAGGAGACACCGCTAGAGACACTATAATGTACACTACCAGTTAAAAGTTTTAGAACACCTACTTATTTGACTATTTCACAGGTAACGTGGACAAATTGAGAAGTGAAATGACAACATTGAAAAGTGAACCATCATATTTGTGTATTTAAGATCTAATAATGAAAGAGAAGGACAGCCGTTTTGAATATGGTCAATTTTGAGTGGAAGAGGTGGAAAAACTGTTGTTATCCATCAATAATGCCACAAGGTATAGGCAACCTAGATGGGAAACTATTGAGAATGGTAGCAGACTTTATTGCCACCCCTATTTGCCATGTCTTTAACCAAAGCCTAAATGAGTGTGTGTCCACAGGCATGGAAGGAAGCTAAAGTAATTCCACTACCTAAAAATTGTAAAGCACACTTTGCTGGCTCTAACAGCCGCCCAATCAGTTTGCTGTCTGTTCTTACAGTAGTAAACTGATGGAGAGAATTGTGTTTGAACAAATACAATACTATTTTTTAAAAGAACAAGTTAACTACCTCCTTTCAGCATGGATATAGGGAAGGGCACTCAACTTGTACTGCACTGACTCAGATGACTGATGATTGGCTATAATAAAAGGATAATAAGATGATAGTTGGAGCTGTATTGTTAGATTTAAGCCTTTGATGTTATTGATCATAATTTGTTATTGAAAAAACTAACTTATGGCTTTACATCAACTGCCATCACATGGTTGGAGAGTTACGTATCCAATAGAGTATTCTTCAACTCAGAGTATTCTTCAATGGAAGCTTCTTTAACATGAGATACAGTATGCAGTGCGGTATCCCTGAGGGCAGTTGACTTGGGCCGTTACTCTTCTCTATTTTTACACATGATTTGCTACTTGTCTTACAAGAAGTTAAAATGAGTTGAAGTCGGAAGTTTACATACACTTAGGTTGGAGTCATTAAAACGTGTTTTTCAACCACTCCACAAATTTCTTGTTAACAAATTATAGTTTTGGCAAGTCGCTTAGGACATCTACTTTGTGCATGACACAAGTAATGTTTCCAACAATTGTTTACAGACAGATTATTTAACTTATAATTCACTGTATCACAATTCCAGTGGGTCAGAAGTTTACATACACTAAGTTGACTGTGCCTTTAAACAACTTGAAAATTCCAGAAAATGATGTCATGGCTTTAGAAGCTTCTGATAGGATATTTGACATCATTTGAGTCAATTGGAGGTGTACCTGTGGATGTATTTCAAGGCCTACCTTCAAAGTCAGTGCCTCTTTGCTTGACATCATTGGAAAATCAAAAGAAATAAGCCAAGACCACAGAAAAAAATATTGTAGACCTCCACAAGTCTGGATCATCCTTGAGAGCAATTTCCAAACGCCTGAAGGTACCACGTTCATCTATACAAACAATAGTACGCAAGTATAAACACCATGGGACCACACAGCCGTCATACCGCTCAGGATCGAGACACGTTCTTTCTCCTAGAGATTAACGTACTTTGGTGCGAAAAGTGCAAATCAATCCCAGAACAACAGCAAAGGACCTTGTGAAGATGCTGGAGGAAACAGGTACAAAAGTATCTATATCCACAGTAAAACAAGTCCTATATCGACATAACCTGAAAGGCCGCTCAGCAAGGAAGAAGCCACTGCTCCAAAACCGCCATAAAAAAGCCAGACTACGATTTGCAACTGCACATGGGGACCAAGATCGTACTTTTTGGAGAAATGTCCTCTGGTCTGATGAAACAAAAATAGAACTGTTTGGCTATAATGACCATCGTTATGTTTGGTGGAAAAATGCTTGCAAGCCGAAGAATACCATCCCAACCTTGAAGCACGGGGGTGGCAGCATCATGCTGTGGGGGTGCTTTGCTGCAGGAGGGACTAGTGCACTTCACAAAATAGATGGCATCATGAGGAAGGAAAATTATGTGGATATATTGAAGCAACATTTCAAGACATCAGTCAGGAAGTTAAAGCTTGGTCACAAATGGGAGTGGCCATCACAAAGCCCTGACCTCAATCCTATAGAAAATGTGTGGGCAGAACTGAAAAAGCGTGTGCGAGCAAGGAGGCCTACAAACTTGACTCAGTTACACCAGCTCTGTCAGGAGGAATGGGCCAAAATTCACCCAACTTATTGTGGGAAGCTTGTGGAAGGCTACCTGAAACGTTTGACCCAAGTTAAACAATTTAAAGGCAATGCTAGCAAATACTAATTGAGTGTATGTAAACTTCTGACCCACTGGGAAAGTGATGAAAGAAATAAAAGCTGAAATCAATCATTCTCTCTACTATTATTCTGACATTTCACTTTCTTAAAATAAAGTGGTGATCCTAACTGACCTAAGAGGGAATTTTTACTAGGATTAAATGTCGGAAATTGTGAAAAACTGAGTTTAAATGTATTTGGTTAAGGTGTATGTAAACTTCCGACTTCAACTGTATGCTGATGATTGTACACTCTACGTATCAGCACCTACAGCCAGTGAGCTCACTGAGACTCCTAGCAAGGAGTTACAGTCAGTCAGAATGGGTAATTAAAATTAACTGGTCTTAAATGCATCTAAAACCAAAAGCATTGTATTTGGTTTAAAGCATTCTCTTGGACTGTTACAGGCTTTGTTTTTTTCATTTATATTTAGAGGTTGGACGTTAGCATGTGGGGTGTACCGATTAGTGTCACCTCGTCAGTCACCATGTGTAGCATCTGTGCTGGCTTGTCCATCTCGCTAGTCGGAAGTTGTTTCACCTGTGCTAGCCCAGGTGCTATTTAAGAGTGGCTGGCCCAGTGCTCCAGTTGTCTTGAGAGATGTGGAGGGTTAACACCTTATGGAACACTGTGGACTGTGAAGAGACACACGCATAGTTGTGTTGTAGATATGTAGTGGTGTAGCAATGTTATATGATGTACTGTTTTATCTTTTGTTTTATGTGTAATATAAGTGTCTTGATGTGTTTGGACCCCAGGAAGAGTAGCTGCTGCCTTAGCCAACTAAAGGAGTCAAGGCAGCAACTAATGGGGATCCCTACTAAAATACAAATACAAACTCCTTTAGATGGCTCTCCCTATTTGATTTCTAGAAAGACAATCCTTTATCTGATTTTCCCTGTTTTTGGTTTACTTCCTGTCTTTAAGTTTGGTGTTGGTTTTTCTTTTGTTTGCCTCTTAGTGGGTAAATTTAATGGGCGCTCATGGTGCGTGTCTTTTAGGTCCCAGTTGTTGTTATGCTACTTTCAGTGGACACCCTGATGAGTCTTTCAGAACCCCTTCTAAAACCCCACTTGTTTCGTTTTAGTTGTCAGTGACTCTTTGTTAGTTTCCCCTTCTGTTTGAGCAACCTTTTTGGTTTTCTTGCTGGGGAACGTAACAAAACCTAAATTGGAGTTGTGCATAAAGGGTGTGACCTTTGAATAAGTTGAAGAAGCTGAACTCCTAAAAGTAACATTGGAAGGTCCGTTATCATGGTCAAGTCATATTGACAAAGTTGTTGTGAAGATGGGGAGAGGTATGTCTGTTATAAAAATAATGTTCTGTTTTTAACACAAAGATCAACTGTACTAGTTGTTCAGGCTTTGATCTTGCCCCATATTTATTACTGACCGGTAATATGGTCAGCTTCAGCAAAGAAAGACCTAGCAAAGTTGCAGCTGGCACAAAACAAAGCAGCATACCCTGCCCTTAACTGCACACACACAGAACTAACAACATGCATGAGTCTTTCATGGTTGAGGAGAAATTGACTACTTCTCTTCTAGTCTTTTTAAGAAACATTTGTGTGTTGAAAATGCCTAACCACGTATAATCTATTTGATACACTTCAGCAGACACGCCACTATGGGTTTCTTTACGGTGCCCAAACCAAAAACAGATTTACTGTGTTGCTCAGTTATGTATAGAGCCATGTCATCATGGAATGCTCTGCCCACCAGAGGTTACTCTGGCAAAAAGCAAGTTTAGCTAAAAAAAAAAAAAACGGATAAAAAACATCTTGCATCAGTGCCTCTCTTTCTGAAGATCTACTTTAACTGTACTGTATATACGAATAACGTGTAAATAGTATTTTTGTTGTCTCTGTGTCTTTCCTATATATATATATATATATATATATATATATATATATATATATATAAAACTTGTTTCATTTTTATCTTTTACTGTTCTGTACTTTGTCATGTACAGTATTTATGTTTTATGTGGTCCCCAGGAAGAGTATCTGCTGCATGTGCAGTAGCTAATGGGGATCCTAATAAACTAAACCCTAACATCCATATGTGGAAAAAAGAAAGGAAGATAATGACATCGGTGTGCATCATGCGATTTAAACTAATTTTGAGTAGGCATTGCCTACTAATTGTTTGTCATTGTAAACACATCTTTTTGACTACAAAAGATAGAAACGTGCTATTTTCACATACTTTTGTGTGTATATACAGTGTGTGGCCACCCCTTCAAAATAGTGTATTCGGCTATTTCAGCCACACCCGTTGCTGACAGGTGTATAAAATCAGGCACACAGCCATGCAATCTCCATAGACAAACATTGGCAGAACAATGGCCTTACTTAAGAGCTCAGTGACTTTCAACGTGGCATCCTATGCCACCTTTACAACAAGTCTGTCAAATTTCTGCCCTGCTACAGCTGCCCCGGTCAACTGTAAGTGCTGTTATTGTGAAGTGGAAACGTCTAGGAGCAACAAAGGCTCAGATGCGAAGTGGTAGGCCATACAAGCTCAAAGAACGGGACCGCCGAGTGCTGAAGCGCATAGCGAATAAAAATCGTCTGTCCTCAGTTGCAACACTCACTATTGTGTTCCAAACTGACTCTGGAAGCAACGTCAGCACAATAACTGTTTGTCGGGAGCTTCATGAAATGGGATTCCATAGCCGAGCAGCCGCACACAAGCCTAAGATCACCATGCGCAATGCCAAGCGTCGGCTGGAGTGGTGTAAACACATTCTCTGGAGTGATAAATCACGCTTCACCATCTGGCGGTCCGACGGATAAATTTGGGTTTGGCAGATGCCAGGAGAATGCTACCTGTCCGAATGCATAGTGCCAACTGTAAAGTTTGGTGGAGGAGGAATAATGGTCTGGGGCTGTTTTTCAAGGTTCGGGCTAGGCCCATTAGTTCCAGTGAAGGGAAATATTAACACTACAGCATACAATGACATTCTAGATGATTCTGTGCTTCGAACTTTGTGGCAACCGTTTGGGGAAGGACATTTCCTGTTTCAGCATGACAATGTCCCCGTGCACAAAGCGAGATCCATAGAGAAATGGTTTGTCGAGATCGGTGTGGAAGAACTTGACTGGCCTACACAGAGCCCTGACCTCAACCCCATCGAACACCTTTGGGATTAATTGGAACGCCGACTGTGAGCCAGGCCTAATCGCCCTACATCAGTGCCAGACCTCACAAATGCTCGTGGCTGAATGGAAGCAAGTCCCGGCAGCAATGTTCCAACATCTAGAGGAAAGCCTTCCCAGAAGAATGGAGGCGGTTATAGCAGCAAAGGGGGGACCAACTCCATATTAATGCCTATGATTTTGGAATGAGATGTTCGATGAGCACATGTCCACATACTTTTGACCATGTAGTGTATGCGATGTATGCAACTTTCAGGGACCACTTTTGGCTCGTGAGCGATACACTACTTTCAGAACTTATGGCAAAAAAGTTCCGGAACATCTCTTTAAGTGTTCAAGTCAAATTGCTGTGGTCTGAGGGGCTTTGTCCCTTCTAATACATTTATTTCTATGTGTAAAACCATGTGGTGCAGGGAAATTGATCTCATGTGGCTTTATTTGACTACATTACCTGCTTGTTTCTTTAATCACTATTACAAATGTAAGTTTATGTAGCTGATTATTCATGGACTTTGTTGGGTGTAATAACTGGATACACCAGCTGAAAGCCCTAACAACCCACTTTGGGATTACTGGTCTAGCGTAGCAGTGTATCTTTCTCATCTCCCAGGCCTTGGACCGTCAATCTTTATAAACTAGTATAACCTACAGCATATTACCCGAACAACAGTAATAGGAGGTAAAGACATTACTTTCACTTTTTATTTTTAATTATTGTACGTGCATCATGGTTTTTCACAAGCATGATACAAATATGGTACATCTGTGGATTTCATACTTAAGTTGTTTCAATACTAAGCTCAGACTTCCAAAAAGAAACCATAAATTGTGAAGAATAAGAGTTTGGAGGAGTATGGAATTGTATTTTTGTAGGCACTTTCCATTCAAATATCAAACCAGAAACTGCACAATGTGGAAAAAAGAAATCACAATTGCTTTTCATTTTGTTTTTTTACATCAAAGAATCACCACTACATTTTCAGGAAAGTCATACTTCCAGTTTATGGCATTCACAGGCAAGCAGGTGGAGAAAGGAGGACTGGAAATGCAGTAGGATAGGATGGGATGGAGGTGGAACGGGACTGTTGGGCTTCAGGAGATGGGCATCAAAAGAGCGAGGGGCCTTTCGAATAGCCTCTGGACGAGGAGCCAGCTTGGCTGTCCTCGAAGTAGCTCTGCTCAATGCGGCGGCAGAAGGCCAGCAGGTTGCTGTAGCTCTTGATCTTCTCGCCCAGCTCGTCGCTGGTGAGCCGTGTGGTCAGGATGGTGAAGAGGTGGCCGAACACCAGTGCATCCAGCTCAGTGGGTCTGAGGACAAAGGGGAGCCTTTATAACCCATAAAAGTTTGAGCATGGGCTCAACATGATTCTTGACACAAACATACATTCTATTTTTAAAGGAGATCAGATTTAAAAAATATAGATCGGGGGATTGATGGTATATCAGCACAGACAGTGGCCGAGACAGGGCTTAAGCCCCCGTTGCCATGGTCTAGTTCCAATAGTTTGTAGGATTGTGGGTTCGTTTCCCGGGACCACCCACAAGTAAAATGTATGCACGCATGACTAAGTTGCTTTGGATAAAAGCGTCTGCTAAATGGCATATAGTACCAGTCAAAAGTTTGGACACACCTGCTCATTCAAGGGGTTTTCTTTATTTTTACATTGTAGAATAATAGTGAAGATATCAAAACTATGAAATAACACATATAGTATCATGTAGTAACCAAAAAAGTGTTAAACCCCTTTGCCTTTATGACAGCTTTGCACACTCTTGGCATTCTATCAACCAGCTTCACCTGGAATGCTTTTCCAACAGTCTTGGAGTTCCCACATATGTTGGCTGCTTTTCCTTCACTCTGCAGTCCAACTCATCCCAAACCATCTCAATTGGGTTGAGGTTGGGTGATTGTGGAGGCCAGGTCATCTGATGCAGCACCCCAGCACCCTCCTTCTTGGTCAAATACCCATTACACATTTTTCCACATTTTGTTGTGTTACAGCGGAATTTAAAATGGATTAAACTGAGTTTTTCTGTCAATGGCCTACAGACAATACCCCATAATGTCAAAGTGGAATAAAATAAATGGAATTGTCTAGCAATGATCAACAACCAATTCGACAGAGCTTGAAGAATTTTTAAAAGAATAATCGCTGCAAAAGGTGATTCTAACACATATTCACTACATATTCATACTTATGTAAATTAGACATTTCTGTATTTCATTTAAATCAATTTGAAAGTTTTATTTATCAAATTACATGTTTTCACTTTGTCATTATGGGGTATTGTGTGTAGATGGATGAGAAAAAAGTATTTTTAATCCATTTTGAATTCAGCCTGTAACAACAAAATATGGAATAATTCCAGGGGTATGAATACTTTGACGGCACTTGGTCCAAATCATACAGCAAATAAGGCTGTAATTTGTCACCATGTCTATGTGCGGGAGACATTACCATTTAAAAGGCAACATGCCATACCATTGTTGGATTCACAAAGACCTTACATATTTATTCTATGCACCACAATGTATTATGTTGACTATTCTCTTTCTCTGCTCTAGCCAAGGTCAGCCCAGGCAGTCAGTCAATTATACCACATCACATGCAGGCAGCTTTGTAATGGCATTTAAGATTTCATCCATACTGGCAATCTTAATTTTTATTACAGCAAGTTATTGTCTTCTCTTCTAGCATATGACAAGGCCAGGATGTCATTACCAGATTCATTAGAGGCTCAGGGGGGGAGAAAGCTCAGACAATGGGAAAAAGGGGAGCGCTGGTTCATGGATTCAGCAGCGCTATCCTTGTGTAAACTAATCCTGTTAAAACGAATGGTGGGTTCCTTCCGGAGGTCTACCCTGAGGCTAAGACAGACACTCATCAAAGCCCTGACTATCTAAAAAGGTACTGTATAGGCCCGAGTCCGACCCAAAACAGCACATCTAGTCTGCGTCCCAATTCTCCACACTTCACCAAAGCATTGGATTGACAAAGGGTGTGCAAGTACAAGGCTCCTAAGGCTCCTCCTAACCTCTCTTGTTTAGAGAGTAGGAGGAAAACAACCTGCTGAGAGACCTTAAGAGCAGCACTTTAATGTGACTAATGTAATACTAAATAATACAATAAAAGGAGTAATTTAATACATTGAAAGGACTGATAAAGTAAAAGGACTAAAATGTTAGTGCAACAGGCTAATACAACGTAATAATAGGTCTAATATGGTATAGACCAGGGGTGTCAAACTAATTTTGCCCCGGGGGCCCGCATTCGGTCTTCAATGAGGTCCAGATGGCAGCACTGAAAATGTGTTCTACGTCGTCAAAATTGCCAAAAAATAGTCTATCCATTGTTTTTGGAATTTGATGCTCCCTGACTGTCTAGCTTTCATTTAGGTGATTATTAGCGAGCTGGACACAGTAAAAAAAAAAAAAAAAGTTATGAATGTAGGTCCATTATCATTTCTACACATTTTCGATTTGGTTTAGTCATTTTAAAGTATATATTGAGTTTGCCCCCCCCCAAAAAAAAACACCCGCAGGCAGGTTTGTACCCATTGTGGGCCGGATCCGTATGTTTGACACCCCTGGTATAGACCATGTGTGGGCTCTAGCTGGTAATGCCGCCTCCTGCAGCACATTCATTATGGTGTTACAGTGAGTAGCAATCCCACTGCTCCTTTGTATATCTCTCTCTCATTCTGTTTCTTTTCAAGGGCCGGTAGGTAGCATAGCAGTTAAGAGTCGCTGGTTCAAATCCCTGAGCCAACTTGGTGAAAAATCTGTTGATGTGCCCTTGAGCAAGGCACTTAACCAAAATTGCTCCAGGGTCCCCGTCAATAATGGCTGATCCCTGGCCATGATGCCACTCTCCGAGGGTGTCTCAGAGGGAGTGGGATATGCAAAAAATGCATTTCTAATTTACACGTGAAATAGGACAGATGTAAGCATCAACTGTTTTATTATTATTTATTGTCTATCAAAATACATTTAAAGTATTCAAAGAAAAGATTGTATGAACCTACTGCTTATTGAAGAAGTATGGCTGTGTGCCCAGCCTCTGGGAAAGAGCTTGACAGCATTGGCTAACATCTTCATAAACCTGGAGAAGAAGCGTGGAAACAGTTACTATTACAACTATGTGGAAACATTAGCCTGAGATATGAGAGAAAAATCCATCCACACTTTGGTTTTGTTAAACTAGCCACTGACAACAAATGCTAACATTAGCACTTTCAGACCAAAACCCCATGTAAGTCAATCTCCCCTGTTTAGCATTTTTTTAATGTCATGCCCAAATGGATTGTGTTGCTCAATTTGCTTACAATTATTTTGAGAAGATTTGGGCATGACATTTCAAACATGCTAAAACGGGGAATATTGACTTACATGAGGTTTTGAACAGAAAATGCTAACATTAGCATTAATTGGCAGTAACTAGTTTAACAAAACCAAAGTGTGGACTGCAGTAATTCCTTGTCCATAGACTGCTTTCAAGAAGGAAACAAATAATACATCTCTAAAATTGCTGAACTGATTATGGTTCAGGTACTATGGTGTTCTTTTTCAGCTGAGGTTGGCATCTCAGGGCACTAATCTCTGGTGGACAGACTACGTTACAAATGGTATCCTAATGTCTGTCAAAATACAGTGGGATGCAACACTAACAAGCAACAGTTGATCCGGTGCACAGGTTTTCGTCACTGGTTATTTGAACAAATCAAAATTTAGCGGGTGTGCGTTTCTTTTGAAGTTCGCTATACTCAACTTCAGTGGGTTGAGTCACTGACGTGATCTTCCTGTCCGGTTTTGCGCCCCCTCGGCCTCGTGCGGTGGGGGAAATCGTTGTGGGCTATACCCCCCCCAGTATCTATGCTGCAATAGTCTTATGTGCCGGGGGGCTAGGGTCAATCTGTCCTATCTGGTGTAATTCTCCTGTCTTATCTGGTGTCCTGTGTGAACTTAACTATGCTCCCTCTAACATTCTCTTTCACTCGCTCTCTCTCCCGGAGGACTTGAGCCCTAGGACCATGCCTCAGGACTACCTGGCCTGCCGACTCCTGGCTGTCCCCGTCTCCAGTCCACCTGGTCGTGCTGCTGATCCTGTTTCTGCTGTTTTGCCTGCGGCTATGTAAACCTGACCTGTTCAAAAGACGTGCTACCTTGTCCCGGACATGCTGTTTTCGACCCTCTCTCTCTCGACCCTCTCTCTCTTCGACCCTCTCTCTCCCGGCACCTGCTGTCTCAATCTCTGAATGCTCGGCTATGAAAAGCCAAAATGACATTACTCCTGAGGTGCTGACCTGTTGCACCCTCTATTTATTTTATTTGTAACCTTTATTTAACTAGGCAAGTCAGTTAGGAACAAATTCTTATTTACAATGACGGCCCACACCGGCCAAACCCGGACGACGCTGGGCCAATTGTGTGCCGCCCTATGGGACTCCCAATCACGGCCGGTTGTGATACAGCCTGGAATCAAACCAGGGGGTCTGTAGTGACGACTCAAGCACTGAGATGCAGTGCCATAGACCGCTGCGCCACTCGGGATCTCTACAACCACTGTGATTATTATTTGACCCTGCTGGTCATCTATGAACATTTGAACATCTTGAAGAACGATCTGGCCTTAAATGGCCATGTACTTTCATAATCTCCACCCGGCACAGCCAGAAGAGGACTGGCCACCCCTCAGAGCCTGGTTCCTCTCTATGTTACTTCCTAGGTTCCTGCCTTTCTAGTGAGTTTTTCCTAGCCACCATGCTTCTACATCTGCATTACTTTCTCTTTGGGGTTTAAGGCTGGGTTTCTGTATAGCACTTTGTGTCATCTGCTGATGTAAAAAGGGCTTAATAAATACATTTGATTGATTGAGGGAAGATTTGGCCCATAGACTAGCCCGAAACTTGCAAAGAGTGGGGGGGTGGAGCTACTGCCCTGCTTCCACTACTCATTCAAGTATATCGTGGTCCTCTGTAGCTCAGCTGGTAGAGCACGGCGCTTGTAACGCCAAGGTAGTGGGTTCGATCCCCGGGACCACCCATACACAAAAAAATGTATGCACGCACGACTGTAAGTCGCTTTGGATAAAAGCGTCTGCTAAATGGCATATTAAATTTAAATTAAATTTAAAATTAAATATATCCCCCCAAAACCTTATGGAGTATCTGACGAAATTACACAAGGTTTTAGTTCTTGGCTTCCGAGATCACAAGGCACTGACCTGCTCCAGGCTCTTCCCTGCCCAGCCAATGGCAGTCATCTTACGACGGACCTCCCACTGCTTCTGATAGGCCAGGATTTGGTTGAGGGGCCAGGAGTATGGGCTGCTGTATCTCGGCCTGGAGATCTACAGACATGAGGCTGAGGTGAGCTTAAAGGAGAAGTTTCCACATTTTGAACTTTGTCTGGCTTAAGTTTGGTGGTCCTTGTAAACAAAAGGGTCTTGTTACTTTTCATGTTTGTATCTAGCGAATTTAGTTGTTTTTGTAATTAAAGACAAGAAACACTCAAAGATACTTGAAACGCAATTACGCTATTGCCATATAGAAAATATTTGATTAGATTTATAGATATCGGACCTAGGTTCAACTACTATTATTGTATTTCAATTACTTTCAAATACATTTGAAAATACTTTTCCCACATTTGTTTTACGTTAGTCTTATTCTAAAATTGATTACAACAATTTTTTATCAATCAATCTACACACAATACCCCATAAAGATAAAGCAAAAACAGGTTTTAGATATTTTTGCACATTTATTAAAAATAACAGAAATACCTTATTTACATAAGTATTCAGACCCTTTGCTATGAGACTCGAAATTGAGCTCAAGTGCATCCTGTTTCCATTGATAATCTTTGAGATGTTTCTAAAACTTGATGATTGGAGTCCACTTGTGGTAAATTCAATTGAATGGAAAAGCACACACCTGTCTATATAAGGTCCCACAGTTGACAGTGCATGTCAGAGCAAAAACCAAGCCATGAGGCTGAAGGAATTGTCCGTAGAGCTCCAAGACAGGATTGTGTCGAGGCACAGATCTGGAGAAAGGTACCAAAAAATGTATGCAGCATTGAAGGTCCCCAAGAACACCGTGGCCTCCATCATTCTTAAATTGAAGAAGTTTGGAACCACGAAGACTCTTCGTAGAGCTGGCCGCCCGGCCAAACTGAGCAATCGGGGGAGAAGGGCCTTGGACAGGGAGACCAAGAACCCGATGGTCACTCTGAAAGAGCTCCAGAGTTCCTCTGTGGAGATGGGAGAATCTTCCAGAAGGACAACCATCTCTGCAGCACTCCACCAAGCAGGCCTTTATGGTAGAGTGGCCAGACGGAAGCCACTCCTCAGTAAAAGGCACATGACAGCCCACTTTGAGTTTTTTTTGGTAACCTTCCCCAGATCTGTGCCTCGACACAATCCTTTCTCTGAGCTCTACGGACAATTCCTTTGACCTCATGGCTTGGTTTTTGCTCTGACATGCACTGTCAACTGTGGGACCTTATATAGACAGGTGTGTGCCTTTCCAAATCATGTCCAATCAATTGAATTTACCACAGGTGGACTCCAATCAAGTTGTAGAAACATCAAGGATGATCAATGGAAACAGGATGCACCTGAGCTCAATTGAGTCTCATAGCAAAGGGTCTGAATACATATGTAAATAAGATGTTTATTTCTTATACATTTGCAAACATTTCTAAAAACCAGTTTTCGCTTTGTCATTATGGGGTATTGTGTGTAGATTGATGAGGATTTTTATTCATTTAATCAATTTTAGAATAAGGCTATAACGTAACAAAACGTGGAAAAAGTCAAGGGGTCTGAATACTTTCCGAATGCACTGTACACATTAGTGGTGCGTGGGTCAGCTATTTGTTCACCCGCACCCACCTGCAATTCCTAATAACCCACCGCAACATGTGATAAAGCGAAAATCTGAGGCCTGCACCCGCCCGTAACCTGGTAATATAAAAAATGCGCTGTAGGCTACAGTAAAAGACATCGGAACTATTTGACATTTTTTGCCCGATTTAGATACGTTTTTGCTTAAAATAAATGTCCCACATTTTGGTAGGCTATTTGTTAGTCAACTAATTAGATACATGTAGCTTATCTTCTGTCATTATATGTTGCCCTAGAAGGCTAAATAAACCATTGCTCACCAGAATGTCATAATTCGATAGAATGAATGCGTCAATCTAGTTGACATCAATAAAGTTCTGTCATCTCTGCTTCTTTCGCGGAGCAAAGACATTTATGGACAGGGAGAAAATGCAATAACAAAAAAAACTGGAACGCTTTTCTGTGCAAAACGTCCAAATGGCATCAGTTTGACCAGTTGTAAGGAAATAAAAAAAGCAGTGAAAACGACCCAACATGTTTCTGATGATTTCAGTTCGGCTATTTTAAGTGGTTGAAATAATACCAGCTTTTATGATGCTGATAAAGATAGCACCTCTACAGACGGTATCTAACTGCGCATTCACATATTTCTCCACTCCTGTTCCCGAGTCAAAATGTTGCCTACATTTGGTGTATCATTTTAATGCAATAAATACTTAATTCTGTAGGAGTTAATATACGACTATGTTATAGACCTACAGTCAGTGTCCAGATTTCAGTTTCCATTTAACCGATCTGAACAGAAGGCTACAGTTCCCTTGACGTGCCATAGGCCTATTTGAAGTCCCCGTTTTGTGACCGTCTAATTTGTATAGCACTGCTATCATCTTTTTTTACCACTCTACCAAAATATTTCTCAAACATTACTTTTCTGGCCCTTCCCTCTTTATTTTCAACTCTTCATTTCGCATCTTTTCTATTATTGAATTAAACTGTGATATATTCATTTTTGCCTGTTCCCAAAAGCATTTGCCAATTAGCGTGTAGGCTCTTCGCCACACGTACAGTTAGGCCCTAAAGCTTAGGCTAAATTGTACAAGAATGATACACTTATGGATTTTTTAAAGGTATTGTTTTCTCTTTATTCAACTTGCCCTCCACCCACCCGCCCTTCATCCACACAATATTTAATTACCCTAAACCTGCCCACAGGTTATGAGTCAACCCGCGTATCACTAATACACGACTGCATTTCAGTGTTTACATAGAAAACAAGTCACAAAATAGGGATGGGCACGCTTATTCGAAAACTTGATTATCCGAACAGATGTTAGTATTCGAACGTGTATAGATTTTTGTAGAAAAATAATTGTAGGCCTATTTTAAAAATTAAAAGTATTCTTGTGACATTGTTACATGAAGGATATACCATGACAATTGAAAGTGTTATTTTCTAACTCTCATGCTGCGTTTTACATAAAAAAGCATTTGACTTTCAAAGCACATTTAGCCCTCCAGTCAGCCCTGACAAAATAGCCTATGCTATTTTCCCCATTTCAATTAGCTATTATAGGTGCGCACCTAACAGAGGTTCCACAAGACCTTTCACAGATCAATGCAAAACACTCACCAGAAAACTTGTAATAAACAGAATCAGTTCTATCATGGCGAACATCAGACTTCGCTTTCACTGTTGCTGTTAGTCAAAACCTACCAGAGAATACTAACCTAAAAACAACTGAACACTGTCTGCCCTCTGCATTTGTGTCATTTTGATTGGTCAGGGGATGAAAGAGAAACTTATGACATATTAGAGTAATGAAAACATTTCAAATACCCCTCCCTAACATCGAAGATGAATGAATGTTAACCGGGGGAGAACGTTTCTAAATCGGTGTAAAGCAACACACCAGTCACAGCTGATGGCGGCAATAAAAGGGCTATGGAGAAGAGAGGGCAATGAGGGGGAGCCAGCGGTGTGTGTGAGGGCCTAATAAATGGAAGCTCAGTAAAGCATGGCTCATTTATGAGAGGGGGGCCCTGGCCGAGGCTGCAGCCAAATGAAGATGAATGCCCAGGGAGAGCTCTCACCTCGGTCGCCGTGGTATCGTCACACCACTGGATATACAACTGCATAGAGGAAAGAGGGATACAAAGGATGAACACACAGAGAGAACATGGAGGGGAAGGAAGGAGAGGGAAAGGGAAGGATATAAGACAAGATGCATGAAGAGGGGAAGAAATTAGGAGAGAAGAGCTGGAGGGATACAGGGGGATTTGAGATGGGGAAAATTTGAAAATAAACAAAGGGAGGAAAAGTAGTGGGGAGCAGTGAAGGGGTGAAGATGGACAATGATCTAGGGGGAAGAACATTCCTCACAAACAGAGTACATGGTGTCATTGCTTGATTTTACTGAACATTACTAAGGAGCAAAGGACTATCCCCTGATTTCAATGCATACTATAAAAAAACGTCTAGAACCACATTTAGACAATCAAAAAGATATACAATCATGAGACAAGATCATTTCAGGGATATGCTCATTGCATTTCAAACAATTTATTGATGTAACCTCATGAGTCCCTTGCCAAGCACTTCCTTCCTGTGACAGGATTATAGAGAGCTTCATCTGCATAAATACCCACTGTGTATTCAGTATGTACTGGATTATTCTTTCCTGCCTCGAGTGGTTTCTCTACTGTACCTCAGCGGTGAGCAGCATGTTGTTGACCAGCTCCATGTAAGCTTTCATTTCAGCCCTCTGAATGTCATCCAGACCATCACTGAGAGAGTGACCCTGGAGAGAGAGTGATAAGCAGTGATAAGTGTGTGTGTGTGTGTACGCGTACGAGAGAGTGTAGAGTAGCAAGATGCTTAGATAAGCAAGCAGTTATAACAGTAGTGCTTTCAGAAAGTATTCATACCCCTTGACTTATTCCACATTTTGTTGTGTTACAGCCTGAATTCAACATTAATTGTATTAAAATTTTAGTCATTTTAGCAGACGCTCTTATCCAGAGCAACTTACAGTTAGTGAGTGCATACATTTTCATACAAAATGGATCAAATTATGTTTTTCTCAACCATCTACACACAATAACCCCATGATGACAAAGTGAAAACGTGTTTAGAAATGTTAGCAAATTTATAAAAAATGAAATACATCAATATCTCATTTACATAAGTATTCACACCCCTGAGTCAATACATGTTAGAATCACCTTTGGTAGCGATTACAGCTGTGAATCTTTCTGGGTAAATTTAAGAGCTTTGCTAATCTGGATTGTACAATATTTGCACATTATTATAATTTTTGTAATTTTTCAGCTCTGTCAAATTGGTTGTTGATCATTGCTAGACCGACATTTTCAAGTCTTGCCATAGATTTTCAAGCTGATTTAAGTCAAACCTGTAACTAAGCCACTCATGATTGTTTTGGGCAGTTTGCAAACAGGATGCATGTTTTGGAATATTTTTTCTGTACAGGCTTCCTTCTATTTACTCTGTCATATAGGTTAGTATTGTGTAGTAACTACAATGTTGTTGATCCATCCTCAGTTTTCTCCCATCACAGCCATTCAACTCTGTGACTGTTTTAAAGTCACAATTGGCCTCATGGTGAAATCCCTGAGCGGTTTCCTTCCACTCTGGCAACGGAGTTAGGAAGGATGCCTGTATCTTTGTAGTGACTGGGTGTATTGATACACCATCCAAAGTGTAATTAATAACTTCATACTCAAAGAGATATTCAATGTCTGCTTCCCCGTGTGTCTGTTGGTTCCAGTGCGCCTGTTTTGCGCACTGGACTGACGCATTTCTGCGTAACACTGTATTCCGGAATAAACTCTATATTCTGTGATTTACCCTCCTGCGCCTGACTCCTTCAAATCACCCATCACAGCTAGACTGAGGGACCTTAAAGATAATTGTATGTGTGGGTACAGAGAAGCACTAGACATATATAAAAAAAAAAAAAAAGTGAAACACTATTATTGCACACAGAGTGAGTCCATGCAACTTATTATGTGACTTGTTAAGCACATTTTTACTCCTGAACTTATTTAGGCTTGCCATAACAAAGGGGTTGAATACTTGACTCAAGACATTTGTCCTTTACATTTTTTATTAATTTCTAAAAGTTTCTAAAAACATAATTCCACTTTGACATTATGGGGTATTGTGTGTTTTATTTTATTTTTTTATTTCACCTTTATTTAACCAGGTAAGCCAGTTGAGAACAGGTTCTCATTTACAACTGCGACCTGGCCAAGATAAAGCAAAGTAGTGCAATAAAAACAACACAGAGTTACATATGGGGTAAAAAACATAAAGTCAGAAATACAACAGAAAATATATATACAGTGTGTGCAAATGTAGCAAGTTATGGAGGTAAGGCAATAAATAGGCTATAGTGCAGAATAATTAAAATAGTATTAACACTGGAATGCTAGATGTGCAAGAGATTATGTGCAAATAGAGATACTGGGGTGCAAAAGAGCAAAATAAATAACAATATGGGGATGAGGTAGTTGGGTGGGCTAATTTCCGATGGGCTGTGTACAGGTGCAGTGATCGGTAAGGTGCTCTGACAACTGATGATTAAAGTTATTGAGGGAGATAAGAGTCTCCAGCTTCAGAGATTTTTGCAATTCGTTCCAGTCATTGGCAGCAGAGAACTGGAAGGAATGGCGGCCAAAGGAGGTGTTGGCTTTGGGAATGACCAGTGAGATATACCTGCTGGAGCGCAGACTACGGGTGGGTGCTGCTATGGTGACCAATGAGCTAAGATAAGGCGGGGATTTGCCTAGCAGTGATTTATAGATGGCCTGGAGCCAGTGGGTTTGACGACGAACATGTAGTGAGGACCAGCCAACAAGAGCGTACAGGTCACAGTGGTGGGTAGTGTATGGGGCTTTGGAGACAAAACGGATGGCACTGTGATAGACTACATCCAATTTGCTGAGTAGAGTGTTGGAGGCTATTTTGTAAATGACATCGCCGAAGTCAAGGATCGGTAGGATAGTCAGTTTTACGAGGGCATGTTTGGCAGCATGAGTGAAGGAGGCTTTGTTGCGAAATAGGAAGCCGATTCTAGATTTAACTTTGGATTGGAGATTATTTATGTGAGTCTGGAAGTTGAGTTTACAGTCTAACCAGACACCTAGGTATTTGTAGTTGTCCACATACTCTAGGTCAGACCCGTCGAGAGTGGTGATTCTAGTCGGGTGGGCGGGTGCCAGCAGCGTTCGATTGAAAAGCATGCATTTAGTTTTACTAGTGTTTAAGAGCAGTTGAAGGCTACTGAAGGATTGTTGTATGGCATTGAAGCTCGTTTGGAGGTTTGTTAACACAGTGTCCAATGAAGGGCCAGATACAAAATGGTGTCGTCTGCGTAGAGGTGGATCTGAGTCACCAGCAGCAAGAGCGACATCATTGATATACACGGAGAAAAGTGTCGGCCCAAGAATTGAACCCTGTGGCACCCCATAGAGACTGCCATAGGTCCAGACAACAGGCCCTCCGATTTGACACACTGAACTCTATCTGAGAAGTAGTTGGTGAACCAGGCGAGGCAGTCATTTGAGAAACCAAGGCTATTTAGTCTGCCAATAAGAATGCGGTGGTTGACAGAGTCGAAAGCCTTGGCCAGGTCGATGAAGACGGCTGCACAGTACTGTCTATTATCAATCGCGGTTATAATATCGTTTAGGACCTTGAGCGTGGCTGAAGTGCACCCGTGACCAGCTCGGAAACCGGATTGCATAGCGGAGAAGGTACGGTGGTATTCGAAATGGTCGATGATCTGTTTGTTAACTTGGCTTTCGAATACTTTCGAAAGGCAGGGCAGGATGGATATAGGTCTGTAGCAGTTTGGATCTAGAGTGTTACCCCCTTTGAAGAGGGGGATGACCGCGGCAGCTTTCCAATCTCTGGGGATCTCAGACGTTATGAAAGAGAGGTTGAACAGACTAGTAATAGGGGTTGCGACAATTTCGGCAGCTAGTTTTAGAAAGAAAGGGTCCAGATTGTCTAGCCCAGCTGATTTGTAGGGGTCCAGATTTTGCAGCGCTTTCAAAACATCAGCTGCGGGGGGGGCATGGGCAAGTTGCAGCAGAGGGTGCAGAGTTGGTGGCCGGGTTAGTGGTAGCCAGATGGAAAGCATGGCCAGCTGTAGCAAAATGCTTGTTGAAATTCTCGATTATTGTAGATTTATCGGTGGTGATAGTGTTTCCTAGCCTCAGTGCAGTGGGCAGCTGGGAGGAAGTGCTCTTATTCTCCATGGACTTTACAGTGTCCCAAAACTTTTTGGAGTTAGTGCTACAGGATGCAAATTTCTGTTTGAAAAAGTTAGCCTTTGCTTTCCTGACTGCTTGTGTATATTGGTTCCTAACTTCCCTGAAAAGTTGCATATCGCGGGGGCTATTTGATGCTAATGCTGTACGCCACAGGATGTTTTTGTGCTGGTCAAGGGCAGTCAAGTCTGAGGAGAACCAGGGGCTATATCGGTTCTTAGTTCTGTATTTTTTGAATGGGGCATGTTTATTTAAGATTGAGAGGAAATTACTTTTAAGGAACAACCAGGCATCCTCTACTGACGGAATGAGATCTATATCCATCCAGGATACCTGGGCCAAGTCAATTAGGAAGGCCTCCTCGCTAAAGTGTTTTAGGGAGCGTTTGACAGTGATGAGGGGTGGTCGTTTGACCGCGGACCCGTTACGGACGCAGGCAATAAGGCAGTGATCGCTGAGATCCTGGTTGAAGACAGCTGAGGTGTATTTAGAGGGTATGTTAGTCAGGATGATATCTATGAGGGTACCCATGTTTACGGATTTAGGGTTGTACCTGGTAGGTTCGTTGATAATTTGCGTGAGGTTGAGGGCATCTAGCTTGGATTGTAGGATGGCTGGGGTATTAAGCATATCCCAATTTAGGTCACCAAGCAGTACAAACTCTGAGGATAAATGGGGGGCAATCAATTCACATATGGTGTCCAGGGCACAGCTGGGGGCTGAGGGGGGTCTGTAGCAAGCGGCAACAGTGAGAGACTTATTTCTGGAAAGGTGGATTTTTAGAAGTAGAAGCTCAAACTGTTTGGGCACAGACCTGGATAGTATGATAGAGCTCTGCAGGCTATCTCTACAGTAGATTGCAACTCCACCCCCTTTGGCAGTTCTATCTAGACGGAAAATGTTATAGTTGGGGATGGAAATTTCAGAATTTTTGGTGGCCTTCCTGAGCCAGGATTCAGACACTGCTAGAACATCAGGGTTGGCAGAGTGTGCTAACGCAGTGAATAACTCAAACTTAGGAAGTAGACTTCTGATATTTATGTGCAAGAAACCAAGACTTTTGCGATTACAGAAGTCATCAAATGATAGCGCCTGGGGAGTAGGAGTGATACTGAGGGCTGCAGGGCCTGTGTTAGCCTCTACATCACCAGAGGAACAGAGGAGGACTAGAATAAGGATACGGCTAAAGGCTTTAAGAACTGGTCTTCTAGTGCGTTGGGTACATAGAATAAAGGGGGCAGATTTCCAGGTGTTATATAAAAGATTCAGGGCATTATGTACAGACAAGGATATGGAAGGATATGAGTAAAGTGGAGGTAAACCTAAGCGTTGGGTAACAATGAAAGAGATAGCATCGCTGGAGGAGGCATCAATTGAGTCGGTCTCCGCGTGTATAGGGGGAGGGGCAAAGGAGCTATCTAAGGCAGGTTTAGCTAGGCTGGGGGGTCTACAGTGATATAGTACAATTCGAAATAACTGAAACAACAATAAACTAACCATGTTTGGGCTGAGGCTAAACATAAACAGGATGTAGTACCGTAAAAAGGAACAGTCCAGCAGATATCAGCTGTATAGCTGAGTTATCATAAGGTCCGGTGGTGAAGCACTAGTGAGTAAGAGGCCACGGCTAGCGTGTGCTAGCGGGCCAGGGCTAGCAGATGGATGGAATCTTCGTGGTTATCTTCGTGGTTAACGTCGTAACCACATCAGACGATTTCGTCGGCAGACCAGTCGTGTAGGATCGGCGGGGCTCCGTGTCAACACTAGGTGGTCCCGTCCGGTTGACAGAGAAGTAGATAGCCGGGAGATGGGCCTAGCTCAGGATGATTAGCCAGACCACAGCGCCCGTTTTGTTGTAGCCAGCTGGTAGCGATGAATCCGGAGTTAAAGGTCCAGTGATTCAGTGATTCCGGCGGAAAAACTGATATGTTCTGGGTCGGTAACGCGCTGTGCAGACTGGCCGAATATCCGGTGATCAATGTCCAGTGATTAAAATTAATCCCGTGGAAAAAAATCCAATGTTCTGGGTGAAACACCGCTAGCTGTGGCTAATAGCAAGTAGCTAGTTCAGTAGCTAGTTCAGTTTAGTGAGTAAGAGGCCACGGCTAGCGTGTGCTAGCGGGTCAGGGCTAGCAGATGGATGGAATCTTCGTGGTTAACGTCGTAACCACATCAGACGATTTCGTCGGCAGACCAGTCGTGTAGGATCGGCGGGGCTCCGTGTCAACACTAGGTGGTCCCGTCCGGTTGACAGAGAGGTAGATAGCTGGGAGATGGGCCTAGCTCAGGATGATTAGCCAGACCACAGCGTCCGTTTTGTTGTAGCCAGCTGGTAGCGATGAATCCGGAGTTAAAGGTCCAGTGATTCAGTGATTCCGGCGGAAAAACTGATATGTTCTGGGTCGATAACGCGCTGTGCAGACTGCCCGAATATCCGGTGATCAATGTCCAGTGATTAAAATTAATCCCGCGGAAAAAAAATCCAATGTTCTGGGTGAAACACCGCTAGCTGTGGCTAATAGCAAGTAGCTAGTTAGCTGGCTAGCTAGTTTCAACTGGAGATTCTAGATTCTAGATAAAGGTAAGTCAATAATAGAATCCGTTCCACATTGAGTGAGGCGGGTTGCAGGAAAGTATATCTTGTAGAAGGATGAAAAGTCTGATAGGGAAATATGTACGAAAAATAGGGTATTTACAGGCTATTTACAGACATACGATAAAAACACAACTGCACTACTACGCCATCTTGGAAAGTGTAGGCCAGTGACGCAAAATATAAATGTAATCCATTTTAAATTCAGGCTGTAACACAACAAAATGTCAAAATGTCAAGGCAGGTATGTGAGAGAGTAGCAGGGAGAGATTGATGACTGATCTTAAAAAGGGCATGGTCCTGCTGCTCATTCATAAGGCTCACTTACCTTTGCCTTTGTAAACTGAACTATGGGCCCCAGCTCAGACACAACCTGATTTCCCACATGGACAAAGGGGACTTTACCTGAAGAGAGAGGAATAAGCAATATAAAAGTTCAAATGTAGTGACAAAAGGAAAGAAGAGAGAGATTATGGAATGCATATTTGAACCTCTCTGTAAATAAGCATCTGGTTTCCTATGTTGTTATTCAAAACTGCCCAGTAGGCTGCACTGAGTGCAGAGCTACTAGGTCTAATCAAATTCAGAACATTTAGTAACGTGTCTGAGTGGGTTTGACCGGGCAGAAATCTATGATGAAGCTTGAGTCTCTTATGTGTTGGTTTTGAGTGTTCAACTAACCTTTTTGCTTACCTTGAATTCCTTACAAGAAAACATTACACAGAAATCATATAAATGTGGTAATATTGAATCACATTTGCAAATCACATCATTGGTCAAACACTAGGCTACATTACACTATTGGATTCTCCAAATCTCAGGTTGGCTATGGTGTTTTGTTCACCCTTTTTGAGAAAATGTAAACATTATTTCACTCTATGCAAGGTGGTCGGTTATGAGAGGGGGCTGGAGAAGGAAACGAAGGATTCACATTCGCATAAAATAAATGTAATCTCCAAATGGCGTAATTTAATTTTAATGCTGTGATATAAAACATTGCCTCAGTCACACTGTGCAGATATTCTTCAGTTAAAAACAGCCTAAGATGTATGATTCCTACATTTGTTAAAAGTAGATTCAGGCATTGAGAAAGACTAATTTAGAGCATGATTCAAATTTATCTGAGAGCGGCAAACCTAGTCATGGTTTTACAGAGTCATCCTTTAATATTGGTCTGCCAGGTGCAATGTAATCATGTGTGATGCTCCTACAAAAGGCCTGTCCACATCCAGGGGATAAAGATCTACACTACAGACATACACATACCTAACTGCAGTCCCCTGTAGCTCAGCTGGTAGAGAATGGTGCTTGCAATGCCAGGGTTGTGGGTTCGTTTCCCATGGGGGGCCAGTATGAAAATGTATGCACTCACTAACTGTAAGTCGCTCTGGATAAGAGCGTCTGCTAAATGATTAAAATGTAAATGTAACAGGAAACCTAACGCGCACACACAAACACACACCACACTTTTTTCAATAGTGTGGAGAACTCACCAGATGGGGACATGTACTCTGCGTTTGACCGACAGGACACAAGAACAGGCAGATTGCACATCCTCAGATAAGCCTGAGACAAAAAACAGCATTTCATATGAACTAGGCCTGAACAACACAGCTAGTTAACAGTCTAAATGCAGTAGATCAAATAGCGAAAATCAGATGGAATATGCTTAGTATTCATGACTGTGATTGTTTTCTTACCTTCAAATGACATTCAAGGTAAATCAATATTACAAGAACAAAATAGAATAATTGGGTTTAGGCCTACAGTGGGGAGAACAAGTATTTGATACACTGCCGATTTTGCAGGTTTTCCTACTTACAAAGCATGTAGAGGTCTGTAATTGTTATCATAGGTACATTTCAACTGTTAGAGCCGGAATCTAAAATCCAGAAAATCACATTGTATGATTTTTAAGCAATTAATTTGCATTTTATTGCATGACATACAGTGAGGGAAAAAAGTATTTGATCCCCTGCTGATTTTGTACGTTTGCCCACTGACAAAGAAATTATCAGTCTATAATTTTAATGGTAGGTTTATTTGAACAGTGAGAGACAGAATAACAATAACAAAAAATCCAGAAAAACGAATGTAAAAAATGTTATAAATTGATTTGCATTTTAATGAGGGAAATAAGTATTTGACCCCCTCTCAATCAGAAAGATTTCTGGCTCCCAGGTGTCTTTTATACAGGTAACGAGCTGAGATTAGGAGCACACTCTTAAAGGGAGTGCTCCTAATCTCAGCTTCTTACCTGTATAAAAGACACCTGTCCACAGAAGCAATCAATCAATAAGATTCCAAACTATCCACCATGGCCAAGACCAAAGAGCTCTCCAAGGATGTCAGGGACAAGATTGTAGACCTACACAAGGCTGGAATGGGCTACAAGACCATCGCCAAGCAGCTTGGTGAGAAGGTGACAACAGTTGGTGCGATTATTCGCAAATGGAAGAAACACAAAAGAACTGTCAATCTCCATCGGCCTGGGTCTCCATGCAAGATCTCACTTCGTGGAGTTGCAATGATCATGAGAACAGTGAGGAATCAGCCCAGAACTACACGGGAGGATCTTGTCAATGATCTCAAGGCAGCTGGGACCATAGTCACCAAGAAAACAATTGGTAACACACTACGCCGTGAAGGAGTGTAATCCTGCAGCGCCCGCAAGATCCCCCTGCTCATATAGAAAGCACATATACAGGCCCGTCTGAAGTTTGCCAATGAACATCTGAATGATTCAGAGGAGAACTGGGTGAAAGTGTTGTGGTCAGATGAGACCAAAATGGAGCTCTTTGGCATCAACTCAACTCGCCGTGTTTGGAGGAGGAGGAATGCTGCCTATGACCCTAAGAACACCATCCCCACCGTCAAACATGGAGGTGGAAACATTATGCTTTGGGGGTGTTTTTCTGCTAAGGGGACAGGACAACTTCACAGCATCAAAGGGACGATGGCCGGGGCCATGTACCATCAAATCTTGGGTGAGAACCTCCTTCCCTCAGCCAGGGCATTGAAAATGGGTCGTGGATGGGTATTCCAGCATGACAATGACCCAAAACACACGGCCAAGGCAACAAAGGAGTGGCTCAAGAAGAAGCACATTAAGGTCCTGGAGTGGCCTAGCCAGTCTCCAGACCTTAATCCCATAGAAAATCTTGGAGGGAGCTGAAGTTTCGAGTTGCCAAACGTCAGCCTCGAAACCTTAATGACTTGGAGAAGATCTGCAAAGAGGACTGGGACAAAATCCCTCCTGAAATGTGTGCAAACCTTGTGGCCAACTACAAGAAACGTCTGACCTCTGTGATTGCCAACAAGGGTTTTGCCACCAAGTACTAAGTCATGTTTTGGAGAGGGGTCAAATACTTATTTCCCTCAATAAAATGCAAATCCATTTATAAAAATGTTGACATGCGTTTTTCTGGATATTTTTGTTGTTATTCTGTCTCTCACTGTTCAAATAAACCTACCATTAAAATTATAGACTGATCATGTCTTTGTTAGTGGGCAAACGTACAAAATCAGCAGGGGATCAAATACTTTTTTCCCTCACTGTAAGTATTTGATACATCAGAAAAGCAGAACTTAATATTTGGTACAGAAACCTTTGTTTGCAATTACAGAGATCATACGTTTCCTGTAGGTCTTGACCAGGTTTGCACACACTGCAGCAGGGATTTTGGCCCACTCCTCCATACAGACCTTCTCCAGATCCTTCAGGTTTTGGGGCTGTCACTTGGCAATATGGACTTTCAGCTCCCTCCAAAGATTTTCTATTGGGTTCAGGTCTGGAGACTGGCTAGGCCACTCCAGGACCTTGAGATGCTTCTTACGGAGCCACTCCTTAGTTGCCCTGTCTGTGTATTTCGGGTCATTGTCATGCTGGAAGACCCAGCCACGACCCATCTTCAATGCTCTTACTGAGGGAAGGAGGTTGTTGGCCAAGATCTCGCGATACATGGCCCCATCCATCCTCCCCTCAATATGGTGCAGTCGTCCTGTCCCCTTTGCAGAAAAGCATCTACAAAGAATGATGTTTCCACCTCCATGCTTCCGGTTGGGATGGTGTTCTTGGGGTTGTACTCATCCTTCTTCTTCCTCCAAACACGGCGAGTGGAGTTTAGACCAAAAAGCTATATTTTTGTCTCACCAGAACACATGACCTTCTCCCATTCCTCCTCTGGATCATCCAGATGGTCATTGGCAAACTTCAGACGGGTCTGGACATGCGCTGGCTTGAGCAGGGGGACCTTGCGTGCGCTGCAGGATTTTAATCCATGACGGCGTAGTGTGTTACTAATGGTTTTCTTTGAGACTGTGGTCCCAGCTCTCTTCAGGTCTTTGACCAGGTCCTGCCGTGTAGTTCTGGGCTGATCCCTCACCTTCCTCATGATCATTGATGCCCCACGAGGTGAGATCTTGCATGGAGCCCCAGACTGAGGGTGATTGACCGTCATGTTGAACTTCTTCCATTTTCTAATAATTGCGCCAACAGTTGTTGCCTTCTCACCAAGCTGCTTGCCTATTGTCCTGTAGACCATCCCAGCCTTGTGCAGGTCTACAATTTTATCCCTGATGTCCTTACACAGCTCTCTGGTCTTGGCCATTGTGGAGAGGTTGGAGTCTGTTTGATTGAGTGTGTGGACAGGTGTCTTTTATACAGGTAACGAGTTCAAACAGGTGCAGTTAATACAGGTAATGAGTGGAGAACAGGAGGGCTTCTTAAAGAAAAACTAACAGGTCTGTGAGAGCCGGAATTCTTACTGGTTGGTAGGTGATCAAATACTTATGTCATGCAATAAAATGCAAATTAATTACTTAAAAATCATACAATGTGATTTTCTGGATTTTTGTTTTAGATTCCGTCTCTCACAGTTGAAGTGTACCTATGATAAAAATTACAGACCTCTACATGCTTTGTATGTATGAAAACCTGCAAAATCGGCAGTGTATCAAATACTTGTTCTCCCCACTGTAAGACTATAAAATCACCAGGAAATCAGCTCAAAGTGATTTTAATTCAGGAAATGTGTTCCTAAGTATTCCCACACATAAATAAAGAGGCATATGTGATCGTATCCTAATGTAATCAAGGTTTGAAATGATTCTGTTTTTGTCAAATACTATGTTTGGGAATCTTGTAGGCAATTTGCAGTGTACAAATTATTTATAACTATGTTCCAGCCACCCAGACATTTAATTGGAGACCCTGATCTATCCATCCGGGCCAGCCTACAAATGTGACAACTGTAGCCGAGTCTGCCTCTCAAGAGTGGACTTCACAGCCACAGCAGACACTGTGCTAAGACCTAACTCCCCAAAGGCACGAGAAATCTATGGTCTCCCGGGTCTGCGATGATGAATGATCAAGATATTGGTTTCAGACCCCGCTGGTGACAATGGCGCCCAACTGTGGGACAGGCTCTTGTTGGTGAGGAGGTCAAAGGCGGGTGAATGTAGCGGACATGAGTCCAGCTCATGGTCTAGTGATGAGGTTGGAATTTCCTGTTGGTCTAATGGTCAATACGTTGATTTCTCCCATGGGAGACCTGGGTTCAGATCCCGTCCATGACATAGGCATGCACAGTTGTATACCAGATCGCTACGATAGTGCCAACGACGACGAGCAGCCTTAGCAAAGCATCTGTATATCTTCACAGCGGTTTCCATGCAAAAAAAAAAATCTTACATATAACGATGTTGGATTTTAATGAAAACAGGTGTCTTATGAAAAGTTTAATAAAATAGTTTGATCAAATATGACAAACCCTATCAACACGGTCGCCCATGTTTGATCGGAGGACTAGCTTTACGGGACCCATGTACTGTATGGTATTTTAAGTTGGCCTAGCCTATACCACAACGCAACATTTGTTTGTGTAACGGCTAATACCAACAAGCCAACTCTTGGTTTCACATCCTATTTGGCTATGGCAAAGGCATAAACATGATCTTACCTGTACAGCAAGTGATGATGCACAATCTGACAGTAGTATCTGGTCCTCTGAAAAAACAAACAGGCCAACAGACAGACATGCATTCGCACATTATAAAGTGACAAGATACACTGCAATTTGGCTAAATGCAGATACCTATGGCTCAAACAGTTTTACAATTCTTAATCCTATATTCCTCTCCGAGACATTAACATAATTTTCCTCAACATTACATCAAATAACTTTTATTGACTTGAAGTCTATGGTTAGCAGTGTACTAGTAGTGCACAATATTGTAGGGTTTAGGGCTTAAGCCTAAACTAAAAACGAATTAATTAAGTAACAACTTTAGCATTATTTAGATTTTAGTCATTTAGCAGACGCTCTTATCCAGAGCGACTTACAGTTAGTGAGTGCATACATTTTTCATACTGGCCCCCCGTGGGAAACGAACCCACAACCCTGGCGTTGCAAGCGCCATGCTCTACCGAGCTACAGGGGACTACAATACATGACTTAACAATGTAAATGCGGAAGTAGGTATATGAACAGTTTTGTCTCTGTAAAGTGCAGAGTGAATGAATGGCTTACCTCTCAGAGGCTGATACAAGGTGGCATTTTCAGGCCATGGCTCCGCAGCTGTGGGAAAACATATGCAGGAGAGCATTGGCAAAAGGTCACATTGAGGAGTTTGTCAGGTTGCAGAACAGTGACACTGTTGTGACATGATGACTTTTGAGCTTAAGCCAATCTGAAAGGCAGCATCATATAAAATGTTCCTGTGAGGATGATTGAATTTCAGAGGGCTAGTAGAACATTGCCTGGGGATCAGACCACCAACGTCTGGGACATTACACCGTTTATTCTGGAAATGATCCTCTCAGGTCCTCTACAACCCAGAATGTTGAATAAAATTACATTTGAACTTACTCTACCGGTTGTCTGCATGGTTGGTCCTTATGTGGCAAGATATGAGACAATATATCCACAGTAAAGTATTATTAAACCAACTTTTCAAAGCGCTGGTAATGCACCTTAAGCATTGGCCCTACCGAGCTAAAGAACCAGCTGGCGCCTGTTATAAAATGTTTGTAAATTATGTTGAAAAAAAAATAACTATGCCGTAAAAAAAAACAAAAAAAAACATCTGCAACTAGTCTTGTATGTACCAGCCCAATAATGTCCACTTCACTTTCACGCACATCTCGTGTGGCAGCTTTGATTAGCCAGCCGCATCCCCGTCCAGCCATCACTCGCCTGCTTCTCTACGTCCGCTCTTCCTGTGCATTTATTCATCCATCAGTTTTTAAAATATAATTTAGCCGTAATGGTGAGCGGGGATGCAGACCCTGATGAGTCTTCTGTTGTTACATTTGTACATTTGGAGCAGCGTGCAGAGCGAGCAAAGTTGACACATTATATAATTTCATCGCCTGCCTAGTTAGCTACCGGTGTCGCCCCCGCCTCCCACCTGATAGCTAGCACAGTGTCCTTCGCTCCCGCCAGCTGAACACCTTCCCTCGTCATCGTTAACAGAACTGTGGGAACGCAGTGCCCAACAGGCGGGGGCGAAGGACACTGTCTACCGGTGTCCTAGCTAGCTAGCTACATATCCCACCTGCTATGGCCACCCGGACTATTTGCATTGACACCCCCCCCCCCCCCCCCCTTTTGTTTTTACACTGCTGCTACTCGCTGTTTATTATCTATGCATAGTCACTTTACCCCTACCTACATGTACAAATTACCGACTAACCTGTAACCCCCGCAAATTGACTCAGTACCGGTACCACCTTTATATAGCCTCAAAATTGTTAATTTATTTTGAAACTTCTTTTAATCTTTTTTTTGAAACTTTAGTTTATTTAGTAAATATTTTCTTAACTATTTTCTTAAAACTGCATTGTTGGTTAAGGGCTAAGTTGTAATGTTTGTGAGGGCCGAGAATCCACTCTCACATAGGTACGTGGTTGCAAAGGGCATCAGTGTCTTAACAGCGCGATTTGCCAAGGCAGGATACTCTCAGCGCAGCCCTATCCAGAAATCTGGCAGTGGCTTCTGATTAAATTCAATTTTCACAGAAACGCTTGCTGCAATTTCAATGAGGCTCTCTTGTTCAGATATCGGTAAGTGGACTGGAGGCAGGGCATGAAAGGGATAATGAATCCAGTTGTTTGTGTCGTCCGTTTCGGGAAAGTACCTGCGTAATGGGATGTAGCTCAGTTGGTAGAGCATGGCGTTTGCAACGCCAGGGTTGTGGGTTCGATTCCCACGGGGGGCCAGTATGAAAAAAGAATAATGTATGCACTCACTAACTGTAAGTCGCTCTGGATAAGAGCGTCTGCTAAATGACGTAAATGTAATTGCGCACCCAGCTCATTCAGGTGCTTCGCTACATCACATTTGACATTGTCTGTAAGCTTGAGTTCATTTGCATTAGTAACGGTTAATGTGATTGGATGTTAATTATTTGACAAGGCTACCTGTATTTGACTTTGTGTTATTATTTCGCTGAACACTAGATGGTTTAATTTGATTTTTGGCAGCGAAACGAGGCTACTCAGGCGAGAAAAAACGAAAAGTATAGCACCGTTGGAAAATCTAAATGGACTGTTTGAAAATGTGAATCACATTTTTATTTGGCGTACCCCCGACGGCATTGTACACCGGTTTGGGAATAGCCGGTATAGAAAATAAAAAACAGAAATACCTTATTTAAGTAGGTATTCAGACCCTTTGCTATGAGACTCGAAATTGAGCTCAGGTGCATCCTGTTTCCATTGATCATCCTTGAGATGTTTCTACAACTTGATTGGAGTCCACCTGTGGTAAATTAAATTGATTGGACATGATTTGGAAAGATACACAAGTATCTACATAAGGTCCCACATTTGACAGTGCATGTCAGAGCAAAAACCAAGCCATGAGGTCGAGGAATTGTTCGTAGAGCTCAGAGTCAGGATTGTGTCAAGGCACAGATCTGGGGAAAGGTTTCAAATAAATTCTGCAGCATTGAAGGTCCCCAAGAAAACAATGGCCTCCATTCTTAAATGGAAGAAGTTTGGAACCACCAAGACTTTTCCTAGAGCTGGCCGCCCAGCCAAACTGAGCAATCAGGTGAGAAGGGCCTTGGTCAGGAAGGTGACCAAGAACCCGATGGTCACTCTGACAGAGCTCTAGAATTCCTCTGTGGAGATGGGAGAACCTTCCAGAAGGACAACCATCTCTGCAGTACTCCACCAATTAGGCAGTTATGGTAGAGTGGCCAGACGGAAGCCACTCCTCAGTAAAAGGCACGTGACAGCCCACTTGGAGTTTGCCAAAAGGAACCTAAAGGACTCAGACCATGAGATACAAGATTCTCTGGTCTGATGAAACTAAGATTGAACTCTTTGGCCTGAATGCCTAGTCTGGAAGAAACCTGGCACCATCTCTATGGTGAAGCATGGTAGTGGCAGCATCAATGTGGGGATGTTTTTCAGTGGCAGGGACTGGGAGACTAGTCAGGATCGAGGCAAAGATTAACGAAGCAAAGTACAGAGAGATACTTGATGAAAACCTGCTCCAGAGCGCTCATGACCTCAGACTTGGGTGAAGGTTCACCTTCCAACAGGACAACAACCCTAAGCACTCAGCCAAGACAACGCAGGAGTGGCTTCGGGACAAGTCTCTGAATGTCCTCGAGTGGCCCAGCCAGAGCCCGGACTTGAACCTGATCTAACATCTGGAGAGATCTGAAAATAGATGTGCAGCGACGCTCCCATTCCAACCTGACAGAGCTTGAGAGGAGAAATGCTCCAAATACAGGTGTGCCAAGCTTGTAGCGTCATACCCAAGAAGACTCAAGGCTGTAATCGCTGCCAAAGGTGCTTCAACACAGTACTGAGTAAAAGGGTCTGAATATTTACGTAAATGTGATACGTTTTTTATTTCTTAATACATTTGCAAAAATTTCTAAAAACCTGTTTTTGCTTTGTCATTATGGAGTATTGTGTGTAGACTGATGAGGAAAATAAACAATTTAATCCATTTTAGAATAAGGCTGTAACGTAACAAAATGTGGAAAAAGTCAAGTGGTCTGAATACTTTCCGAATGCACTGTTTGTAGTTGCTTTTATTCAAACACATAGGGTGTGTCTGTTTATATATAGAAAAATATGTTGGTCGAAAGAACAGGATGACTCTCGTCGACCAAGATTTGATTTTTGTCGGGGGCAGCCCTAGATCACCATTTGCCTCATGCAGCACAACATCTCCTTCGCATAGAGTTGATCAGGCTGTTGATTGACACTTCAATGGCTGTGCAAAGTTGCTGGATATTTTTAACTAGTCAGTTAAGAACAAATTCTTATTTTCAATAACGGCCTACACCGGCAAAACCCGGACGACGCTGGGCCAATTGTGCGCCGCCCTATGGGACTACCAATTACGGCCGGTTGTGATACAGCCTGGAATCGAACCAGGGGATCTGTAGTGCAGTGCCAAGCACTGAGATGCAGTGCCTTAGACCGCTGTGCCACGAGGTAGCCCATATTGGCGGGAACTGGAACACGCTGTTATACACGTCGATCCACAACCATGGAAGAACTGGGACATTATCAGCTTCCAGGAATTGTGTACAGATCCTTGTGACATGGGGCCGTGCATTATCATGCTGAAATATGAGGTGATGGCGGCGGATGAATGGCATGACAATAGGCCTCAGGATCTCGTCACGGTATCTCTGTGCATTCAAATTGCCATTGTGTTCGTTGTCTGTAGCTTAAGCCTGCCCATACCATAACCCCACTGCCACTATGGAGCACTCTGTTCACAACGTTGACATCTGCAAACCGCTCGCCCACACTACGCCATGCCATACATGTGGTCTGCGGTTGTGAGGCCGGTTGGACACACTGCCAAATTCTCTAAAACGACATTGGAGGTTTATGGTAGAGAAACAAACATTCAATTGTCTGTCAACAACTCAGGTGGACATTCCTGCAATCAGCATGCCAATTGCACGCTCCCTCAAAACTTGAGACATCTGTGGCATTGTGTTGTGTGACAAAACTGCACATTTTAGAGTGTTTTTTTATTATCCCTAGCACAAATTGCACCTGTGTAATGATCATGCTGTTTAATCAGCTTCTTGATTTGCCACACCTGTCAGGTGGATGGATTATCTTGGCAAATGAGAAATGCTCAATGACAGGGATGTAAACAAATTTGTGCACAAAATGAGACACATACGCTTTTTGTGCGTATGGAACATTTCTGGGATCTTTTATTTCAGCTCATGAAACATGGGACCAACATTTTACATGTTGCGTTTATATTTTCGTTCAGTGTCGTTTAATATGATAAGCTAGCTAGCTAGCTAGCTACCTCATTTGTCAGTGAAGCCACAGACAAAAGGGAAGCTTTCCACAGCTAGCTAATGGCTAGCGGCTAGCTTAGCTAGCATCTGATGCTAGCTAACAGCAAAACGAATCCTAATGACGTTAGCTTTATGTTGCAGAACACAGATTACACACATTACCTGCTATCTGGGAGACGAATGCCTCTGCAGCAAGAGACATGATGAAATCGGACAGAAAATCAATCCAGAATGGTGTAAAATAAAATGTAGCAAACAAGGTTAAGGGCACGTTTAGCGTAGAGTACTAAAGATGACGTCAGACGCAGTGGTACGTCGCGCCAGTTTTTCCTGTTCCAACTTTAGTTCAATAACAATCGTTCTGCCTACACATCCCTCTGATCTGGGACCATATCCACACTCAGAGTAGGAATGCTGACCTAGGATCTGAGAAGGGGTTAGCTGCAGCCTGAACCAGTATCGGGGAAAAGGAGGCGATGTATAGGACAAAACCTCCTCTCTGCCCAGAAAGCTACCATTCACCAGCTCTGCTAGCCTTATAATGTCAAAATAATAACCAAATATTACATTTACCTGCATTACGCCCGGTATGTACTTCCAAAAATTTACAAGCAACCACATTTTTTAAATGGATTGTTTTTGACCGGAAAAGGTGAAAAACAATACAAAAAAAATGTAATCGGAAGCGGTCAGAAACAATACATAAAATGTTTTGGTTGCTTGTCATTTACATTTACGTCATTTAGCAGACACTCTTATCCAAAGCGACTTACAGTTAGTGAGTGCATACATTTCTCATACTGGCCCCCTGTGGGAATCGAACTTACAACCCTGGCGTTGTAAGCACCATGCTCAACCAACTGAGCTACAGGGGGGTGTGCACCAGGTCATGTTTTTCAAATGACCTAAATGGTAACACAACTTAAGTAAACCAGAGCCAACTGCTATCGTACTGGTGCCTATGGGAGAGCCATACAATTTGACCGAATGATACAGATTTCCCCCACAGACAGTAATAGTAGTACATTTTGGGCAAATGTTATGACAAGCCAAACGTGTTCTGAGCATTCTGAGCACAAACGGACATCTTTCCAATATGTAGATAAGGAGAAAAACTTTGACGAGTGACTTCACAAAGCAGGTTTGGAGAATTAACATAGCCCCCCTCCAATGGGCCGTGCTCTCTGGATCAGAGCTCTGTCCCTTTGGCGGTTGTGGCCTGCACGCAGCTGGCATTTCAGCAGCCCTCTTCTCAGGTGAGTTGCTTCGAGACATGGCAGAGACCGGATCATTCCGGCGATTGTGATAGGGAGTTCGATGGTGAGGCATATATCTCTACCTGGGGCAAAGACTGTGTTTTCCTGGGGCAAAAGTTCAGGATATCACCAGGTTGCTTCCCAAGGCTGAGAGTCAGTCACCGGGGGCTGATACTGTCATAGTTCATGTGGGGTCAAATGACATTATGAAGGGCAGCTCAGAACAGCTGAAGATGGATTTTAAAGAACTTATTGGGTCTCTACTTGACACCAACAAACGCCCCATAGTATCTGGCCCTCTGCCCTCCCTAAATTGTGGCATTGAACGGTTCAGCAGACTTTTAGCCCTCCATAACTGGCTACGAGACTATTGCAGCTCTGTGGGTATAACATTTATTGACAATTTTGATACCTTCTGCAAACAAAGCTCGTATTATAAGGAGGATGGGATCCACCCAAATCATTTGGGTTCCTGGATCCTTTCACAGCATTATAAGGCTGCGTTGAGACAATGACTTATCAATGACCCAAGTCCAGCTCATTTAATACCTAACATTGTGTCGCTGAGTTGTCATAATGCTTCAGCAAATGTATATTATCCTAAGGGCGTTGGAAGACACAATGTAAATAACCAAATTGATGTCCCTCTTACTGCCCGGAATGCCTCTGCTGATCCTACAGCTATTGTATGCAGTAATCATATGCCTATAAACCAGATAAATATTGTTAGCACTGAGGTGGTGTGCCCTAGTAGGAAGTCCACTGTGTGCAGCTCACCCTGCACTAATAAGAATAACCTGAGAATGTCTACCTCTGCTAAGCTTCCCAGTAAAGCAAGAAAGATAATCAAGCATCCCAGAAAAGTGTTAAAAATAGCCCATGTTAACATGTAGCTTAAGAAACAAGGTTCATGAAATCAATAATTTGCTAGTAAAAGATGACATTCATATTCTGACAATCTCTGAAACTCACTTAGATAATACCTTTGATGATACAGTGGTTGCAATACAAGATTATAACATTTACAGAAATGGCAATCGGGGCGGAGTTGTGGCCTATATTCAGAACCACATTCCTGTAAAGCTTAGAGAGGATCTCATGTTAAATACTGTTGAAGTAATATGGCTACAGGTTCACCTGCCTCACCTAAAGCCCATTCTGGTGTGAAGCTGCTAGACCACCAAGTGCTAACAGTCAGTATCTGGATAACATGTGTGAAATGCTTGATAATATATGTGATATCAATAGAGAGGTATACTTTCTGGGTGATTTAACTATTGACTGGCTTTGATCAGGCTGCCCACTCAAGAGAAAGCTTCAAACTGTAACTAGTGCCTGCAACCTGGTTCAGGTTATCAAGCAACCTACCAGGGTAGTTACAAACAGTACAGGAATGAAATCATCAACATGTATTGATCATATCTTTACTACTGCTGCAGAAATTAGTTTGAAAGCAGTATCCAAATCCATCGGATGTAGTGATCACAATAAAGTAGCCATATCTAGGAAAAGTTCCAAAGGCTGGGCCTAATATTGTGTATAAGGGGTCATACAAGAAGTTCTGTAGTGATTCCTATGTTGTTGATGTGAAGAATATATGTTGGTCTGTGGTGTGTAATGACAAGCTACCAGACGCTGCACTTGACACATTTATGAAATTGCTTATCCCAGTTACTACTAAGCATTAAGAAAATGACTGTAAAAACTGTTAAATCCCCATGGATTGATGAGGAATTGAAAAATTGTATGGTTGAGAGGGATGAGGCAAAAGAGATGGCAAAAAGGTCTGGCAAACGTACTGCAAATTGAGAAATGATGTGACTAAACTGAATAAAAAGAAGAAACTGCACTATGAAACAAAGATAAATAAAATATAGAATGATTGTAAAAAGCTTTGGAGCACCTTAAATGAAATTTGGGGCAAAAAAGCAAACTCCGCTCCATCATTCATTGAATCAGATGGCTCATTCACCACTGCTGCTCTGCATTCTTAACAGCACTATCGACAAGGCAGGTCCTACAGGCCCTAGTTTTGTCGGACACCAGGACTACTGTTCAGTCGTGTGGTCAGGTGCCACAAAGAGCACGGCTGGCCCTTAGATGTACACAGAGAGCTAACATTAATAATATGCATGTCAACCTCAAAGTGGAGGAGAGATGGACTTCATCACTACTTGTATTTGTGAGAGGTATTGATATGTTGAATGAACCAGGCTGTCTGTTTGAACTACTGGCACACAGCTCGGACACCTATGCATACCCCACAAGACATGCCACCAGAGGTCTCTTCACAGTCCCCAAGTCAAGAACAGACTATGAGAGGCGCACAGTTCTACATAGAGCCATGACTACATGGAACTCTATTCCACATCAAGTAACTCAGCAGTAAAATTATATTTAAGAAACAGATAAAAATACACCTTACAGTGAGGGAAAAAAGTATTTGATCCCCTGCTGATTTTGTACGTTTGCCCACTGACAAAGAAATGATCTGTCTATAATTTTAATGGTAGGTTTATTTGAACAGTGAGAGACAGAATAACAACAAAAAAATCCAGAAAAACGCATGTCAAAAATCTAAAAAATTGATTTGCATTTTAATGAGGGAAATAAGTATTTGACCCCCTCTCAATCAGAAAGATTTCTGGCTCCCAGGTGTCTTATACAGGTAACGAGCTGAGATTAGGAGCACACTCTTAAAGGGAGTGCTCCTAATCTCAGCTTGTTACCTGTACAAAAGACACCTGTCCACAGAAGCAATCAATCAATCAGATTCCAAACTCTCCACAATGGCCAAGACCATAGAGCTCTCCAATAATGTCAGGGACAAGATTGTAGACCTACACAAGGCTGGAATGGGCTACAAGACCATCGCCAAGCAACTTGGTGAGAAGGTGACAACAGTTGGTGCGATTATTCGCAAATGGAAGAAACACAAAAGAACTGTCAATCTCCCTCGGCCTGGGGCTCCATGCAAGATCTCACCTCGTGGAGTTGCAATGATCATGAGAACGCTGAGGAATCAGCCCAGAACTACACGGGAGGATCTTGTCAATGATCTCAAGGCAGCTGGGACCATAGTCACCAAGAAAACTATTGGTAACACACTACGCCGTGAAGGACTGAAATCCTGCAGCGCCCGCAAGGTCCTCCTGCTCAAGAAAGCACATATACAGGCCCGTCTGAAGTTTGCCAATTAACATCTGAATGATTCAGAGGAGAACTGGGTGAAAGTGTTGTGGTCAGATGAGACCAAAATCGAGCTCTTTGGCATCAACTCAACTCGCCATGTTTGGAGGAGGAGGATTGCTGCCTATGACCCCCTGGACCCCAGGAAGAGGACCTGCTGCCTTGGCAGCAGCTAATGGGGGATCCATAATAAATACAAATAGCAGGTTAGGAGAATTAGGTTAAGGTAATAGGAAAAGGGTTAGGTTTTGCTAAAATGCTTCAGTTGTCCCCGACGCGACAACTAGATGGAGCTGTACTCCATCTTGTAGAAGCCATCAGTTCTGAGAAACCATCAATATCATAACATCGGAACTTTGTCCAATGTTTTTGATGGGAAACTGCTTTTTTGCTTAATCTCAATTCCTCCATGATGTCTGATTATAGGTCATTAACCAATCACAGGCCTCCTTTAGTATTGCCCAAAGCAGCCAACCAAAGTAATGTAGTTAATTTTATCATGGGCACAGTGGGAATTGATATCTGTATTGTTCAAATTATTTCTTACCCCCTGTGTCTTACTTGCCCCAGTCATACTTGCCTGTACCAGACATTGTTGAAAAACAAGCAAACAATGAATCAAGATCATACACAAACAATCGGCTCCTAGAATAGGTTGTATTACATTCACGTTTTGGTCAAAGCTGCCAACTAAAGTAATGTACATTTAAATAAATTAGCAGACGCTCTTATCCAGAATGACTTACGGGAGCAATTAGGGTTAAGTGCCTTGCTCAAGGACACAGACAGATTTTTCACCTAGTCATCTCAGAGATTCGAACCAGTGACATTTCGATTACTGGCCCAACATTCTTAACCGCTAGGCTACCTGCCGCCCTAGTAGTTAACATAATAATAATAATAATATGCCATTTAGCAGACGCTTTTATCCAAAGCGACTTACAGTCATGCGTGCATACATTTTTGTGTATGGGTGGTCTCGGGGATCGAACCCACTACCTTGGCGTTACAAGCGCCGTGCTCTACCAGCAATCACAAAGGCTAGTCTGAGTCCATCTCCTCACAGTTTCATTCCGTAGTACAATACAATTCACATTGCATCTTATCATGGGCAGTGAGAATTTAAATCTGTGATGTTTAAATTATGTCTTATCCCCAGAGTGAGAGAGAGAGTACATCACCTACAGCAGATATCCTTGCTGAGGGTGGCATTGATCATGCACTGCTGCTCATGGGTTCAGCCTGATGTTCCTCATGTCATGCCTCATGTCTAAAACATGGGGGAAAGGGTACATAGTCAATATTGATGCATCTACAAATTCAATGTTTTACATAATATTGTATCATATTTGATGAGTTTTGTATGGGGAAAACATTAAGCCCACAAGTCCTTTGTTTGCTAGCTAGCCAACTTTAGCTAATGTAGCTAACTAGCCAACCAATGGAAGAGGCAAGTGGAAGGGGGGAACAGTAAGGAACTTGTCTGTCGGCCCTGCATTAAAGATCAAAATTGGTTAAGGAAAATTGTGATAAATAATAAAGTATACCAGTTTCATTTAAGGACCAAAAAATTGACAGATGTGCCATATACAGTGAGGGAAAAAAGTATTTGATCCCCTGCTGATTTTGTACGTTTGCCCACTGACAAAGACATGATCAGTCTATAATTTTAATGGTAGGTTTATTTGAACAATGAGAGACAGAATAACAACAACAAAATCCAGAAAAACGCATGTCAAAAATGTTATACATTTATTTGCATTTTAATGAGGGAAATAAGTATTTGACCCTTCTGCAAAACATGACTTAGTACTTATAATATGCCATTTAACAGACGCTTTTATCCATTTTTACAAATATATTTTTTTATATACTGGCCCCCCGTGGGAATCAAACCCACAACCCTGGCGTTGCAAACGCCATGCTCTATCAACTGAGCTACATCCCTGCCGGCCATTCCCTCCCCTACCCTGGACGACTTGTGCGCCGCTCATGAGTCTCCAGGTCACGGCCGGCTGCAACAGAGCCTGGATTCGAACCAGGATCTCTAGTGGCACAGTTAGCACTGCAAAGCAGTGCCTTAGACCACTGCGCCACTCAGGAGCTACTTGGTGGCAAAACCCTTGTTGGCAATCAAAGAGGTCAGATGTTTCTTGTAGTTGGCCACCAGGTTTGCACACATCTCAGGAGGGATTTTGTCCCACTCCTCTTTGCAGATCTTCTCCAAGTCATTAAGGTTTTGAGCCTGGCGTTTGGCAACTCAAACCTTCAGCTCCCTCCACAGATTTTCTATGGGATTAAGGTCTGGAGACTGGCTAGGCCACTCCAGGACCTTAATGTGCCTCTTCTTGAGCCACTCCTTTGTTGACTTGACCGTGTGTTTTGGGTCATTGTCATGCTGGAATACCCATCCACAACCCATTTTCAATGCCCTGGCTGAGGGAAGGAGGTTCTCACCCAATATTTGACGGTACATGGCCCCTTTGATGCGGTGAAGTTGTCCTGTCCCCTTAGCAGAAAAACACCCCCAAAGCATAATGTTTCCACCTCCATGTTTGACGGTGGGGATGGTGTTCTTAGGGTCAAAGGCAGCATTCCTCCTCCTCCAAACACGGCAAGTTGAGTTGATGCCAAAGAGCTCGATTTTGGTCTCATCTGACCACAACACTTTCACCCAATTCTCCTCTGAATCATTCAGATGTTAATTGGCAAACTTCAGACGGGCCTGTATATGTGCTTTCTTGAGCTGGGGGACCTTGCGGATGCTGCAGGATTTCAGTCCTTCACGACGTAGTGTGTTACCAATTGTTTTCTTGGTGACTATGGTCCCAGCTGCCTTGAGATCATTGACAAGATCCTCCCGTGTAGTTCTGGGCTGATTCCTCACCGTTCTCATGATCATTGCAACTCCACGAGGTGAGATCTTGCATGGAGCCCCAGGCCGAGGGAGATTGACAGTTCTTTTGTGTTTCTTCCATTTGCGAATAATCGCACCAACTGTTGTCACCTTCTCACCAAGCTGCTTGGCGATGGTCTTGTAGACCATTCCAGCCTTGTGTAGGTCTACAATCTTGTCCCTGACATCTTTGGAGAGCTCTTTGGTCTTGGCCATGGTGGAGAGTTTGGATTCTGATTGATTGATTGCTTCTGTGGACAGGTGTCTTTTATACAGGTAACGAGCTGAGATTAGGAGCACTCCCTTTAAGAGTATGCTTCTAATCTCAGCTCGTTACCTGTATAAAAGACACCTGGGAGCCAGAAATCTTTCTGATTGAGTGGGGGTCAAATACATATATTTCCCAAGCAAATGAATTTATAACATTTTTGACATGCGTTTTTCTGGATATTTTTGTTGTTATTCTGTCTCTCACTGTTCAAATAAACCTACCATTAAAATTATAGACTGATCATTTCTTTGTCAGTGGGCAAATGTACAAAATCAGCAGGGGATCAAATACTTTTTTCCCTCACTGTAGATTGCAAAATAATTGGGAAGAGATTTGCGATGTACCGATTCCATGGCACATGGTTTATTGACTGATACGCCAAACGATGCCGTAATTTCAAAACTTAGAATTGTTCAATTTAAATGATTATAGAAAATTCTTGCAACCAATAAAATGTTTTCTATATGGGGGATACAGCCATCCCATCTCTGCAGATTTTGCTGCAAAGAGACAGAATCATTAGATCATTTGTTTTGGTACTGTCCATATGTAGCTTGTTTTTCATCGCAGGTCTAGGAATGACTGAAGAATTGCAACATTTACCTGGAGCTAACTCTGCAGATAGCACTACTGGGTGATTTGAAAAGTAATAGTCAACCAACCAATAATATAATACCTGTAGCAATAATGTTTCTTTAATTTACAATCTGTAGAAACTATGATAATAGAAAGGTTCAGAAATATTGTGAAATATCACAGCACAGTTGAAAAATATATGGCAAATAGAAATCCAATATGGATGGTGTTAAGCGATAGATGGGAGAGGTTGAGTGGAGCTGAAGGGTGGGACTAATACCAACAATATAACTAATGTAAAATATACTCTGTCCGTAAAATGTGCAATAGTATTCAGACAGCTTTACTTTTTCAATGTTTTGTTACATTACAGCCTTATTCTAAAATTGATTTTAAAAAATACAGTGGGGGAAAAAAGTATTTAGTCAGCCACCAATTGTGCAAGTTCTCCCACTTAAAAAGATGAGAGAGGCCTGTAATTTTCATCATAGGTACACGTCAACTATGACAGACAAATTGAGAGAAAAAATTCCAGAAAATCACATTGTAGGATTTTTTATGAATTTATTTGCAAATTATGGTGGAAAATACGTATTTGGTAACCTACAAACAAGCAAGATTTCTGGCTCTCACAGACCTGTAACTTCTTCTTTAAGAGGCTCCTCTGTCCTCCACTCGTTACCTGTATTAATGGCATCTGTTTGAACTTGTTATCAGTATAAAAGACACCTGTTCACAACCTCATACAGTCACATTCCCAACTCCACTATGGCCAAGACCAAAGAGCTGTCAAAGGACACCAGAAACAACATTGTAGACCTGCACCAGGCTGGGAAGACAATCTGCAATAGGTAAGCAGCTTGGTTTGAAGAAATCAACAGTGGGAGCAATTATTAGGAAATGGAAGACATACAAGACCACTGATAATCTCCCTCGATCTGGGGCTCCACGCTAGATCTCACCCCGTGGGGTCAAAATGATCACAAGAACGGTGAGCAAAAATCCCAGAACCACACGGGGGGACCTAGTGAATGACCCGCAGAGAGCTGGGACCAAAGTAACAAAGCCTACCATCAGTAACACACTATGCCGCCAGGGACTCAAATCCTGCAGTGCCAGACGTGTCCCCCTGCTTAAGCCAGTACATGTCCAGGCCCATCTGAAGTTTGCTAGAGTGCATTTGGATGATCCAGAAGAGGATTGGGAGAATGTCATATGGTCAGATGAAACCAAAATATAACTTTTTGGTAAAAACTCAACTCGTCGTGTTTGGAGGACAAAGAATGCTGAGTTGCATCCAAAGAACACCATACATACTGTGAAGCATGGGGGTGGAAACATCATGCTTTGGGGCTGTTTTTCTGCAAAGGGACCAGGACGACTGATCTGTGTAAAGGAAAGAATGAATGGGGCCATGTATCGTGAGATTTTAAGTGAAAACCTCCTTCCATCAGCAAGGGCATTGAAGATGAAATGTGGCTGGGTCTTTCAGCATGACAATGATCCCAAACACACCGCCCGGGCAACGAAGGAGTGGCTTCGTAAGAAGCATTTCAAGGTCCTGGAGTGGCCTAGCCAGTCTCCAGATCTCAACCCCATAGAAAATCTTTGGAGGGAGTTGAAAGTCCGTGTTGCCCAGCGACAGCCCCAAAACATCACTGCTCTAGAGGAAATCTGCATGGAGGAATGGGCCAAAATACCAGCAACAGTGTGTGAAAACCTTGTGAAGACTTACAGAAAACGTTTGACCTGTGTCATTGCCAACAAAGGGTATATAACAAAATATTGAGAAACTTTTGTTATTGACCAAATACTTATTTTCCACCATAATTAGCAAATAAATTCATAAAAAATCCTACAATGTGATTTTCTGGAGAAAAAAAAATTCATTTTGTCTGTCATAGTTGACGTGTACCTATGATGAAAATTACAGGCCTCACTCATCTTTTTAAGTGGGAGAACTTGCACAATTGGTGGCTGACTAAATACTTTTTTTCCCCACTGTAAATAATCCTCATCAATATACACACACACAAACAATACCCCATAATGACAAAGAGAAAACAGGTTTTTAGAGATTGTAGCTAATTTATAAAAATAAGAAAACGGAAATATGACATTTACATAATTATTCAGACCCTTTACTCAGTACTTTATTGAAGCACCTTTGGTAGCGATTACAGCCTCGAGTCTTCTTGGTTATGACGCTACAAGCTTGGCATACCTGTATTTGGGGAGTTTCTCCCATTCTTCTCTGCAGATCCTCTCAAGCTCTGTCAGGTTGAATGGGGAGCGTCGCTGCACAGCTATTTTCAGGTTTCTCCAGAGATGATCGATCGGGTTCAAGTCCGGGCATTGGCTGGGGCACTCAAGGACATTCAGAGTCTTTTCCCATAGCCACTCCTGAGTTGTCTTGGCTTTGTGCTTAAAGTCGTTGTCCTGTTGGAAGGTGAACCGTCGCACCAGTCTGAGGTCATGAGCGCTCTGGAGCAGGTTTTCATCAAGGATCTCTCTGTACTTTGCTCAGTTCATCTTTCCTTAGATCCTGACTAGTCTCCCAGTCCCTGCTACTGAAAAACATCCCAACAGCATGATGCTGCTGCCACCACCATTCTTCAGCGTAGGGATGGTGCCAGGTTTCCTCCAGACGTGACGCTTGGCATTCAGGCCAAAGAGTTCAATATTGGTTTCATCAGACCAGAGAATCTTGTTTCTCATGGTCTGAGAATCCTTTAGGGGCCTCTTGGCTAACTCCAAGCGGGCAGTCGTGCCTTTTCCTGAGGAGTGGCTTCGGTCAGGCCACTACCATAAAGGCCTGATTAGTGGAGTGCTGCAGAGGTGGTTGTCCTTCTGGAAGATTCTCCCATCTCCACAGAGGAAATCTTGAGCTCTGTCAGAGTGACCATCAGGTTCCTGGTCACCTCTCTGACCAAGGCCCTTCTCCCCCGATTGCTCAGTTTGTCTGGGCGGCCAGCTCTAGGAAGAGTATTTGTGGTTTCAAACTTCTTCCATTTATGAATGATGGACGCCACTGTGTTCTTGGGGACCTTCAATACTGCAGAATTTGTTTGGTACCCTTCCCCAGATCTGTGCCTCGACACAATCCTGTCTCGGAGCTCTACGGACAATTCCTTCGACCTCATGGCTTGGTTTTTGCTCTGACATGCACTGTCAACTGTGGGACCTTATATAGACCGGTGTGTGCCTTTCCAAATCATGTTCAATCAATTCAATTTACCACAGGTGGACTCCAATCAAGTTGTAGAAACATCTCAAGGATGATCGATGGAAACAGGATGCACCTGAGCTCAATTTCGAGTCTCATAGCAAAGGGTCTGAATACTTATGTAAATAAGGTATCTGTTTTTATTTTTAATAAATTTGCAAACATTTCTAATAACCTGTTTTCACTTCGTCATTATGGGGTGTTGTGTGTAGACTGATGAGGGACACATTAATTTTATTTTATTTTAGAATAAGGCTTTAACAAAATGTGGAAAAAGTCAAGGGGTCTGAATACACTCTGTAATATATACATACATTCATACATACAGTACCAGTCAAAAGTTTGGACACACCTACTCATTCAAGGATTTTTCTTTATTTTTACAATTTTCTACATTGTAGAATAATAGTGAAGACATCAAAACTATGAAATAACACAGATGGAATCATGTAGTAACCAGAAAAAGTGTTGCTTGACTGATAGTGTTTATTTACCAAAAAATATATGGGGGATTGGAAATTATGCATACAATTACATTGATGGAAGCTACAATTTGCAATATTAAACCTGATCCCCCCCCACCAAAAAAAAAAAAAAAAAATTAATGACTAGCCAGCCAAGGTGCCTAACTAGCTGGACCACCAGGCGATATTTAGCAGGATATGCGGGACCGAGGAGGCGTACTGGAGACCAGGAGCGTTGAGCTGGCAAACCCCGTCCTGGCTGGATGCCCATCTTCGCACGGCACGTGCGTGGTGCAAGCACAGGACGTACAGGACTGTGCCGGCGCACTGGCGACACAGTACGTAGCTCCGCATAACACGGAGCCTGCCCAGTCATATGCTTCCTCGCGTGAGTACGGGGAGTTGGCTCTGCTCTGACACTAGGCTCCGCCAACCACCCCGTGTGCCCCCCCACCAAAAAAAATATTGGGGCTGCTTCTCGGGCTTCCTCCTCGACCGGCCTCCTCCGTGTTGCCGTTGCACCTCTCCTGCCTGGGCATCTACCTTAGCCCATGGTCCTCTCCCCGCAAATATCTCTTCCCATGACCACAAATTGCCCACCTGTGACATGGCTATTCGCTCCGCCTGGGCACGCTGCTTGGTCCTCGTTTGGTGGGATCTTCTGTCTCGTTCGTTCAATGACGGGTCAGACCAAGGCGCAGTGTGATATATGTACATGTTTATTAACTTATAAACACCACGACAAAACAACAAACGAAACGTGAAGTCCAAGGTAGAACACACAACATACCTTACACGGAACAAGATCCCACAACTAGACAGTGCCAATGGGCTGCCTAAGTATGATCCCCAATCAGAGACAACGAGCGACAGCTGCCTCTGATTGGGAACCACACCGGCCAACATAGATCTATACATACTAGAATACAACATAACAAAGATTATACACACCCTGACTCAACATATACGAGTCCCCTGAGTCAGGGCGTGACACTTAGTGGGCACATTTTGTGGGCGCTCATGGTGTGTGTCTTTTAGGTCCCAGTTGTTGTTGCTAGTGAACCTTCAGTGGACACCCCTTGTGAGTGGCTTTCAGAACCTCACCTATAACCCCACCTGTTTCGTTTTGGTTGTTGTCAGTGACTCTTTGTTCCCCCTTCTGTTTGAGCGACATTTTTGGTTTCCTTGCTGGGGAGCGTAACAAAATGGGGGCTTGTCCAGGATCTTGTTTCCCATAAGTATGGTAGTTGCTCTAATCACCTACTCTGAAGCTCTGAATGTTCAAAATACACTTTTGTGGAGGCGATTCTGTCACTGACATCCACCCTGAGGGGTTATAAGATTGGTGGAAACATTTTAAAAGTTGCATAAACACACAGGCTAATAGTTTAAAAAACATGGACTTTAAGTTGGCGTTTGTGGAAAACCCTACATGGGAGATGCTAGATAAATGTACAAAGTCAAATCTGCTCGTCATTGCAAAGCATTATGACATCAAAGTTGCACATGCCGATTCGAAAGCGGTAGTCAAAGAGTTAGTCTATACTGCTTTGGTAGAGGAGGAAATCCTTCCGGAGAGTGAGGATGATGAAAAGGATACTACGGGTACACCCCATAGATGTGCAACTGCGAGAGGTAGAACTAAAGGCAAAATGGGAACAACAGAAATTAGAGCTCGAACACAAGGAAAAGGAAAGCGAACGTGAGGAGGAATTGGAGCAACTAAATTAGAACTCGAGCACAGGGAAAGACAAGATGAGCCTGCAGCCAAACAACAAGAACGGGAATGTGCAGCCAGACTAGAACAAGAATAACGTGCGCATGCCATTCGATTGAAAGAGATGGAGCTGAAAGCATGACAAAGGGAGATAGATCTGGAAATACTCAGAATCAAGTAAGGCCATCCTGCACCCTCAACAGCGTTTGATCTTGGTGAGAACAGCCGGCTTGTACCGCCTTTCAATGAAAAGGAGGTGGACGTATATTTTACTCTGTTTGAGCGGATTGCCACATCCCTAAAATGGCTGTGAGATATTTGGTCATTGCTCCTCCAAAGAGTTTTTGTGGGAAAAGCTCAGAAAGTGTACGCTGCTTTATCTCTTGACCATAGTTCAGATTATGACACTGATAAAGCTGCTATCCTTTGGGTTTACGAGTTGGTCCCAGAGGGATACAGACAACAGTTCTGTAAATTACAAAAGACAGAATCACAAAGGGAACAAGCGTGTCTTTTTGATCGGTGGTGTGGTTCTCAAGAGGTCAACAACCCTGAGGATAAAAGACACTCATACTTCTCGAGCAGTTCCATAATTGCCTTCACAAAAAGGTTGCTACCTACATTTATCAGCACAAAGATCTCACTCTTGAGAAAGCTGCAGTTCTTGCAGATGAGTTTGTGTTGACACATAAAACTACCTAAACAAACAAAGCACCCAGTAGTTATCCCTATGCAAAAAGCAATCCAGAGAAGTCACCACCTACTGTGAGGTCTCAGTCCATTTCTACAGTGCCCAAAAATAAAGATTGGCAGAAAAATGTTTTTTCGTATCTGCCAGTTTGTCATTACTGCTGTGAGAAAGGACACATTGTCTCTGTGTCCTAAGTTGAAACAGAAAAATGATAGTGAGAAAAAGCTGTTTCTTCTTGTGGGAGCACTCCAGCCTATTAAGTCTCTGGTTGAGACTGGTGTATCTCCTAAACAAGATTTTGGATCAGATGTGTATGAACCCTTTGTTTCAGACGGGTTCGTGTCTCTGCAGAGTGGCGATGCTGTTAAGCAGCCGGTGAAGATACTGCGAGACACTGTGGCAGCCCAATCCTTCATTTTGGAGGGTGTTTTGCCTTTGTCTGACACTTCAGCAACTGGTTACAGTGTGTTAGTACAAGGCGTGGAGATGGGTTGCATAGAAGTTGTCGTTGGAGTGATGCCTAGCCTACCGGTGAAGAGGGCCTCATTCATTTTGGGAAACGATTTGTCTGGAGGGAAGGTTATGCCAAACCCTGTCGTTTGTAAGGAACCCAGAGTAGAGGAACCTGATGGGTTATCAGAAAAGTATCGTAGATTGTTCCCAGCGTGTGCCATTCGTTATAAGTGCTATATCTAAGAAAGGCGCCGGGAGCAAGTCTAGGGCTATGCATGGGGGTCCAAGCTGTGTGCTAGTAGTTAAAACAGACACCACGTACTGTATCTACAATACAAAATCCATGTGTACGTATGTGTAGAGTGTGTGTCTTATCATGGGTATGTACAGTGAGGGAAAAAAGTATTTGATCCCCTGCTGATTTTGTACATTTGCCCACTGACAAAGAAATGATCAGTCTATAATTTTAACAGTAGGTTTATTTGAACAGTGAGAGACAGAATAACAACAACAAAAATCCAGAAAAACGCATGTCAAACATTTTATAAATTGATTTGGATTTTAATGAGGGAAATAAGTATTTGACCCCCTCTCAATCAGAAAGATTTCTGGCTCCCAGGTGTCTTTTATACAGGTAATGAGCTGAGATTAGGAGTGAAATTTGGAGCAGACATCTGATGGTCTGAGCTCAGACAACTGAGCCACAAAAACAATATCGCCTGTAGGCCCACTTAGTTCAAACTAGGCCTACATGCTTAGCCTAATTAAAAAAATTTGCGCAAACCAACTAGCCTACATGATTTATGCTCAGCTTGGAGTTATGCGTGCCCTAAGAAGTTATGATTCGGCCTAATTTAAGTATTTAAAAAACGTAACCACCAAATATGTCATCCTTTCCGACATTAAAACAATAAAGGACCCAACAAAAAAAACAAAAAAATATACTGATTAAAAATAGCCTGTGGTTTGGTAACATATTGACTTTAATATGAAGCATGGGATCAAGCCAACCTCATGCATTTGTAAATCCGTTAGACTAAGCAAGTAGGCCTATACATGTATGATGATAGTACCTACATTAATGTTTAGCAGACTATTCTGTTGCGATAGCTTATATATGATAATAGGTCATAGCCCCCATGATAATTCACTTCATAGCCTGGTATCTTGATTTGAATCCACAAATTCAACCCCTGTAATGTTTTATATTCCATTCGACCCCGATCCCACTCTTATTCAACCAAGTGGAGAAAAAAGGCTGATATGTTATTATCATAAATGTTGTACAATAGTATAATTAAGATTCCAAACACACTGGCGAGCAAGGAACACATGCCAAAGGAACCACAAACTTCTAAAAACAAAATAAAATAAACAAATCAATTGAACCGTTCTGCATTGGAAACATTTCTGTCTCAGCTTAATTTATATTTACATTTAGTTTGACATTTATTTATTGCAAAATATGTATGTGCAATATTTTATGTGTAATATGTGCAATATCAATGTAGGCCAATATTACATTTAAGTTTGTTCCTTGTTCATGTTTAATACATTAATGATTTGATTAATTTCACTTCTTTACTACTGTTAGCCGGATGCAATCCATGGGGATTGCTAAGGTCAAATTGAAAGTAGCCGCTGGAAGTGTACTTTTTTTCTGCTTTCCCGCAGATTGCAATACATATATTGGCTGGACCAAGATGGATAGAAGCTGTCTGGTCAAAGATTGCTTTTGACTGTAAAATACATTTTTGCATGCTTTAATTAATTGTGGGATAAAGTTTACTGGTCATTTCAGAAATAAAAAAGAAGGAATTGAATGCATCCACAGTACCCTAGCTAGAAATCGGATTTAATTGGCTATCGTATCAGGCTAATGGATTCATTTTCTCAATCGAATACAGAATTACAGAAGAAAATAGGTTTGAAAATGATTGGGTTAGACAACACTATATAATATAGGCATATCGCATCTTTGACATTTTGATCAGCGACTGTCACCCATCTATGGTCTTGTTCTTCATTATGTAGCCCTACTGTTCACAAGCTGCTAGGCCAGAACACTCATTCCATTTTTATTGACTACCTTATTAACCTGTGCTTCTGTAAGTATGACCGATCTGACTACGATGTATGTTTGGAATAATGTTTGACTTAGGAAAGGACAAATCCTCATTAACAGTGAAGAGGGACCAAACAAGGTAACTTTGAAGATTAAAAACAAAACAATCTCAGCTGAATTACGTTTTGTGTATGCATGAGAGAGAGAAAACAAAGTAATTAAGATTTTGATTTTATGACAGTCTAATATCAAGGTTATGGTATGCTCAAATTGTACTGTATTTCTAGAGTGCTCCAAAATGTTATATTTAAATAATCGATTTTCCTTCCAACAGAAAGGCTAGGTGGTGCCCAATTTATTTGCTAAACAATTACACGATTTAAGTTCCAATTACAAATATTAAAACAATGGCTGGAGTAAGTTTAGAAATGACAGTCAGTGACTTATTGAACATTTAACACAACCAAAATATAATCTCTTCATGGTACAAAAACGTGATCTCCCATTTTATAATTCCCAAATTAAGAAATTAAAACAAAATTATACAAGATAGGCCTACAGCGCCTTCAGAAAGTATTGTATAAATAATACAGGTGTCCTTCCTAACTCAGTTGCAGGAGAGGAAGGAAACTGTTCAAGGATTTCATCATGAGGCCATTAGTGATTTTAAAACAGTTAGAGTTGAATGGCTGTGATAGGAGAAAATTGCTCTGTCAACAACATTGTAGTTACTCCATACTAACCTAAATGACAGAGTGAAAAGAAGGAAGCATGTACAGAATAAAAATTTTACAAAACATGCATCCTGTTTGCAACAAGGCACTAAAGTAATGTGGCAAAGAAATGAACATTTTGTCCTATTATACAAAGTGTTATGATTGGGGCAAATCCAACACAACACATCACTGAGTACCACTCTTTATATTTTCAAGCATTGTGGTGGCTGCATCATGTTATGGGTATGCTTGTCATCGTCAAGGACTGGGGAGTTTTTCAGGATAAAAATAAACGGAATGGAGCTAAGCACAGGCAAAATCCTAGAGGAAAGCCTGGTTCAGTCTGCTTTCCAACAGACACTGGGAGACAAATTCACCTTTCACCAGGACAATAACCTAAAACACAAAGCCAAATAGACACTGGAGGTACTCACCAAGACGACATTGAATGTTCCTGAGAGGCCTAGTTACAGTTTGGATTGAAATCTGCTTGAAGATATATAGCAAGACTTGAAAATGTCTGTCTACCAATGATCAACAACCAACTTGTGTAACACTCTGGCTCCGGGACTTTTGGATTTGAGCCAGGGTGTATTTGTTTTGTTGGGTATTTGTTGTGGGGTTGGTTGTAAGGGTGTATTCGGTTGGTTGTGTTTTGGGTGTGTTAATTGTGGTGTCGTGTGACTCCCAATCGGAGGTAACGAGTGTCAGCTGTCGGCTCGTTATCTCTGATTGGGAGCCATATTTAATCTGAATGTTTTCCTGTGGGCATTGTGGGTTTTTGTTCCGTATTCAGTATTTGTAACTGTGGACTTCACTAGCCGTCTTTGTTTATTGTTTTTGTTCGTTCGTGTCTTTACTCAAATAAAGTCATGTTCACTCAACGCGCTGCGCTTTGGTCTGCTCCTTTTGAAGACGGTCGTGACAGAAAAACCCACCATCAAAGGACCAAGCAGCGTGTCAAGCGGCAACAGGACCCAGCTCCAAAGGCTTCCTGGACATGGGAGGAGATTTTGGACGGAAAGGGGTCCTGGACTTGGGAGGAGATCCTGGATGGGATGGATCGCCGTCCATGGAGCGAGACGGTGGAGAGGCGACGGCGAGAGGAGCAACGGCGTCAGCAGGGCCATCGTCGGAAGGACGAGAGGCAACCCCAAAAAGTTTTTTGGGGGGGGCACATGGCTTGGGCGGCTGGGCAGCAGGAGGCTGCCACAGGGCTGACGGAGGCAGAGAAGGGGCGAATTCAAGAGGCAACCAGGTTACGGGGGTCACTGGCCAAAGTAGGGAAAGGAGATGTAGGGGCACGGCGAGTGGTACTGGGGTGTATTACCAGTCCGGTCCGGCCCGTTCCAGTTCCCGGGGTAGAGCCAGTGGTGTGTGCCTCCAGTACGGTCCGGCCTGTTACGACCCCTCGCACCAAGGATACGGTGCGCTTCGCCAGCCCGGCCCGGCCTGTTCCGGCCACTCGCACCAGGGATACGGTGCGCTTCGCCAGCCCAGCCCGGCCTGTTCCGGCCACTCGCACCAGGGATACGGTGCGCTTCGCCAGCCCAGCCCGGCCTGTTCCGGCCACTCGCACCAGGGATACGGTGCGCTTCGCCAGCCCAGCCCGGCCTGTTCCGGCCACTCACACCAGGGATACGGTGCGCTTCGCCAGCCCGGCCCGGCCTGTTCCGGCCACTCGCACCAGGGATACGGTGCGCGTCGCCAGCCCTTTCCCACCAGTGCCTACACCACGCCCCAAGCCTCCTGTGTGTCTCCCGAGTCCTGTGCGTCCTGTTGCTGCTCTCCGCACTAGGCTTAATGTGAGTCCCCAGGGTCCAGCATGCCCTGTTCCGGCTCTCCGCACTAGCCCTTATGTGCGTTCCCAGGGTCCAGCATGCCCTGTTGCTTCTCCCCGCACTAGCCCTGAGATGCGTGTCCTCAGCCCGGTACCTCCAGTTCCGGCACCACGCATCAGGCCTACGGTGCGTCCCCAGGGCCAAGCATGCCCTGTTGCTGCTTCCCGCACTAGCCCTGAGATGCGTGTCCTCAGCCCGGTACCTCCAGTTCCGGCACCACGCATCAGGCCTACGGTGCGTCCCCAGGGCCAAGCATGCCCTGTTGCTTCTCCCCGCACTAGCCCTGAGATGCGTGTCCTCAGCCCGGTACCTCCTGTTCCGGCACCACGCACCAGGCCTACGATGCGCCTCAGACGGCCAGAGTCTGCCGTCTGCCCAACGGGGCCTGAACTGTCCGTCTGCCCAACGCCGTCTGAACTGCCCGTCTGCCCAACGCCGTCTGAACTGTCCGTCTGCCAAGCGCCGCAGGAACTGCCCGTCTGCCATGAGCCATCAGAGCCGTCCGCCAGACCAGAGCCGCTAGAGCCTTCCGCCAGACAGGATCAGCCAGAGCCTTCCGCCAGACAGGATCAGCCAGAGCCTTCTGCCAGACAGGATCAGCCAGAGCCTTCTGCCAGACAGGATCAGCCAGAGCCTTCCGCCAGACAGGATCAGCCAGAGCCTTCCGCCAGCCATGAGCAGCCAGATCCGTCGGCCAGCCATGAACAGCCAGATCCGTCGGCCAGCCATGAGCAGCCAGATCCGTCGGCCAGCCATGAGCAGCCAGATCCGTCAGCCAGCCATGAGCAGCCAGATCCTTCAGCCTGCCATGAGCCGTCCAGCCAGGATCCGCCAGAGCCAGCCAGCCAGGATCCGCCTCTTAGTCCGGTGCTGCCCCTTAGCCAGGTGCTGTCCCTTAGCCCGGTGCTGCCCCTAAATCCAGGTGGAGTAAGTTGGAGGGTGGTCATGTGGAGGAGGCTAGGGAAGCGGGTGGTGACTAAGGTGGGGTGGGGACCACGACCAGGGCCAGAACCGCCACCGTGGACAGACGCCCACCCAGACCCTCCCCGAGACTGTATGCTGGTGCGCCCGGAGTGCGCACCTTTAGGGGGGGGGTACTGTAACACTCTGGCTCCGGGACTTTTGGATTTGAGCCAGGGTGTATTTGTTTTGTTGGGTATTTGTTGTGGGGTTGGTTGTAAGGGTGTATTCGGTTGGTTTTGTTTTGGGTGTGTTAATTTTGGTGTCGTGTGACTCCCAATCGGAGGTAACGAGTGTCAGCTGTCGGCTCGTTATCTCTGATTGGGAGCCATATTTAATCTGAATGTTTTCCTGTGGGCATTGTGGGTTTTTGTTCCGTATTCAGTATTTGTAACTGTGGACTTCACTAGCCGTCTTTGTTTATTGTTTTTGTTCGTTCGTGTCTTTACTCAAATAAAGTCATGTTCACTCAACGCGCTGCGCTTTGGTCTGCTCCTTTTGAAGACGGTCATGACAACTTGACAGAGCTTGAAGAATGTTTTCTAAGAATAATGGGCAAATATTGCACAATTCAGGTGTGCAAAGCTCTTAGAGACTTTTCCAAAAAAGATTCACAGCTGTCATCGCTGCCAAAGGTGTTTTTTTCTTGGACTTTTCTTCCACTTTGACATTACATTATATTTTGTGTAGATCGTTGACAAAATATGGCAACCATTTGAATCCCACTTTGTAACAAAACAATAACTTGTTAACTAAAAAGGAATGAGGTGGTTGTCATCTATCCACTCCTAATGATGATTAACTAAAATATATCAATCCATGAAAAGACTCTTGGTCTAGTGGTTAAAAATAACATTTCAACTAGGGTCAGCTCTCAATCAATCAGGATACAAAGGCTATGCCTGTAAATTCATTCTCCCGGAAAAGATCAGTTCTATGGATGCAATAAAACATGTTGGCAATTATCCTGGGAAATTGTTTTCCATGTAAGCCTACTTGCGGACAATATAACATCATCTGTAGGCTATTTAAATCCCATTCCTGACCTCTTGTTCTAATGAAGTAGGTCTAGAGAAACAAAGATTGCGTAGCATAATTTATCCTATACCCTAGGATTGATAAGGAATAACATTATCATAAGATAATGCTTTTGATCACACTTGTGTATGAAACTGATGATTGCAATAAATCCAGTATTTGCGACATTAAACTACCCTTCCTTAGTCTGTTAATAGAAACGTTTACATTTACGTTTTATATTACATATATTTTTCCATTATTTAAAAAAAGTATAGAATGTATTTTTCACGTTGTAAGTGTAGACTGATGAATAAATAATTTCCCCACCAATATTTGACAACTACACAGAACCCAAATGTAAATCAAATCAATGGTGGGAGAATAATCTGATTAACTGATAACACCAGGGCTGGATTAATGCAGGGATTTACCGGAGTTGAAGCACCTGGGCTCAGGCACGAGGGGGTCCGAAGAGGCAGCAAAAGACAAAATAAATAAATAGTGAAAAAAAAAAAAATATGTGTATATATATATGTATATATATACATATATATATATATATATATATAAATAGTACGAGTCAAAAGTGTGATGAGTGTGATGGAAAGGAGTCAGACGCAGGAGGGTAATCACCGACTACAGAGTTTATTCCTTCGTAGACACACAAATGCGCTCAAGTAGCGATCAACGAAACAGGCACAGGGGAAACTATCATCCCTGGCAAATACCCTGTAACGGATATCCAATAATACATATGCACAGGGGAAAATCTACCCTGGCAACAATATGTACGAGTAGCTCCACCGAGCTACACTACTCTCACAAATAACAATCACCCACAAGGACAAGGGGGCAGAGGGAACACTTACAGTGGGGAAAAAAAGTATTTAGTCAGCCACCAATTGTGCAAGTTCTCCCACTTAAAAAGATGAGAGAGGCCTGTAATTTTCATCATAGGTACACGTCAACTATGACAGACAAAATGAGAAAAAAAATCCAGAAAATCACATTGTAGGATTTTTTATGAATTTATTTGCAAATTATGGTGGAAAATAAGTATTTGGTCAATAACAAAAGTTTCTCAATACTTTGTTATATACCCTTTGTTGGCAATGACACAGGCCAAACGTTTTCTGTAAGTCTTCACAAGGTTTTCACACACTGTTGCTGGTATTTTGGCCCTTTCCTCCATGCAGAACTCCTCTAGAGCAGTGATGTTTTGGGGCTGTCGCTGGGCAACACAGACTTTCAACTCCCTCCAAAGATTTTCTATGGGATTGAGATCTGGAGACTGGCTAGGCCACTCTAGGACCTTGAAATGCTTCTTACGAAGCCACTCCTTCGTTGCCCGGGCGGTGTGTTTTGGATCATTGTCATGCTGAAAGACCCAGCCACGTTTCATCTTCAATGCCCTTGCTGATGGAAGGAGGTTTTCACTCAAAATCTCACGATACATGGCCCCATTCATTCTTGCCTTTACACGGATCAGTCGTCCTGGTCCCTTTGCAGAAAAACAGCCCCAAAGCATGATGTTTCCACCCCCATGCTTCACAGTATGTATGGTGTTCTTTGGATGCAACTCAGCATTCTTTGTCCTCCAAACACAACGAGTTGAGTTTTTACCAAAAAGTTATATTTAGGTTTCATCTGACCATATGACATTCTCCTAATCCTCTTCTGGATCATCCAAATGCACTCTAGTAAACTTCAGACGGGCCTGGGCATGTACTGACTTAAGCAGGGGGACACGTCTCTCACTTCAGGATTTGAGTCCCTGGCGGCGTAGTGTGTTACTGATGGTAGACTTTGTTACTTTGGTCCCAGCTCTCTACAGGTCATTCACTAGGTCCCCCCGTGTGGTTCTGGGATTTTTGCTCACCGTTCTTGTGATCATTTTGACCCCATGGGGTGAGATCTTGCGTGGAGCCCCAGATCGAGGGAGATTATCAGTGGTCTTGTATGTCTTCCATTTCCTAATAATTGCTCCCACAGTTGTTTTCTTCAAACCAAGCTGCTTACCTATTGCAGATTCAGTCTTCCCAGCCTGGTGCAGGTCTATAATTTTGTTTCTGGTGTCCTTTGACAGCTCTTTGGTCTTGGCCATAGTGGAGTTTGGAGTGTTGAGGTTGTGGACAGGTGTCTTTTATACTGATAACAAGTTCAAACAGGTGCCATTAATACAGGTAACGAGTGGAGGACAGAGGAGCCTCTTAAAGAAGAAGTTACAGGTCTGTGAGAGCCAGAAATCTTGCTTGTTTGTAGGTGACCAAATACTTATTTTCCACCATAATTTGCAAATAAATTCATTAAAAATCCTACAATGTGATTTTCTGGAGAAGAAATTCTCTATTTGTCTGTCATAGTTGACGTGTACCTATGATGAAAATTACAGGCCTCTCACATCTTTTTAAGTGGGAGAACTTGCACAATTGGTGGCTGACTAAATACGTTTTTTCCCCCACTGTATATACAGACTAATTAGGGGATAGGAACCAGTTGTGTGTGATTGACAAGACAAGACAATTGTGATGATGATTGGGGCAGCAGTGGTTAGTAAACCGGTGACGACGAACGCCGAAGCCTGCCCGAACAAGGAGGGGAGGCAGCCTCGGCCGAAGTTGTGACAGTACGCCCACCTTGACGCGCAGCTCCAGCAGCGCGCCGAACCCGGCCTCGGGGACGGCCAGGAGGACGCGGAGCAGGGCGAGCCAGATGGCGACGGTGGAAATCCCGCAAAAGGGAGGGATCGAGGATATCCCTCACCGGGACCCAGCACCGTTCCTCCGGACCGTACCCTTCCCACTCCACGAGGTACTGAAGGCCCCCGACACGACGCCTCGAATCCAGGATGGAATGTGCAGAGTACGCCGGGGCCCCCTCGATGTCCAGAGGAGGTGGAGGAACCTCGCGCACCTCAGACTGCGGGGGCGGACCAACCACCACTGGCCTGAGGAGAGAGACATGAAACGAGGGGTTAATACGGTAATCAGGGGGAAGTAATAACCTATACGTGACCTCGTTGATTCTCCTCAGGACTTTGAACGGCCCCACAAACCGCGGGCTCAGCTTCCGGCAGGGCAGGCGGAGGGGCAGATTCCGGGTCGAGAGCCAGACCCGATCCCCCGGTACAACACTGCAGTGATGGTCAGCATTGGCCTTCTGATGATGCACAGCGCGCTGGAGGTGAACGTGGGCAGCGTCCCACGTCTCCTCCGTGCGCCGAAACCAGTCATCCACCGCAGGAGCCTCGGTCTGGCTCTGGTGCCACGGTGCCAGAACCGGTTGGTAACCTAAAACACATTGGAATGTTGTTAGGTTAGTAGAGGAGTGGCAGAGAGAGTTCTGGGCATATTCTGCCCATGGCAAGAACACCGACCACTCCCCTGGCCGGTCCTGGCAGTAGGACAGCAGGAACCTACCCACATCCTGATTTAACCGTTCCACCTTCCAATTTAACTCGGGGTGGAACCCAGAGGTCAGGCTGACCGAGACCCCCAGATGTTCCATGAACGCCTTCCAAACCTTGGACGTGAACTGGGGACCTCGGTCGGACACTATATCCTCTGGCACCCCGTAGTGCCGGAAGACGTGAGTAAACAGGGCCTCCGCAGTCTGCAGGGCCGTGGGGAGACCGGGCAGAGGAAGGAGGAGGCAGGACTTGGAGAAGCGGTCCACAACGACCAGGATGGTGATGTTAACTTGGAAGAGGGGAAGATCAGTCAAAAAATCAATACTAAGGTGAGAACATGGTCGTTGTGGAACTGATAAAGGTTGTAGCTTACCCTCTGGGAGGTGCCTAGGTGCCTTACTCTGGGCTCACACCGAGCAGGAGGAGACTTACACCCTCACGTCCTTAGCCAAGGTTGGCCACCAGTACTTTCCGATCAAGCAGCGCACTGTACAACCGATACCTGGGTGACCAGAGGAGGGTGACGTGTGTGCCCAGAAATCAGATGATCACGGATAAGAGCAGGCACGTACAGCAGCCCAGCTGGACACTACGGTGGAGATGTATCTGTGCGTAATGCCTGCTCTATATCCGCGTCCATCGCCCATACTACCGGCGCCACAATGCAGGAGGCCGGGAGTATGGGGGTGTTGTCTCTGGGCCTCTCCTCTGTGTCATACAGCCGGGACAGTGTGTCTGCCTTCACGTTCTTCGTACCCGGAATGTATGACAGTGTAAAATCAAACCGGGTGAAGAATAGGGCCCACCTGGCCTGGCGAGTATTCAGCCTCCTTGCTGCCCGAATGTACTCCAGGTTACGGTGATCCGTCCAGACGAGGAAAGGGTGTTTCGCCCCTTCGAGCCAATGCCTCCACATGGTCAAAGCTCGGACAACAGTCAACAGCTCCAGATCACCAATGTCGTAGTTCTGCTCCGCCTGGCTGAGCTTCTTAGAGAAGAAGGCACAGGGGCGGAGCTTGGGTGGCGTGCCCGAGCGTTGGGACAGGACAGCGCCTATCCCTACCTCGGAGCTGAGGTGAACAGACCCCGCATTCTCCTGAAGGCCAGGTCAGCTTCAGCAGACCAGCGGTGCAGGGACGGCCCACCCTTCAACAGGGATGTAATGGAAGCTGCAACCTTGCCAAAGCCCCGGATAAACCTCAGAGAGTAGTTGGCAAAGCCAAGGAAGCGCTGCACCTCCTTAACCGTGGTTGGAATCGGCCAATTACTCACGGCTGAAATGCGATCTCCCTCCATCTCCACACCTGAGGTTGTAATGCGGTATCCGAAGAAGGAGACTGACTGCTGGAAAAACATACACTTCTCTGCCTTGGCATAAAGGTCATTTTCCAACAGTCGGGCTAGCACTTTGCGAACCAGGGACACATGCTCGGCGCGAGTAGAGGAATACACCAGGATGTCATCGATGTAGACCACCACACCGTGACCAAGCATGTCCCGAAGCACCTCGTTCACAAAGGCCTGGAAGACGGATGGAGCATTCATCAAACTGTAGGGCATCACCAGGTATTCATAATGCCCCGTGGTTGTGCTGAATGCTGTCTTCCATTAATCCCCCTCCCGAACACACACCAGGTTGTATGCACTCCTGAGATATATCTTAGTGAAGAAGCACGCCCCATGCATTGACACAATCACTGAAGGAATGAGGGGGAGAGGATAACTAAATCTAATCATCTCCTTGTTCAGTGATCGATAATCAATGCACGGGCGCAGACAGCTGTCTTTCTTCTTCACAAAGAAGAAACTCGAGGAGGCGGTTGAAGTGGAGGGATGTATATACCCCTGGCCCAGGGACTCGGAGACGCATGTTTCCATAGCCTCCGTTTCAGCCTGTGACAGGGGGTACACATGACTCCTGGGAGGTATAGCGTCTACCCGAAGGTTTATCGCGCAATCCCCCGCCAGATGAGGTGGTAATTTAGTAGCATGCGTCTTTGAAAAACGTGTGCGCCAAATCTAGGTATTCGGGGGGAATGCGCACGTTGGAGGTACCGTCTGGACTTTCCACCGTGGTTGCACCAACGGAAACATCTAGACACCTACCCTGACACTCTTGCGACCACCCCGTGAGAGGCCTCTGCGGCCATAAGAAGGTGGGGTTGTGGAGTGCTAGCCAAGGGATACCTAATACCACAGGGAAAGCAGGAGACTCAATAATCAAAAAAATTACCTGCTCATAATGTGTCTCCTGGGTGATCATGGTGACTGGTATAGTGACTTCCATAACAAACCCGGACCCTAATGGTCGATTAACGAGTGCTCTGATGGGGAGTGGAATGGATAGGGTGAACCAATGAAATGCCTTGACGGCGTGCGAATGCCCTGTCCATAAAGTTCCTAGCTACGCCTGAATCGACTAGCGCCTTACACTGGGGAACTACAATGTGATCGGGAAAGTGGATAGGTAGGGTACAGTGCGCAGCAGAGGGCTCTGAACAAGTGTGGGTGTTCGATACCTGGGGTGATGCGTGAGTGCCCTGCCTGCCGCCTCCAGGCCCAAAAGAACGTTGACTACGACATATGGTGTACTGTCCCTTCGTGCCACCATAGTGGCACTGTCGCCAGTTGTGTGTGTGTGGGGGGGGGGGGGGGTTTACAGAAGATAGCCCTATTTGGTAAAAGACCAAGTATGTATATATGTATGTATGTATGTATGGATGGATGTATGGATGGATGTATACGTTTATGTATATATATATATGTGTATGTACAGTGACTTGCGAAAGTATTTCCCCCCCCTTGGCATTTTTCCTATTTTGTTGCCTTACAACCTGGAATTAAAATTGATTTTTTTGGAGGTTTGTATAATTTGATTTACCCAACATACCTACCACTTTGAAGATACAATATATTTTTTATTGTGAAACAAAGAAGAAATAAGACAAAAAAACAGAAAACGTGCATAACTATTCACCCCCCCCAAAGGCAATAATTTGTAGAGCCACCTTTTGCAGCAATTACAGCTGCAAGTCTCTTGGGGTATGTCTCTATAATCTAGGGTTCTGCTGGTGTACAGCAATCTTTAAGTCATACCACAGATTCTCAATTGGACTGAGGTCTGGGCTTTGACTAGGCCATTCCAAGACATTTAAATGTTTCCCCTTAAACCACTCGAGTGTTGCTTTAGCAGTATGCTTAGGATCATCGTCCTGCTGGAAGGTGAACCTCCGTCCCCGTCCCAGTCTCAAATACTCTCTGGAATACTGAAACAAGTTTCCCTCAAGAATTTCCCTGTATTTAGCACCATCCATCATTCCTTCAATTCTGACCAGTTTCCCAGTCCCTGCTGATGAAAAACATCCCCACAGCATGATGCTGCCACCACCATGCTTCACTGTGGGGATGGTGTTCTCGGGGTGATGAGAGGTGTGGGTTTGTGCCAGACATAACGTTTTCCTTGAAGGCCAAAAAACTAAATTTTAGTCTCATCTGACCAGAGTACCTTCTTCCATATGTTTGGGGAGTCTCACACATGCCTTTTGGTGAACACATTTACATTGACATTTTAGTAATTTATCAGACGCTCTTATCCAGAGCGACTTACAGTTAGTGAGTGCATACATTTCCATACTGGCCCCCTGTGGGAATCGACCCACAACCCTGGCGTTGCAAGCGCCATGCTCTACCAACCGTGGAGCTTTGCAGCTCCTTCAGGGTTATCTTTGGGCTCTTTGTTGCCTCTCTGATTAATGCCCTCCTTGCCTGGTCCATGAGTTTTGATGGGCGGCCCTCTCTTGGCAGGTTTGTTGTGGTGCCATATTCTTTAAATTTTTCTAATAATGGATTTAATGGTGCTCCGTGGGATGTTCAAAGTTTCTTATTTTTTTTTATAACCCAACCCTGATCTGTCCTTCTCCACAACTTTGTCCCTGACCTGTTTGGAGAGCTCCTTGGTCTTCATGGTGCCGCTTGCTTGGTGGTGCCCCTTGCTTAGTGGTGTTGCAGACTCTGCGGCCTTTCAGAACAGGTGTGTATATATACTGAGATCATGTGACAGATCATGTGACACTTAGATTGCACACAGGTGGACTTTATTTAACTAATTATGTGACTTCTGAAGGTAATTGGTTGCACCAGATCTTATTTAGGGGCTTCAAAGCTAAGGGGGTGAATACATATGCACGCACCACTTTTCCATTATTCATTTTCTATATTTTTTTGAAATAAGTTATTTTTTAAATTTCACTTCACCAATTTTGACTATTTTGTGTATGTCCATTACATGAAATCCAAATAAAAAATCCATTTAAATTACAGGTTGTAATGCAACAAAATAGGAAAAACGCCAAGGGGGATGAATCATTTTGCAAGGCAATGTATGTACAGTTGAAGTCGGAAGTTTACATACACTTTAGCCAAATACATTTAAACTCCACAATTCCTGACATTTAATCCTAGTAAAAATTCCCTGTTTTAGGTCAGTTAGGATCACCACTTTATTTTAAGAATGTGAAATGTCCGAATAATAGTAGAGAGAATGATTTATTTCAGCTTTTATTTCTTTCATCCCATTCCCAGTGGGTCAGAAGTTTACATACACTCAATTATTATTTGGTAGCATTGCCTTTAAAGTGTTTAACTTCAGTCAAACGTTTCGGGTAGTCTTCCACAAGCTTCCCACAATAAGTTGGGTGAATTTTGGCCCATTCCTCCTGACAGAGCTGGTGTAACTGAGTCAGGTTTGTAGGCCTCCTTTCTCGCAAACGCTTTTTCAGTTCTGCCCACAACTTTTCTATAGGTTTGAGGTCAGGGCTTTGTGATGGCCACTCCTATACCTTGACTTTATTGTCCTTAAGCCATTTTGCCACAACTTTGGAAGTATGCTTGGAGTCATTGTCCATTTGGAAGACCCATTTGCGACCAAGCTTTAACTTCCTGACTGATGTCTTGAGATGTTGCTTCAATTTATCCACATAATTTTCCTTCCTCATGATGCCATCTATTTTGTGAAGTGCACCAGTCCCTCCTGCAGCAAAGCACCCCCACAGCATGATGCTGCCACCCCTGTGCTGCTTGGGATGGTGTTCTTCAGCTTGCAAGGGCCCCCTTTTTCCTCCAAACATAACGATGGTCATTATGGCCAAACAGTTCTATTTTTGTTTCATCAGACCAGAGGACATTTCTCAAAAAAGTATGATCTTTGTCCCCATGTGCAGTTGCAAACCGTAGTCTGGCTTTTTTATGGTGGTTTTGGAGCAGTGGCTTCTTCCTTGCTAAGCGGCCTTTCAGGTTATGTCGATATAGGACTCGTTTTACTGTGGATATAGATACTTTTGCACCTGTTTCCTCCAGCATCTTCACAAGGTCCTTTGCTGTTGTTATGGGATTTATTTGCACTTTTCGCACCAAAGTACATTCATCTCTAGGAGACAGAACGTGTCTCCTTCCTGAGCGGTATGACGGCTGCGTGGTCCCATGGTGTTTATACTTCAGTACTATTGTTTGTACAGATGAACGTGGTACCTTCAGGCGTTTGGAAATTGCTCCCAAGGATGAACGAGACTTGTGGAGGTCTACATTTGTTTTTCTGAGGTCTTGGCTGATTTCTTTTGATTTTCCCATGATGTCAAGCAAAGAGGCACTGAGTTTGAAGGTAGGCCTTGAAATACATCCACAGGTACACCTCCAATTGACTCAAATGATGTCAATTAGCCTATCAGAAGTTTCTAAGGCCATGACATCATTTTGTGGAATTTTACAAGCTGTTTAAAGGCACAGTCAACTTAGTGTATGTACATTTCTGACGCACTGGAATTGTGATACAGTGAATTATAAGTAAAATAATCTGTCTGTAAACAATTGTTGGAAAAATTACTTGTGTCATGCACAAAGTAGATGTCCTAACCGACTTGCCAAAACTATAGTTTGTTAACAAGAAATGTGTGGAGTGGTGAAAAACTAGTTTCAATGACTCCAACCTAAGTGTTTGTAAACTTCCGACTTCAACTGTACATTTTGGTCATGTAGTGTATGTTCTGATAACCTTCGTTTTTTATCCCCTGTGAATATTATACTACGCAATTGTATCTACTCCGAGACCAAGGGCCGGAGTAGAAAGGCCCTCCAAAGAAAGGTCAAAGGCCAGACTAGGAAGGTGATGTTTGCTAAGTTGCGACTAGGACATTGTTTATTGAACTCATCATTACATCTGGTTGGCAAGTATGTGAATGTTTTGTGACCAGATTGTATATTCGGTGAAACGGTGGAGCATGTGTTGTGGTATTGTTGTAAGTATGTTGAAGAGAGGGAAACATTTATGTGTACGGTTATTGATGTTGGACAGGGTTGGGGGGGGGGGGGTTTGGGGAATCGAGAAGGGTTTGTAGGGCTCTTTTTTATGTCCTTAGTAGTTCATTATTAGGTAGGAGGTTTTTTGTGTTTATTTGATTTTATACTAATGTTGCTAGAGCTACTACTGTATGTAGTAAACCGTGATGACCACACTCTCCAGCACAGTAGTTGGCGCCATGCACCCTAAACGTTTGTTTGCGGACCGCCATTATAGCATAGAAGGAGAAGGAGAAGAAGAAACCGAATTCCCCCAGTGTTGTTATTGACTCTTTCTTGCATGACAATAAGCTATCTAACGTTAGCTAGCTAGCAAGCAACCGTAAGTAGCAGACTTGGATGTATTTTAATGTCTGTCTGTTTCTAACACACTAACGTTAGGTTAACGTTACATGGTAACGTAGCGTATGCTGCTAGCCAGTTTATATCATTGTCAGCTAGCGAGCTATCACTAGCATCAATCTACAGTGTTACGTTAGTCTATACAATTATGTTGAGTGACTCATGATTACAAAACCGTATCACGGTCGTGCCCAACAAGTGAGTATTTTCCTGCAGGGGCTTCAATGGGACATGCCAGGACGTCAGGGCTGTTTAGCGTTAGCTTTGACTTTTTGTCTCTGAATGGGGTTTCCACTAGTTATCACAGCCACAAAGTCTTAATTATGGCTAAAGTTTACCCTGCCTATTTCTCAAATGTATCTTCTTAAAATCAGATTTTAAACCTAACATTAACCACACTGCTAACCTTATGCCTAACCCTAACTGTAAATTAAGACCAGACATTTTTGTTTTCATTAATTTCTACGTTGTAGCCAGTAACAACCATCTGAATGGGCTTGCTATCGTTTGCACTTTCCATTCTGTAATCTTACCTAGCTAACGTTAGCTGTCTGAGTTATTGTTTAGGTAGCTAGCTATATCTTACCTTTACTTTTCAACAGTTTTAGGCAGCTAGCTAACATAAAGGAAAGAGTGGACAAAGACGAGGAGCGGGACACCAATACATTCTACAGAGATGGGTGCTGTTGTTTCCCGGTGGAAGGTAACTATATGCACGTTAAACAAGTCCGTAACATTAGGATTATTATAGCTACACTAGCTATCTAAGGATTCTAGCGACGCTGGTTTATAAGCGCGGATATCGACTCTGCCACTTGAGCATGCTTTTTTTGGCACAGTCGATGGCTCGCTGGGCTTCGGGCCAGAAGGTTGAGGGTTAGAGCCGCACTCCTGTTTCATTACATTGGTGTCAGATGTGGGAACCCTTAATCTTCTGGCCCAGCAGTCCATCGACTGTGCCACAACAGCATGCTCATGTGGCAGAGTCGATATCTGAGCTTATTAAAATGTTTACTTTTACCATTATTTAACTAGGCAAGTCAGTTAAGAACAAATTCTTATTTACAATGACGGCCTACACCAGCCAAACCCAGACGACGCTGGGCCAATTGTGCGCCGCCCTATGGGACTCCCAATCACGGCCGGTTGTGATACAGCCTGGAATCGAACCAGTTAGACCGCTGCGCCACATACATCTGGAGAATATGTCTACTCAACGGCCTAACTAGCTAGCTACCAACCCAATGCTCTCTTAGCATTTCAAGCTTTCAGTTTAATGCAATCAAGTAGCCTACATCACTGACTAGTCAACTATACTGTACTGTCTGGCTAGTTTCAAAATGGAATTGAGCCAATGTTTTTGGCGTTGTTTGAGGGCATGCATGATGTGTTGAAGTTACAGATGTTTATAATATCTATTATAGGGACAGTTGTCTTTTATACATATTAGCCTAGTTACCTTTTATATTAAGAGAGAGCAAAAACATTGCATTCAGCACACACATATGGTCCTAGCCATTTGTTTTGTGATTCAGAAGTAAATTGTATCTAATCTTCGAACAGGCTAAACCAACGACGGTTGAACTTCTAGAAGGCATTGACAAGGTAAGTATTAGGTTAAATATTGCTATAATCCCTACTTTTCAACATTATATAGGCTTCTGGTATTAAAAACAGTTTCTACAGTCAATATACATTTACATTTTAGTCATTTAGCAGATGCTCTTATCCAGAGCGACTTACATGAGCAATTAGGGTTAAGTGCCTTGCTTAAGGGCACATCGACAGATTTTTCACCTAGTCGGCTCGGGGATTAGAACCAGCGACCTTTCGGTTACTGGCACAACGCTCTTACCCACTAAGCTACCTACAGGACCAAGCTTCTCCCGCAGTCCTGTCCATGAGCTTCATCTTGTATCCCCCTGTAATTATCAGTCAGGCAGTGATCTGTTTTGATATTTTAGTGATAGGCACAGATGTCTACAACTCTGACTTTGGCCAGCACATTGGCCGTCAGATACTAGGAAAGAGGTTATACTTTTTTGAGAAGAATTAGAAGAAACAAAGCTTAACATTTTACAAAACCCTTTTCATGTGTAGCATAAGGCTGGGTTAATACTCTGGCATTACCCAAGCATTCCATAATTTAATATAATCAAACTATAGTGACCTGTTTTCTTTTTTAAAATACTTGTCATGGCATTTTGTTGTCTTTTCAGGATATTAAGGACCTTGAGGAATTTAGAGCGAAGAATCAGAGACTGGAGAAGTTGTGGGTGGGAAGACTACTTCTGTATTCATCTGTGCTCTATCTTATTACTTGCATAAGTGTTTACTTCTGGTATCTCCCCGAACAATGGACAGGACGCATCGTGATGACTTTGCCCTTATTTTTATTTCCTATATTGTAAGTATAGCCTACTCTGTCCTCTGTCACACATAACCTTAAAAGGGCAATCTGGGATAACAGCTGAGCCATGGGACTGGAGGAATGTACCCACTCTCAAATTCATAGACGGCACTGATCAAAATCATGTTTTATAGCTATACAGTGTTGGTTTGAAATTACATTGTTTACAAACATGGTAAATAAGGCATTCATAAGTTGTATTCTTCAAGAATCAATCAATGGCTGTCCTTTATTTAAAAGTAAAAAAATGTATGCACTAATTCCAGATTGCCTCTTTAAGTATGTATACTATTATGTGCATGTAGCTTACTTTGTAAAGATGTTTGTTGGCAGTTCAAAAGTACCTCGGGGCACATAAGTCAGAGAAGATGCCGAGCATCCACACATTTTTCATTAACATGAAATCTCCCAAGCACAGACATAGATGTTTTATATTTATTGTTTCAATCAATATTTCATCTTATTCCACAACTGTTCTGGTTTTGTGTATCTAATGCCAAAGTTACTTTTCAATATGTAGGCCTATGCTACTCATTCAGGTCATCAAAATGTCCCGCCAAGTAAAAACACCACCACATAATCTTCAAAGTGAAGAGTCTTCTGTATTGTTCCATTGATCACAAATTGCTTTACCACAGAAAGTGATGCTCTCTCTGAACTGCTTTTCTGAGTAACTATTCAACAATGGAAGACTGTTTCTGCTGCATTCTAATATTCCTGATTGCTTTTCAGAGTGTGGTTTATGAGGAAGCTGCTGATATTCCTTTTCTCAAAGCGAACAGAAAGAAACAGTAAGGCTTCTCTTATTTTAAATTGTATATTTTTTATTGGCCCATCCACCACCACATTTTTGTTTTTACAAACATAGGATTCTCTTCTTTACATTAAGTTTAGCTTGTCTTGTTTTGAATTGCAAGTCATTGTAAAAAAAAATAATATGTACAGTACCAGTCAAAAGTTTGGACACACCTACTCATTCAAGGGTTTTCCTTATTTTCTTTACTATTTTCTACATTGTAGAATAATAGTGAAGACATCAAAACTATGAAATAACACATTTACATTTTAGTAATTTAGCAGACGCTCTTATCCAGAGCGACTTACAGTTAGTGAGTGCATACATTTTTCATACTGGCCCCCCGTGGGAAACGAACCCACAAACCTGGCGTTGCAAGCGCCATGCTCTACCAACTGAGCTACAGGACTAATCAGGTAACACATATGGAATCATGTAGTAACCAAAAAGTGTTCAACAAATCAAAATATATTTTATATTTGAGATTCTTCAAAGTAGCCACCCTTTGTCTTGATGACAGCTTTGCACACTCTTGGCATTCTCTCAACCAGCTTCATGAGGTAGTCACCTGTAATGCATTTAAATTAACAGGTGTGCCTTCTTAAAAGTTAATTTGTGGAATTTCTTTCCTTAATACGTTTGAGCCAATCAGTTGTGTTGTGACAAGGTATGGGTGGTATACAGAAGATAGCCTTATTTGGTAAAAGACCAAGTCCATATTATGGCAAGAACAGCTCAAATAAGCATTACTTTAAGACATGAAGGTCAGTCAATACGGAACATTTCAAGAACTTTGAAAGTTTCTCCAAGTGCAGTCGCAAAAACCATCAAGCGCTATGATGAAACTGGCTCTCATGAGTACCACCACAGGAAAGGAAGACCCAGAGTTACCTCTGCTGCAAAGGATACGTTCATTAGAGTTAACTGCACCTCAGATTGCAGCCCAAATAAATGCTTCACAGAGTTCAAGTAACAGACACATCTCAACATCTACTGTTCAGAGGAGACTGCATGAATCAGGCCTTCATGGTCGAATTGCTGCAAAGAAACCACTACTAAAGGACACCAATAAGAAGAAGATACTTGCTTGGGCCAAGAAACACGAGCAATGGACATTAGAACGGTGGAATTCTGTCCTTTGGTCTGATTAGTCCAAATTTGAGATATTTGGTTCCAACCGCCATGTCTTTGTTAGACGCAGAGTAGGTGAACGGATGATCTCCGCATGTGTGATTCCCACCGGGAAGCATGGAGGAGGGGGTGTGATGGTGTGGGGGTGCTTTGCTGTTGACACTGTGATTTATTTAGAATTCAAGGCACACTTAACGAGCATGGGTACCAAAGCATTCTGCAGCGATACGCCATCCCATCTGGTTTGCGCTTAGTGGGACTTTCACTTGTTTTTCAACAGGACAATGACACAACACACCTCCAGGCTGTGTAAGGGCTATTTGACCAAGAAAGAGAGTGATGGAGTGCTGCGTCAGATGATCTGGCCTCCACAATCACCCAACCTCAACCCAATTGAGATGGTTTAGGATGAGTTGGACCGCAGAGTGAAGGAAAAGCAGCCAACAAGTGCTCAGCATAATTGGGAACAACTTCAAGACTGTTGGAAAAGCATTCCAGGTGAAGCTGTTTGAGAGAATGCCAAGAGTGTGCAAAGCTGTAATCAAGGCAAAGGGTGACTAACACTTTTTTGGTTTCTATATGATTCCATATGTGTTATTTCATAGTTTTGATGTCTTCACTATTATTCTACAATGGAGAAAATAGTAACAAATAAAGAAACCCTTGAATGTAGGTGTGTCCAAATGTTTCACTGGTACTGTGTATGTGTGTATATATATATATATACACACACACACACACACACACACACACACACACACACACACACACACACACACACACAGTGGGGAGAACAAGTATTTGATACACTGCTGATTTTGCAGGTTTTCCTACTTACAAAGCTTGTAGAGGTCTGTAATTTTTATCATAGGTACACTTCAACTGTGAGAGACGGAATCTAAAACAAAAATCCAGAAAATCACATTGTATGATTTTTAAGTAATTAATTTGCATTTTATTGCATGACATAAGTATTTGATACATCAGAAAAGCATAACTTAATATTTGGTACAGAAACCTTTGTTTGCAATTACAGAGATCAAACGTTTCCTGTAGGTCTTGACCAGGTTTGCACACACTGCAGCAGGGATTTTGGCCCACTCCTCCATACAGACCTTCTCCAGATCCTTCAGGTTTCGGGGCTGTCGCTGGGCAATACGGACTTTCAGCACTCTCCAAAGATTTTCTATTGGGTTCAGGTCTGGAGACTGGCTAGGCCACTCCAGGACCTTGAGATGCTTCTTACGGAGCCACTCCATAGTTGCCCCGGCTGTGTGTTTCGGGTCGTTATCATGCTGGAAGACCCAGCCATGACCCATCTTCAATGCTCTTACTGAGGGAAGGTTGTTGGCCAAGATCTCGCGATACATGGCCCCATCCATCCTCCCCTCAATACGGTGCAGTCGTCCTGTCCCTTTTGCAGAAAAGCATCCCCAAAGAATGATGTTTCCACCTACATGCTTCATGGTTGGGATGGTGTTCTTGCCGTTGTACTCATCCTTCTTCTTCCTCCAAACACGGCGAGTGGAGTTTAGACCAAAAAGCTCTATTTTTGTCTCATCAGACCACATGACCTTCTCCCATTCCTCCTCTGGGTCATCCAGATGGTCATTGGCAAACTTCAGACGGGCCTGGACATGCGCTGGCTTGAGCAGGGGGACCTTGCGTGCACTGCAGGATTTTAATCCTTGACGGCGTAGTGTGTTACTAATGGTTTTCTTTGAGACTGTGGTCCCAGCTCTCTTCAGGTCATTGACCAGGTCCTGCCGTGTAGTTCTGGGCTGATCCCTCACCTTCCTCATGATCATTGATGCCCCACGAGGTGAGATCTTGCATGGAGCCCCAGACCGAGGGTGATTGACCGTCATCTTGAATTTCTTCCATTTTCTAATAATTGCGCCAACAGTTGTTGCCTTCTCACCAAGCTGCTTGCCTATTGTGCTGTAGCCCATCCCAGCCTTGTGCATGTCTACAATTTTATCCCTGATGTCCTTCCACAGCTCTCTGGTCTTGGCCATTGTGGAGAGGTTGGAGTCTGTTTGATTGTGTGTGTGGACAGGTGTCTTTTATACAGGTAACAAGTTCAAACAGGTGCAGTTAATACAGGTAATGAGTGGAGAACAGGAGGGCTTCTTAAAGAAAAACTAACAGGTCTGTGAGAGACGGAATTCTTACTGGTTGGTAGGTGATCAAATACTTATGTCATGCAATAAAATGCAAATTAATTACCTAAAAATCATACAATGTGATTTTCTGGATTTTTGTTTTAGATTCCGTCTCTCACAGTTGAAGTGTACCTATGATAAAAAATGACAGACCTCTACATGCTTTGTAAGTAAGAAAACCTGCAAAATCGGCAGTGTATCAAATACTTGTTCTCCCCACTGTATATATATTAATGTAAATGTCTCTTAAAATGCAGATGTTTGAAAATGCATGTGTGTTTCATGACAAATACTCAACAACGCATGCCTCGTCACTTTTGTTTCAGATGACAAACTAGAAGATTTAAAAGTTGGAAAAAGAAAAATCGTAAGTGTAGATTTTTATATCTTCCAATTATTTTTATATCATTCAGGGCAGGGCTGGTTTCCTGGGCACAAATTAATCCTAGTCCTTGACTAAAAAGCATGCTCAATGGAGAAACCAGCCCTTAGTGTTTTGAAGTAAACGTGTCATTGTCATTGATCCAGAGCTGATATCTTAATGACACAATGACACTTTCCCTGATTGCCTTTTAATAGTCCTAAACGTTTAATCGTGTCTGGAGCTCCTTGCACAACTCTCATGCGCTCTGACCTTTGAAACCCATTATGATGTAATTTGTGCTGATCTATGCATAATACACCCCTGTGACCCAAACCCTAATTCCCAGTGCTAAGAAATTATCTAAAATCAATGCAGACAGCAGGCTAATTGGCAGAGAGACTGTGTTCAATAAAGCGCTCCCTTAACGATCCTTTGTAAATTAATAGCAGTAAGCATTTAGAGGATTTCATGTCTAATAACTTCCAATAATTGTGGTCCTCTGTAGCTCAGCTGGTAGAGCACGGCGCTTGTAACGCCAAGGTAGTGGGTTCGATCCCCGGGACCACCCATACACAAAAATGTATGCACGCATGACTGTAAGTCGCTTTGGATAAAAGCGTCTGCTAAATGGCATATTATTATTGTGGCTGATGGATTTTCACACCCCATTATCGATATTGCTGCGTGTTATTATTTATCTTCTACTAGCAAACAATTCACACTGGTGTTTTCCTGATGCAAATTTGAATTGCAAACCATATGGTTGCTGACTTGCAAAATCAGAATTTCCTTACTTGGCAGTTTTGGTGTTCACGAACAGAGTTTTTTCTGCCACAGAGTACACATTTTCGGTTACAACAAATGAAACCACTAGGATAATGGTATAAGCGTAAAATTATTTTTAAATCCTGTTGTAAGGTATTTCCCCTATGATTTACTATTAGTGTTTATCATGTTATTGTAGCTTTTGTGTATTTAAAAAGGTCATCAAAAATATTTGCTCTGCTAGGGTTGCAAAGCTACCGGAAATTTACCAAAATTACCGGAGTCTTCTGTAATTTTGGTAATTAACAGGTAATCTATGGCAAGCAATGGTGACTTTGGTAATTTGTACTTGTATTCATTTTTGTATATCTGTGTCCATATTGTCCTTGAGTTTCTAGTGGATAGACCATATGGTTCAAGAGAAAATTGCCTAATTAATGAAAAAAGCATCTACAATGACATTATTTTCAATTAACTCTGCAACTCTTCCAACTATTGACTTTTCTCACAACATTTACAACAAAGACATAGTAAAATAAAGGTATATTAACAAATATATCAATGCTGAAACCCTCATAGTAAACAAACGGTATTCACTTAGTTGATGGTTTATATTTAGGATAATGTTTTACATATTTGTCATTCAATTATTGTATATATTTTGTGCAAAGGCCACACAGAGGGCCAGAGATAGACACCTGTGATAATCTGAAGTACCCCAAAAAGCCACTAGATGTTTTCTGATATACACTTAACAAAAATATAAACACAACATGCAACAATTTGAAAGATTTTACTGAGTTAAAGTTACTAAGGAAATCGGTCAATTAAAATAAATGCATTATGCCCTAATCTATGTATTTCACATGACTGGGAATACAGATATGCATCTGTTGGGCACATAACTTTTTTTTTTTAAATAGGGGCATGGATCAGAAAACCAGTCAGTATCTGATGTAACCACCATTTGCCTCATGCAGCGCGACATCTCCTTCGCCTACAGTTGATCAGGCTGTTGATTGATGCCTGTGGAATGTTGTCCCACTCCTCTTCAATGACTGTGCGAAGTTGCTGGATATTGGCGGGAACTGGAACGCGCTGTTGTACACGTCGATCCAGAGCATCCCAAACATGCTCAATGGGTGGCATGTCTGGTGAGTAGGCCATGGAAAATCTGGGACATTTTCAGCTTCCAGGAATTGTGTACAGATCCTTGTGACACAGTGCTGTGCATTATCATGCTGAAACATGAGGGGATAGCGGCGGATGAATGGTACGACAATGGGCCTCAGGATCTCGTCACGGTATCTGTGCATTCAATTTGCCATTGATAAAATGCAGTTGTATACGTTGTCTGCCCATACCATAACCCCACCGCCACCATGGGGCACTCTGTTCACAACGTTGACATCAGCAAACCGCTCGCCCACACGACGCCATACACGCTGTCTGCCGTATGCCCAGTACAGTTGAAACCGGGATTCATCTGTGAAGAGCACACTTCTCCAGCGTGCCAGTGGCTGTCAAAGGTGAGCATTTGCCCTATGAAGTCAGTTACAATGCCGAACTGCAGTCAGGTCAAGACCCTGGTGAGGACGACGAGCACGCAGATGAGCTTCCCTTAGAAGGTTTCTGACAGTTGGTGCAGAAATTATTCGGTTGTGCAAACCCACAGTTTCATCAGCTGTCCAGGTGGCTGGTCTCAGACAATCCCGCAGGTGAAGAAGCCAGATGAGGAGGTCCTTGGCTGGCATGGTTACATGTGGTCTGCGGTTGTGAGGCTGGTTGGACTTACTACCAAATACTCTAAAATGACGTTGGAGGCGGCTTATGGTAGATAAATGAACATTCAATTCTCTGGCAACAGGTCTGGTGGAAATTTCTGCAATCAGCATGCCAGTTGCACGCTCCGTCAAAACTGCACATTTTAGAGTGGCCTTTTATTGTCCCCCGCACAAGGTGCACTTGTGTAATGATCATGCTGTTTAATCAGCTTCTTGATATGCCACACCTGTCAGGTGGATGGATTATCTTGGCAAAGGAGAAATGCTCACCAACAGGGATGTAAACAAATTTATGCACAACATTTGAGAGAAATAAAAATTTTGTGTGTATAGAACATTTCTGGGATGTTTTATTTCAGCTCATGAAAAATTGGACAAACACTTTAAATGTTGCGTTTTTATTTTTGTTCAGTATGTACAGTGGGGGAAAAAAGTATTTAGTCAGCCACCAATTGTGCAAGTTCTCCCACTTAAAAAGATGAGAGAGGCCTGTAATTTTCATCATAGGTACACGTCAACTATGACAGACAAAATGAGGGAAAAAAATCCAGAAAATCACATTGTAGGATTTGCAAATTATGGTGGAAAATAAGTTTTTCTTTCCTTCTTAATGCGTTTGAACCAATCAGTTGTCTTGTGACAAGGTATACAGAAGATAGCCCTATTTGGTAAAAGACCAAGTCCATATTATGACAAGAACAGCTCAAATAAGCAAAGAGAAACGACAGTCCATCATTACTTTAAGACATGAAGGTCAGTCAATACGGAACATTTCAAGAACTTTGAACGTTTCTTCAAGTGCAGTCGCAAAAACCATCAAGCGCTATGATGAAACTGGCTCTCATGAGGACCGCCACTGGAAGTTCATTAGAGTTACCAGCCTCAGAAAATGCTGTGGTAGCCATGCTGGTTAAGTGTGCCTTGAATTCTAAATAAATCACAGACCGTGTCACCAGCATAGCACCCCAACACCATAACACTTACTCCTCCATGCTTTGCGGTGAGAAATACACATGCGGAGATCATCCGTACACCCACACCGCGTCTCACAAAGACACGGCGGTTGGAACCAAAAATCTCCAATTTGGACTAAATGACACATTTCCACCGGTCTAATGTCCATTGCTCCTGTTTATTGGTCCATGCAGGTATCTTCTTCTTATTGGTGACCTTTAGTATTGGTTTCTTTGCAGCAATTCTACCATAAAGGCCTGATTCACACAGTTCCCACTGAACAGTTGATGTTGAGATGTGTCTGTGACTTGAACTCTCTGAACCATTTATTTGGGCTGCAATTTCTGAGACTGGTAACTCTAATGAACTTATCCTCTGCAGCAGAGGTAACTCTGGTTCTTCCATTCCTGTGGCGGACCTCATGAGAGCCAGTTTCATCATAGCGCTTGATGGTTTTTGCGACTGCACTTGAAGAAACTTTGAAAGTTCTTGAAATGTTCCGTATTGACTGACCTTCATGTCTTAAAGTAATGATGGACTGTCGTTTCTCTTTGCTTATTTCAGCTGTTCTTGCCATAATATGGACTTGGTCTTTTACCAAATAAGGCTATCTTCTGTATACCACCCCTACCTTGTCACAACACAACTGATTGGCTCAAATGCATTAAGAAGGAAAGAAATTCCACAAATTAACTTTTAAGAAGGCACAACTGTTAATTGAAATGCATTACAGGTGACTACCTCATGAAGCTGGTTGAGAGAATGCCAAGAGTGTGCAAAGCTGTCATCAAGGCAAATGGTGGCTATTTCAAGAATCTCAAATATAAACTATATTTTAATTATTTTAACACTTTTTTGGTTACTACATGATTCCATATGTTATTTCATAGTTTTAATGTCTTCACTATTATTCTACAATGTAAAAATAAAGAAAAACCCTTGAGTAGGTGTCTCCAAACTTTTAATAATATAATAATAATATAATATGCCATTTAGCAGACGCTTTTATCCAAAGCGACTTACAGTCATGCGTGCATACATTTTCTTTTGTGTATGGGTGGTCCCGGGGATCGAACCCACTACCTTGGCGTTACAAGCGCCGTGCTCTACCAGCTGAGCTACAGAGGACCACTTTTTGACTGGTAGTGTGTGTATATATATATTTTAACTTGAAATCTACTAAAATTCTTGTAGTTTAATGGTAATATACCCTCCCTTTGCAACCCAATGCTGTGCAGATAGAGTTCCTTAACCAATTTTATTTTTGGTACTTTTTTTTTTTCTACAGTTGGAAGAGGTGATGGAGACTGAAACCTACAAAAATGCCAAGTTAATTCTTGAGAGGTTTGATCCTGAAGCAAATAAAAAAGTGGCAAGTACAGTGTCTGTTTTTAAAGAAAACGAATCAATTATTTCTTCTGCTATTTCTTTCAATTATGAATTGATCTGAGATTGTTATTTAATTTTTAAAGGAAATGGAATTCACGCCAGTCAGGCCAGGTCAGATGACTCCTAGAACGGGCCAAGGTAAATAATATAATAATATGCCATTTAGCAGACGCTTTTATCCAAAGCGACTTACAGTCATGCGTGCATACATTTTTTTTGTGTATGGGTGGTCCCGGGGATCGAACCCACTACCTTGGCGTTACAAGCGCCGTGCTCTACCAGCTGAGCTACAGAGGACCACGATATACTTGAATGAGTAGTGGAAGCAGGGCAGTAGCTCCACCCCCCCACTCTTTGCAAGTTTCGGGCTAGTCTATGGGCCAAATCTTCCCTCAATCAATCAAATGTATTTATTAAGCCCTTTTTACATCAGCAGATGACACAAAGTGCTATACAGAAACCCAGCCTTAAACCCCAAAGAGAAAGTAATGCAGATGTAGAAGCATGGTGGCTAGGAAAAACTCACTAGAAAGGCAGGAACCTAGGAAGTAACATAGAGAGGAACCAGGCTCTGAGGGGTGGCCAGTCCTCTTCTGGCTGTGCCGGGTAAAGGCATCCTCTCTACATTAGTTGTGTTTCTGTATCGAAGCATAAAACCAGAGATTGAGAAACTATAAATGTCTTACTTTCCTTTTGATTGCTACCACATAATTCCTGTGGTTGACTAGGTTACATAGAATGTATCTGTTCATGTGCTCACGGTGTGAGCCTGAGCCAACAGTCCTGTAGAATTTTTTATTTTAAAAAAACCTTTATTTAACTAGGCAAGTCAGTTAAGAACAAATTCTTATTTACAATGACGGCCTACACCGGCCAAACCTGGACGACGCTGGGCCAATTGTGCGCCGCCCTATGGGACTCCCAATCACGGTCGGTTGTGATACTGCCTGGAATCGAACCAGGGGGTCTGTAGTGACGCCTCAAGCACTGAGATGCAGTGCCTTAGACCGCTGCGCCACTTCAGGAGAGCAGTCGCACACTTCCCTTTCTCTACCTTTTAGACTATGAACAAATACGTTTACCATAATGGAGTGAACACTTGTGCGAAAAGTTGTTTATTCAATGCCCCTTGGGGACTTCAGTTCAATCAATGGGGTCGGCAGGTATTCTTGATGTTATGCTGCAGGGTTGGGCAAACTACGAAATTACTGCCCTTTTTCTGGCCCAGAAATAAATTGACAAACAAATCGGTCAACAACAAAATAATCTGCGTGGCCCTCTGTTGATTTTATCGAAATCCCGATGTGGCCCTCGAGCAAAAAAGTTGCCCACCCCTGCACTAGTGTATACACACTTATGTTATACTGGGAAATTGTGTTTCCATAGCTAGTGCTGACAGTGAGGACTTGTGAAGTGCAGAATCAACAACCTCTGCATAATCAAAACAGTTGCTTTGTGAGAAGGTGTAAAAGTTCAGTTGCTTTGTGAGAAGGTGTAAAAGTTCACAGATAGCCAGTGTTATGCAAATGCCAGCTGAAAAGTACCAGTGGCCTGGCTTTGGCCCCAAGTGAGAGCAGGTCCACCGGAGCCATGGCCCAGTGAGACACGGGTGCCGGTCCACGTAGATGGAAACAAAAAAGCCTGAGCCTTTTGGGTAAAACACTGGGGTAAATCTTGTATGGAAATGTGCCATTAGAGATGGGCTAGCAATCGGAATGTTGCCGTTTTGAATCCCTAATCAGACAGGAAAAATCTGGCATAATGTGAGCCGGCAACCAAGGGTTGCTGGTGTCAAATCCTAGATGCCATCTCCTGCCGTTTTGCCGTTGAGCACGGCAAGAACTCTGAGAACCAGTTGTGTAGTGTCCCCCATTTGAGAAAGAATACCTTTTCTACATGTCCCTCTTCTTCAGAACTCCGTCAACGCAACATAGCCATGAGGCCCCCTGTCATGGGAACTCCCATGACCCCCCCTCCTGGTGTCTGCCCCCCCATGGGCGCTGTAGCCACACCTACTGGTCCCCTTCCTCACTCGGCCCCAGGAGGACCCCCGGATAGAGGCCTGTCTGCTGCGGTCGCCCAGCAGACCATGATGAGGAGACCCCCTATGACCCCCTGTACCCCTATCCCAGGAATGGGTGAGTAAAGCTCTAATAGGATAGTTAGTAAACTGTAGGCTGCTTTGGCCAGAATTGTACAAACATTCTATAGCGCTTTCAGGTCCACCTATATCAGGGCTTACCAAACTTTTGTGGCCCACGACCCTATTTTGATATCAGAAACTTCTAGGTGACCCCACCATGTGAAAAAAGCTATGTAATCAATAGCAAGTTCAGTCTGACAGTATTTCTAGACAGTATTTCAATCAGGGAAGATCATCAGGCAATAATTGTGTATGATCTTATGTGTAGAAAATAACTATCATTGCTTGAATAGATTTGTCTACACTGCCTTGCACAGTTTTCACATTTTGCTGCCTTAAATTTCAATCTAAAAAGGGATTAAACTGATCTACACAACCTACTCAACATTTTCCAAGTGAAACTCATTTCCTGATGGCTCACTGCTCTTTGTACTGGGTGACGTCAACCTCCCGACGTCTGCCTTCGATTAATTTCTTTCCAACTGTTTCTTTCCCCTCCTTGCCTCTTTTGACCTCACCCTTTCCCAGTCCCCTCCCACTCACAAAGCAGGCAATACGCTTGACCTCATCTTTACTAGAGGCTGTTTGCCCACTAATCTCACTGCAATCCCCTCCAGGTCTCTGATCACTACTTTGTTTCATTTTCTGTCTCCCTCTCCTCCAACCCTAGCCACTCAGCCCCTACCCAGATGGTCATGCGACGTCGCAATCTTCACTCTTTCTCCCGCTACTCTCTCTTCTTCGATCTTATCATCTCTCTCTTCTGCTAAATCCTTCTCCCTCCGGTCTCCTGATTCTGCCTCTTCGACCCTACTTTCCTCCCTTTCCGCATCCTATGACTCGCACTGTCTCCTTTCCTCCCAGCCTGCTCGGCCCTCCCCTCCTGCTCCGTGGCTGAGTGACTCATTGTGAGCTTACAGAATAGGGCTGCGGGCAGCTGAGCGACAATGGAGGAAAACTAAACTTCCGGAGGACCTATCATCCTTTCACTTCCTCCTCTCTAACTTCTCTTCCTCTGTATCCGCTTCTTTAGCCACTTTCTATCACTCTAAATTTCAAGCTTCTGCCTCTAACCCTAGGAAAGTATTTTCCACCTTTTACTCCCTCCTTAATCCTCCACCTCCTTCCTCTCCCTCCTCCCTCTCTCTCCTCCCTCTCTGTGGATGACTTTGCCAGCCACTTTGACAAGAAGGTTGACGACATCCGCTCCTCATTCGCTAAGCCTATTGAGTCCACTGGTCCCACTCACTATATTTTGTCAGCTGGTGATTGTCAAGCAAATAACTGCTGGTCTCACAGTAATTGACCGTTAATTAACATAAACACATTTAGTATCTCCTGGCTTCCACGCATAGCCTACAAGCCACTGATGCAGACCTTTGGAACATCTACATTTAAAAAAGTGTAATAAATCCATGTACACCAAATCCTACACCATCACAATAAATCCATTATTTATTTTAGACAGGTCTAAAGAAACATGATATGAAGAAAATGTAGTCTATTTCAGAAGAACAGAATAGCATTCTCTGAGTTGTCCTTATGTTAGGTCCTGATCTAGCTATATCATATGGCTGTGGGCTACAGTAGTTCATTTAGCAGACAACATTTGCTTAGAATTCCGTGGTATTATTTTATAGTATGAAGAATACAATTGAACATACATTTGAAAAGTATTCAAACCCCTTCACTTTTTCCACATTGTGTTACTTTACAGCCTTTTTTCTAACATGGATTAAATGTAAAAAAAATCATCACGTCAATCTACACACAATGCCCCATAATGACAAAGCAAAAACGGGATTTTAGAAATGTTTGCAAATTTATTCAAAATAAAAAAACGATCACATTTAAATAAGTATTCAAAAGGCTCCTAAAGGACTCTCAGACCATGAGAAACAAGATTCTCTGGTCTGATGAAACCAAGATTGAACTCTTTGGCCTGAACGCCAAGCGTCACGTCAATCTACACACAATACCCCATAATGACAAAGCAAAAACAGGATTTTAGAAATTTTTGCAAATTTATTAAAAATAAAAAACGATCACATTTAAATAAGTATTCAGACCATTTACTCAGTACTTTGTTGAAGCACCTTTGGCAATGATTACAGCCTCGAGTCTTCTTGGGTATGACGCTACAAGCTTGGAACACCTATATTTATGGAAGAACCCAATGGTCACTCTGACAAGCTCCTGAGTTCCTCTCTGCAGCAATCCATCAATCAGGCCTTTATGGTAGAGTGGCCAGACGGAAGCACATGACAGCCCACTTGGAGTTTGCCAAAAGGCTCCTAAAGGACTCTCAGACCATGAGAAACAAGATTCTCTGGTCTGATGAAATCAAGATTGAAATCTTTGGCCTGAACGCCAAGCGTCACGTCTGGAGGAAATTAGTCACCGCTCATCACCTGGCCAATACCATCCCTACGGTGAAGCATGGTGGTGGCAGCATCATGCTGTGGGGATGTTTTTCAGCGGCAGGGACAGGGAGACTATTCAGGATCAAGGGAAAGATGAACGGAGCAAAGTACAGAGAGATCCTTGATGAAAACCTGCTCCAGAGCGCTCAGGACCTCGAGACTGTGGCAAAGGTTCACCTTCCAACAGGACAACGACCCTAAGCACACAGCCAAGACAACACAGGACAAGTCTCTGAATGTCCTTGAGTGGCCCAGCCAGAGCCCGGACTTGAACCCGATCAAAATTTTTTGGAGAGACCTGAAAATAGCTGTGCAGTGACACTCCCCATCCAGCCTGATCTGCAGAGTAGAATGGGAGAAACTCCCCTAATACAGGTGTGCCTAGCTTGTAGCGTAATCCCCAAGAAGACTCGAGGCTGTAATCGCTGCCGAAGGTGCTTCAACAAAGTACTGAGTAAAGGGTCTGATTACTTACAGTACCAGTCAAAAGTTTGGACACACCTACTCATTCAAGGGTTTTTCTTCATTTTTACTATTGTCTACATTGTAGAATAATAGTGAAGACATCAAAACTATGAAATAACACAGATGGAATCATGTAGTAACCAAAAAAGTGTTAAACAAATCAAAATATATTTTATATTTGAGATTCTTCAAATAGCCACCCTTTGCCTTGATGACAGCTTTGCACACTCTTGGCATTCTCTCAACCAGCTTCATGGGGTAGTCACTTGGAATGCATTTCAATTAACTGGTGTGCCTTCTTAAAAGTTCATTTGTGGAATTTCTTTCCTTCTTAATGCATTTGAGCCAATCCGTTGTGTTGTGACAAGGTAGGGGTGGTATACAGAAGATAGCCTTATTTGGTAAAAGACCAAGTCCATATTATGGCAAGAACAGCTCAAATAAGCAAAGAGAAATGACAGTCGATCATTACTTAAAGACATGAAGGTCAGTCAATCTGGAAAATGTGGCCGAGCTGATGGGATCCTCCTCTTTTTAATAGAGGCCATCAAAACTCTGTTTTCTCAAGCAATTGCATAGCCTATAGAAATGTTGTGCAACATGAGCTCATGGGTTCTCATGAAGTGTTCGATTAGATTTCCAATACATTTGCATTGATGTCAGAGGGATTTAGAGGGACAATAGAGTGCTGAGTACCAGGCAGTTTGCAAGTTTGGTAGGCTACTAATGATTATCTGCAGCATCAGAGCTTAAAGAAGCCTAATTACCATAACTAAACGGTCACATGGAATTTGACTGCCGTCATGACTCTTGACTGCTGGTGTGGCAGTAATACGGTCACCGTAACAGCCCTAGTCCCACTAAGCTATCTTAAGATGAATGCCCTAACTGTAAGTCGCTCTGGATAAGAGCGTTGGCTAAATGATAAAATGTAAATGTATGAAATTAATTAAAATTAAACCACAAAGAAGTCTTGATTGCGAAGGTCTTTACACCCCTTGCTGTGGCACTGGCACATCTAAATAAGTTTGGGATGTAATATTTTCATACAAAATCAACAATTTTGGGGGATGAGGTCCATTTGTTTGCAAAAGTAGTGGTGCTCATGATTTAAGAACAACTTAACCGCTAGGTAGCCAAACGGTTAAGAACGTTGGGCCAGTAACCGAAAAGGTTGGTGGTTCGAATCTCCGAGCCGATTAGGTGAAAAATCTGTCGGTGCCCTTAAGCAAGGCACTTAACCCTAATTGCTCCTGTAAGTCGCTCTGGATAAGAGCGTATGCTAAATGACAAAAATATATAAATAAATTCCCCTGTCTCTGCAAGGTCACTCAATTTGATAGTGAATGTCAAACAATGATTCAACCTCAGAGCCGCCAATTAGCTTTTAAAGCATGTCTGGGATACATTTTCAGACCAGCATAGGTTGAGAAATAATTGCAACAAATTATTATATTAAATAGTACTGCAAGACTGTTTGCCATGTTGTCTTGCAGTATTACTCAAATTAACTTTTTGGCCTATATTAACAACTTCAGGTTTGGGTCAAATCCAATACAACATCACTGAGTGAAACCTTCCGTAATTTCCAGTATTGTGGTGGAATAATCATGTTATGGATATGCTTGTCACTGGCAGGGACTTAGTTTGTCAGTATCAAATGAAATATTAAAGTAGCAAAGCCCAGGTAAAAAGTTAGTGGAAAACCTGCCTCAGTCCTCTGAATACCTTACCCTGGGATAGAGTTTTATTTTTCAGCGGGACAATTGCAAAAATTGTAATGCCACAGACACACCAGAATGGGTTTCCAAGAGGTGTTGAGTGTTCCTGAGTGGTCCAGTCTTAGTCCTGACTTAAATCTGCTTGATAATCAGAGACAAGGTTTGGAAATCGCTGTCCATCGATGGTTCCCAATCAAACCAGTTTTAGCAATTTTGACAAAAATAATGGTTTTGTTACCCTAAGAGTTGTGCAAAGTTTATAGAATTATTCAAAATGATTCACAGCTGTAATTGCTGCTAAAGGTGCTTACACCAAGTATTAACTCTGACATCTTCATTTTTTATTAATTTAGAAAAGGTTCTATAATTTATTTCACTTTCAAAATTTGGAGTAGGTTGTGTGGCTCATTATGGGGGGAAAACACAAATGTAAATTACTTTTTGGGATTTTAATTTGAAGGCAGCAAAATTTAAAAACTGCAAGGGGTGTGTAGACTTTCACTAGGCTCTGTATGTAGCCCTCCAAGCTGCTTATTGGTTGTTAATGGTTTCCTGTGTAGATTATTAAAATAGTTGATCTTATTTTCCATAGCCAATACTTTATTATGTAACCAAAATCTAAATGCCATATTATGCACTAAACAAGTGTGATTTACATTCTTACCTTATTTCAAGAAGAACCTGTTAAAAACCAGCCTGTGTAGTTTTTTAAAGGCTGTTGTATTAAAATGTGTAGAAACTAAACTAAGCACTAATTGTCACTGTGTTCCTATGATGTCATTGAATGATGTGCTATAATTTAATGTTAGGTATGCACCCCCCAGGCCCACCCCTGGCCAGACCCGTCTTACCTCGAGACAGAGGTGCTGTGGACAGAGTCATCGAATACCTTGTGGGAGATGGCCCTCAGAACAGGTCTGTACTTCCGTCCAGAGAGGCTCCCTGTTCTTAAATAAGCATTTCCAATTACCTCTTTACTGATGTGCTTCGTAGAGTACTATGCCTACAGTGAGCAGATGATCGTATTCTCTCTGGTTGGCCTCACTATTTTGTGCTCATCAGTTGTGACGGTTACTGTAACATACAGTTTTAAATGGCAGACCTTTACTAGAGTTCTCCTTTTAACAGTTTTGCATCTAGGCAACTTCAAGGTTAATCTCTTCTCAATAATATTTATGCTCTTTTATCCCCAGATATGCCCTTATATGCCAGCAGTGCTTCTCCCATAATGGCATGGCATTAAAAGAGGAATTTGAATATATTGGTAAGATTTTGAGAAACACTGCTTCCTGTCACTACCCTTCAAACACTGCATTAACTTTGCCCGTCGGTGCTTGGCAGCCAGCTTTGTACTTATTATGGATCCCGATTAGCTCTTCCTGGGGTCTTGCAAAATTAAGGCAGTTATACAATTAAAAACATTACAATACATTCATATCAGATTTTTTAAATCAGATTCTACTACTTGCATCAGTTACCTGATGTGGAATAGGAATAGAGTTCCATGTAGTCATGGCTCTATGTAGTACTGTGCGCCTCCCATAGTCTGTTCTGGACTTGGGGACTGTGAAGAGACCTCTGGTGGCATGTCTTGTGGGGTATGCATGGGTGTCTGAGCTGTGTGCTAGTCGTTTAAACAGACCGCTCGGTGCTTTCAACAGGTCAATACCTCTCACAAATACTAGTAGTGATGAAGTCCATCTCTCCTCCACTTTGAGGTTGACATGCATATTATTAATGTTAGCTCTCTGTGTACATCCAAGGGCCAGCCGTGCTGCCCTGTTCTGAGCCAATTGCAATTTTCCCAAGTCCCTCTTTGTGGCACCTGACGACACGACTGAACAGTAGTCCAGGTGCGACAAAACTAGGGCCTGTAGGACCTGCCTTGTTGATAGTGCTGTTAACAAGGTAGAGTAGCACTTTTTTATGGACAGACTTCTCCCCATCTTAGCTATTGTTGTATCAATATGTTTTGACCATGACAGTTTACAATCCAGGGTTACTCCAAGCAGCTTAGTCACCTCAACTTGCTCAATTTCCACATTATTTATTACAAGATTTAGTTGAGGTTTAGTGAATGATTTGTCCCAAATACAATGCTTTTAGTTGTTGAAATATTTAGGACTAACTTATTCCTTCCCACCCATTATGAAACTAACTGCAGCTCTTTGTTAAGTGTTGCAGTCATTTCGGTCGCTGTAGTAGCTGACGTGTATAGTGTTGAGTCATCCGCATACATAGACACACTGGCTTTACTCAAAGCCAGTGGCATGTCGTTAGTAAAGATTGAAAAAAGTAAGGGGCCTAGACAGCTGCCCTGGGAATTCCTGATTCTACCTGGATTTTGTTGGAGAGGCTTCCATTAAAGAACACCCTCAGTGTTCTGTTAGACAGGTAACTCTTTATCCACAATATAGCCATAACACATACAGTGGGGAGAACAAGTATTTGATACACTGCCGATTATGCAGGTTTTCCTACTTACAAAGCTTGTAGAGGTCTGTAATTTTTATCATAGGTACACTTCAACTGTGAGAGACGGAATCTAAAACAAAAATCCAGAAAATCACATTGTTTGATTTTTAAGTAATTAATTTGCATTTTATTGCATGACATAAGTATTTGATCACCTACCAACCAGTAAGAATTCCGGCTCTCACAGACCTGGTAGTTTTTCTTTAAGAAGCCCTCCTGTTCTCCACTCATTACCTGTATTAACTGCACCTGTTTGAACTCGTTATCTGTATAAAAGACACCTGTCCACACACTCAATCAAACAGACTCCAACCTCTCCACAATGGCCAAGACCAGAGAGCTGTGTAAGGACATCAGGGATAAAATTGTAGACCTGCACAAGGCTGGGATGGGCTACAGAACAATAGGCAAGCAGCTTGGTGAGAAGGCAACAACTGTTGGCGCAATTATTAGAAAATGGAAGAAGTTCAAGATGACGGTCAATCACCCTCGGTCTGGGGCTCCATGCAAGATCTCACCTTGTGGGGCATCAATGATCATGAGGAAGGTGAGGGATCAGCCCAGAACTACACGGTAGGACCTGGTCAATGACCTGAAGAGAGCTGGGACCACAGTCTCAAAGAAAACCATTAGTAACACACTACGCCGTTATGGATTAAAATCCTGCAGCGGACGCAAGGTCCCCCTGCTCAAGCCAGCGCATGTCCAGGCCCGTCTGAAGTTTGCCAATGACCATCTGGATGATCCAGAGGAGGAATGGGAGAAGGTAATGTGGTCTGATGAGACAAAAATATAGCTTTTTGGTCTAAACTCCACTCGCTGTGTTTGGAGGAAGAAGAAGGATGAGTACAACCCCAAGAACACCATCCCAACCGTGAAGCATGGAGGTGAAAACATCATTCTTTGGGGATGCTTTTCTGCAAAGGGGACAGGACGGCTGCACCGTATTGAGGGGAGGATGGATGGGGCCATGTATCGCGAGATCTTGGCCAACAACCTCCTTCCCTCAATAATTGCATTGAAGATGGGTCGTGGCTGGGTCTTCCAGCATGACAACGACCCGAAACACACAGCCAGGGCAACTAAGGAGTGGCTCCGTAAGAAGCATCTCAAGGTCCTGGAGTGGCCTAGCCAGTCTCCAGACCTGAACCCAATAGAAAATCTTTGGAGGGAGCTGAAAGTCCGTATTGCCCAGCGACAGCCCCAAAACCTGAAGGATCTGGAGAAGGTTTGTATGGAGGAGTGGGCTAAAATCCCTGCTGCAGTGTGTGCAAACCTGGTCAACGTATGATCTCTGTAATTGCAAACAAAGGTTTCTGTACCAAATATTAAGTTCTGCTTTTCTGATGTATCAAATACTTATGTCATGCAATAAAATGCAAATGAATTACTTAAAAATCATACAATGTGATTTTCTGGATTTTTGTTTTAGATTCCGTCTCTCACAGTTGAAGTGTACCTATGATAAAAAAATTATAGACCTCGACATGCTTTGTAAGTAGGAAAACCTGCAAAATCGGCAGTGTATCAAATACTTGTTCTCCCCACTGTACGTGTTTCCGGCAGCAGACTATGATCGATAATGTCAAAAGCCGCACTGAAGTCTAACAAAACAGCTCCCACAAACTTTGTATCATTAATTTTTCTCAGCCAATCATCATTCCTTTGTGTAAGTGCTGTGCTTGTTGAATGTCCTTGGCATAAGTTTTTCACATATGCTGGTGCAACCAACTTTTTGTAACCAAAGTAGCTCAAGCTATGACATTGAAATAAGGGTAATCCATTGAGCAGATTATGCATCTTCAACAGGTCTTTAAAAAATTGTGGGGCAATTGTTGAAGCACATGGCACCTTCCCTTTAAAATCATTTTACTTACATTATGACCCTTTAGCTTTCAGGTGTGCTTACTGTTACGTCCTGAACCCTGCAAGGAAGACCCGACCTCAAGCACCAAGACTCCCAGAATTTAGCTTTGAGCGGAGAATGCGCTCGGAATCACCCACCCCAGAAAAATCAGCGGCATCAGAGGCCACTGATGAGAGCGCAACCCCCTCTGGAGGTATAGTAACTAGAGTTACCGTTTGGAAATGAACTAATCATATGTAGCACTTGGCCAAATCCAGGGGTCAAAAGATCAGAGGAGTTAAGCGGACCCAAATATATCAGTGTTGACATTAAAGTTGTATTTATTTGATTCAGGGCTCTAAATTAACAGGTTCTAAATTAACAGCACTGGTGCTCCCAACTTTAAAAAGTTAGTTTAAATTTAGGAGCGCCAGAAAATACGATAAAAGAAATCGATTGAGGTATATCCTATATGAATTCTAGCTACTTCTGAAGCACATGTTGTGCCCTAGAAACTCATATGTAACCCTGTAAATACATGTTTATTATAAAAAGGTAAAATATTGATAGAAATACCTGTCATTGAATTTAGTCATTTGTGGAATATTATGTAATAGCACTATTTTCCTGTTTTTACATTTCTGTAAAACATTTGTCATTTATCGGACGCTCATCCAGAGTGATTTAGTGCATTAATCTTAAGATATCTAGGTGGGACAACCACATACAGTGCCTTCAGAAAGTATTCACACCCCTTGACTTTTTCCACATTTTGTTATATTATAGCCTGAATTTTAAATAGATTCAATTGAGATTTTGTGTCACTGGCCTACACACAATACCCCATAATGTAAAAGTAGAATTATGTTTTTAGAAATGTTTACTAATTAAATAAAAAACAAAAAGCTGAAATGTATTGAGTCTTAAGTATTCAACCCCTTTGTTATGACAAACCTAGATATGTTCAGGAGTAAAAATGTGCTTAATAAGCCACATGATAAGTTGCATGGACTCTCTGTGTGCAATAATAGTGTTTTAACATGATTTTTGAATGACTACCTCATCTCTGTACCCACACATACAATTATCTGTAAGGTCCCTCTGTCGCAGTGAATTTCAAACACAGATTCAACCGCAAAGACCATGCCTCGCAAAGAAGGGCACCTGTCGGTAGATGGGTAAACAAAAAACAAGCATTGAATATCCCTTTGAGCATGGTGAAGTTATTAATTGCATTTTGGATGCTGTATCAATATACCCAGTTACTACAAAGATATAGGCATCCTTCCTAACTAATTTGCCGGAGAGGAAGGAAACTGGTCAGGGATTTCACAATGAGTCCAAAGGTGACTTTAAGACAGTTACAGAGTTTAATGGCTGTGATGGGAGAGAACTTGAGGATGGATCAACAACATTGTAGTTACTCCACAATACTAACCTAAATGACAGTGACCAACTTGGTTAGTCATGAATTCATAATCTTCAAGTCATTAGAATTACATGGTAAATGTAGCATAGTGTTTTGCTATAAACTCAATGATCAATTAACCATTTTTGTATTTTTGTGCATGTTTGTTTTATAATATTTACCATTGCTTTATACATTGTCTTTGAATAGCTGATCAAAGTGAAGACTGTGGTCCCAGTCATGTGGCTACCAGGGTGCCCACTGTGTCTTTAGCAACTGCTTCATGGAGTTCAGTGCACAGTTTCGCCATTGTCCACCATCACCACAAAGGTCCCATCTTATCACAGCCTGGTGCTTTGCATTCCCTTACAAATAATGATTTTAGTCCTACCAATCACTTACCCTGATTAAAGGCTATTTAAATGATGTGGCTTCTTGTGGCATCTGGCCCCATAATCGTATCACAATCTTAATATGATCAAGCAACTAACAACCAGAGTTGGGGTCAATTTATTTTTAATTCAGGAAATTAACTGAAATTCCAGTTTTACCCTTCTGTCTGATATCACAGCTACACATGGCATGGCATCACAATGATGTTGCTGCATTATTTCATGTTGGACCATTAAAATGACCATCAATTGACCATTATACTGATTCCACTCTTTTAACCCTGAGAGTTGTTGATAATTAACTTAATTCTGGAGTAATGTAAAGCTTCAGCGTTTGCAGATCGGGTCATTGGGTATAATATTAACAGGCTGTGCATGCTGCAAATTATTATTGTTGTGTAATTACACAAAGTTGTAGTGATTAAATGTTTTGACTGTTAAAATTCTTTAACTCATTCACTCACCCCCCCCACACACACTTCTTTCTCTGATATTTTAGTAATGTTTGATAGGCTGCTCTGACAGTTTGACAGTAATATTATACAGTAAATATATTATAGTGGCTTATGAATGTGTGATTTGTACATAGTGGCTCAGAGGCAGAGAGAGAGTCCTGTTATCAGAAACAAACAAGTGGTAGATTGTATTGTTAATATCTGTCTTCTGGTTGCAGATGAGAAGGAGCTGGAGGCCCCTTCTGATGAAGTGGAGCCCCAAGTTGAAAAGGCCCAGTCTACAGAGGAGACCCCAGACCCCAATGTAGAGAAACCAGAGGCCGCAGAGACCGTACACACAGAAGAGGAGCCTGAGAGACCAGGAGAAAAGCAAGAAGTCCCCCAGTTGGAAACAGAGTAGAAAACATTGAATGCCCCCCTCCCACCCTCCCCTCCATGTATATCAACTGACATGGTGCAGTGTTTAAAATCATGTGGTACCCAGCTCCTGGATTTACATAAGCTGCTTGTAATGCACAATGTTTTATGTAGATGTTGTTTGGTAGTGAAATAATAATCTATTTTGCTTGGAGTTTACATATTATATACCTTTCCAGTCAAGTTGCATTCAAACCCATATAGAGCAAGAATTGACCACTTTTTTCTCTCTCTCACTTAAACCATAACTTTGCGGGTGTGTAGAGAGCCTTTCTTACATTGACTTTGATTATCAAAATGACTGATTTGGCAAATCCACTTTTTTTTTTTTTAAAGATACGTTTGCCAAATGCACTGGTCCTGTCTCGTTCCTGATTTGCACTGAATGTGTTATTTATTAGGCTACACAATAAATAGTTAAGACATGTTTTTAATTTACTTACAGCAGTTCTGTTGTGCCTTGCTATGGAAATATTGAAATGTGTCCGCTCATAAGCCTAGTTTGTAAACAAAAGTTTTGCCTACAGAGTGAGAATAGAATGAATTTGAAGATACTTTTATTCTGGCTAAGAAATAAATAAAAATGTCATTTTGTGTTGGAGCTTAATTTGTATGTCAGGTTTTCGGCACATTGTCGAACTTTGTAGACTCTTATTAAATCTCATGTGCAAGCATTGCCATCATATGTGAAATAATATAGACTTCATAAATAAGATCTCACCAATAATGGGATTAACAGAATACGGTATTTTGGCACATTAGATGTCGGGAGTCTATATACCAGCATTCCCCATGCTGGCAGCCCTAGCTCACTATTTGAGAGACCGAGATACTAACAAATACCCACCAACAAACTTTATTCTAGAGCTGGCTGAATATGTTTTGACGTATACATAATTCAGGTTTGATGATGAATACTACCTCCAAACAAAAGGAGCATCGATGAGCTCCACATTCGCTCCAAGCTATGCTAACCTTGATGTGGGTCATTTTGAAGAACGTTTTGTTAACAATGAAAATCCATTTTTGAATAAATTCCTAAGTGGTATCGATATATTGACGACATTTTTTGCATATGGGGAGGAACGGGAGAAGAGCTGTCAGACTTTATGGCATTACTCAATGACATTGACCCCAATCTCAAATTCACTATGGAATGTGACAAATATGTTCATTACCTCGATATGTGGTTTGAGAAATTAAATGGAACCCTGTTTACAACTCTGTACAGAATTGAAACGGATAGAAATACTCTAGTACAGGGGGACAGCTTCCACCCTGAGCCATTAAAAAGAGGACTTCCAAGAAGCCAGTTTTTCAGACTGCGCCGTACATGCCACTCCACAGAGGACTATCTAGAAAAAGCAGAGGAGATACGCAATAGGTTTCTAAGAAGAGGCTACTCCCCACTATGAGTGGATGAAGCTCTTGATTTGGTATTAGGGAAAACACGAAATTAACGGCTACAAAAAAGACCCACTAGAGCTAAAGAACACTCTGTAATGTTCACAACCATTATACACTTTGAACTCGTGCAAAGTGGGAGATGCTGTCAAGAAACACTCGTATGTTTTATCATCGGACCCAGCTCTGCCAGCTAAATTTAAGAACCCACCACATTGTATATAGGAGAGGTCGCAATTTACACGACAAATTGGTCCATGCCAACTGCCATCCACAAAAGAAAATAAGACAGGCTATTTTACGCCCTCTTCCGAATGTTAGCTATAAATGCAGAAGTTGCGCACAGTGCGAATATTTCTGCCACCCACATACAGGAAAACGGTTCCAAATAAATGACATTATTACGTGCTCCACCACCCATGTTATCTATATGATTAAATGTCCATATGGGCTGTGTTATGTAGGTAAAACATCTCGTTCTCTCAGAGTATTAGTGAACATAAAAGTTAAATCAGGAGAAACTACAGGGATTATCCGGTCAAAGTTCATTTTAATGACCAAAAACATGACATTTCTACCTTTAGATTTTGTAGCATAGAGAAAGTCAAGATATCAAACCGGGGAGGTGATATAAATAATACTCTGAGCAAAAGCGAATGTTTCTGGATTTTCACCCTCCAGATATTATACCCAAAAGTTCTTAATGATGAAATGGCCATGAATGTTATGTTGTAAATATGAACATGAGTTAATGCCGCCACTTCAGATTACGTTTTTTCTTGTACTGTAACCAATGATTTATGAAAACTTATTTGATAGGTCGATGTCCTCATTGTGGTTTCAAATCAAATTGTATTTGCCACATGCACCGAATACAACAGGTAGACCTTACAGTGAAATGCTTACTTACAAGCCCTTAACACTTATTTTTCTTAAAACTGCATTGTTGGTTAAGTAAAAAAGAGATCAGTACAAAATAAAAATAACAAAGTCTTGTTTAATACGTTTTATGTACACACTTCCTTAGAATTATTAGAATACTTATGAAATGCATATTGTTATATTTTGGGAACATGCTTGTTTTCCTTATACACCAACCCCAATCGATGCATTGAACGGATGTGGGTGGAGCAATGTTTATATAAGGGTGCAAATTAAAAACACTCACAAAAACTCTGAAGAAGGCCTTGTGGCCGATACGTAAAGCTTAATAAAAAGAGCAACGATACTAGCAAGAGCAGTGTGCAGGTTTCTTATTTTTTCTCAGGTTTTCAGCACACCAAATCTTTGCAAATGCCTGTTTTTATTAGTATGTACATGGCACGCCAAATAAAGTTGTTTAAAAAATAAAATAAAAAACATTTATGTTCTCAATCAATTCATAGTAGACTATTGAAACAAGACATAAATGGTATGTCTACTTCATATAACTCCAGGGTAGACTGCAGTGCTTTGCAGGCAGCGCAATAGCGGGCTGCCTGCACCATATGAGATTGGCCCAAATATATTTATTATGTTTTGGATCTTACTGACATGAAATTCATAGAAAGGTCCCTTGGGGGAAGGATGTTTGGCATACCTTTGACGTATGCAAAATAATTACTGAGAAATAACAAATAAGTTGGGAAATTTTTGACATTTTGGCCTTACCCAGGCCTTAAGACACTACAACGATGAGTAAAATTGTGCTTAACAAGTCAGATAAGTTGCATCGACTGTGTGCAATAATAGTGTTTAACATGGTTTTTGAATGACTACCTCATCTCTGTAGCACATACATACAATTACATTTAAGGTTCCTCAGCCGGGCAGTGAATTTCAAACACAGATTCAACCACAAAGACCAGGGAGGTTTTCCAATTCCTCGCAAAGAAGGGCACCCACTGGTAAAAAAAACAGCACCTTTGAGCATGGTGAAGTTATTAATTACACTTTGGATGGTGTATAAATACACCCAGTCACTACGAAGATACAGGCGTTTTTCCTAACTCAGTTGCCGGAGAGGAAGGTAACCGCTCAGGGATTTCACCATGAGGCCAATGGTGACTTTAAAACAGTGAGGATGGATCAACAACATTGTAGTTACTCCAAAATACTAACCTAACTGACAGAGTGAAAAGAAGGAAGCCTGTACAGAATAAAATATTCCAAAACATTCATCCTGTTTGCAATAAGGCACTAAAGTAAAACTGCAGAAAATGTGGCAAAGAAATGACCTTTATGTCCTGAATACAAAGCGTTATGTTTGGGGCAAATCCAACACAACGCACCACTGAGTACTACTCTTCATATTTTTAATCATGGTGGTGGATGAATCATAGCCACCATCATGGTGGTCCTCTGTAGCTCAGCTGGTAGAGCATGGTGCTTGTAACACCAAGGTAGTGGGTTCGATCCCTGGGACATCCCATACACAAAAAATGTATGCACGCATGACTGTAAGTCGCTTTGGATAAAAGCGTCTGCTAAATGGCTTATTATATATTATTATATTATAATCATGATATGGGTATGCTTGTCATCTGCAAGGACTAGGGAGTAAAATAAATAAAAACAATTGGAATAGAGCTAAGCACAGGCAAAATCCTAGAGGAAAACCTGGTTCAGTTTGCAACAGAAACTGGGAGACAAATTCACCTTTCAGCAGGACAATAACCTAAAACACAAGGCCAAATATACACTGGAGTTGCTTACCAAGACAACATTGAATGTTCCTGAGTGGCCTAGTTACAGTTTTGACTTGAAAATGGCTGTCTAGCAATGATCAACAATCAACTTAACAGAGCTTGAAGAAATTTGAAAAATAATAATGTGCAAATATTGGACAATCCAGGTGTACAAAGCTCTTATAGACTTATCCAGAAAAACTCACAGCTGTTATTGCTGCCAAAGGTGACTAACATGTATTGACTACTTGTCACGACTTCCTCCGAAGCTGCCTCCCCTCCTTGTTCGGGCAGGCTTCGGCATTCGTCATCACCAGAGTTTTCATCTATATTTTTTGTAGCTGTCTATTTACAACCACAAACCGATGCTGGCACTAAGACCACACTCAACGAGCTGTATAAGGCCATAAGCAAACAAGAAAATGCTCATCTAGAGGCGGCGCTCCTAGTGGCCGGGGACTTTAATGCAGGGAAACTTACATCCGTTTTACCTCATTTCTAACAAGCATGTTAAATGTGCAACCAGAGGGGAAAAAAAACGTTTGACCACCTTTACTCCACACACAGAGACGCGTACAAAGATCTCCCTCGCCCTCCATTTGGCAAATCTGACCATAATTCTAGCCTCCTGATTCCTGCTTACAAGCAAAAACTAAAGCAGGAAGTACCAGTGACTCGCTCAATACAGAAGTGGTCAGATGACGCTGATGCTAAGCTACAGGACTGTTTTGCTATCACAGACTGGAATATGTTCCGGGATTCTTCCGATGGCATTGAGGAGTACACAACATCAGTCACTGGCTTCATCAATAAGTGCATAGATGACGTCGTCCCCACAGTGACCAAACATACAGTGGCTTGCGAAAGTATTCACCCCCCTTGGCATTTTTCCTATTTTGTTGCCTTACAATGGATTTTTTGGGGGTTTGTATCATTTGATTTACACAACATGCCTACCACTTTGAAGATGCAAAATATGTTTTATTGTGAAACAAAGAAGAAATAAGACAAAAAAACAGAAAACTTGAGCATGCATAACTTTGTAGAGCCACCTTTTGCAGCAATACAGCTGCAAGTCTCTTGGGGTATGTCTCTATAAGTTTGGCATATCTAGCCACTGGGATTTTTACCCATTCTTCAAGGTTGGATGGGTTCCGTTAGTGTACAGCAATCTTTAAGTTATACCACAGATTCTCAATTGGATTGATGTCTGGGCTTTGACTAGGCTATTCCAAGACATTTAAATGTTTCCCCTTAAACCACTCAAGTGTTGCTTTAGCAGTATGCTTAGGGTCATTGTCCTGCTGGATGGTGAACCTCCGTCCCAGTCTCAAATCTCTGGAAGACTGAAACAGGTTTCCCTCAAGAATTTCCCTGTATTCCGCGCCATCCATCATTCCTTCAATTCTGACCAGTTTCTCAGTCCCTGCCGATGAAAAACATCCCCACAGCATGATGCTGCCACCACCATGGATGGTGTTCTCGGGGTGATGAGAGGTGTTGTGTTTGCACCAGACATAGTGTTTTCCTTGATGGCCAAAAAGGTCAATTTTAGTCTCATCTGACCAGAGTACCTTCTTCCATATGTTTGGGGAGTCTCCCACATGCCTTTTGGCGAACACCAAACGTGTTTGCTTATTTGTTTCGTTAAGCAATGGCTTTTTTCTGGCCACTCTTCCGTAAAGCCCAGCTTTGTGGAGTGTACGGCTTAAAGTGGTCCTATGGACAGATATTCCAATCTCCGCTGTGGAGCTTTGCAGCTCCTTCAGGGTTATCTTTGGTCTCTTTGTTGCCTCTCTGATTAATGCCCTCCTTGCCTGATCCGTGAGTTTTGGTGGGCGGCCCTCTCTTGGCAAGTTTGTTGTGGTGCCATATTCTTTCAATTTTTTAATAATGGATTTAATGGTGCTCCGTGGGATGTTCAAAGTTTCTGATTTTTTTTTATAACCCAACCCTGATCTGTACTTTTCCACAACTTTGTCCCTGACCTGTTTGGAGAGCTCCTTGGTCTTCGTGGTGCCGCTTGCTTGGTGGTGCCCCTTGCTTAGTGGTGTTGCAGACTCTGGGGACTTTGATAACAGGTGTATATACACTACTGTTCAAAAGTTTGGGGTCACTTAAAAATGTCTTTTTTTTTTAAAAAAGAAAACCAATTTCTTTGTCCATTAAAATAACATCAAATTGATCAGAAATACAGTGTAGACATTGTTAATGTTGTAAATGGCTAATGTAGCTGGAAACGGCTGATTTTGTATAGAATATCTACATAGGCCTACAGTGGCCCATTATCAGCAACCATCAGTCCTGTGTTCCAATTGCACGATGTGTTTGCTAATCCAAGTTTATCATTTTAAAAGGCTAATTGATCATTAGAAAACCCTTTCGCAATTATGTTAGCACAGCTGAAAACTGTTGTGCTGATTAAAGAAGAAATAAAAATGGCCTTCTTGAGACTAGTTGAGTATCTGGAGCGTCAGCAATTGTGGGTTCGATTACAGGCTCAAAATGTCCAGAAACAAATAACTTTATTTTGAAACTTGTCAGTCTATTCTTGTTCTGAGAAATGATGGCTATTCCATGCGAGAAATAAAACGAGGAAGATCAAAGAAGCCGAGTCCCAAGGAGCCCCTCAATCTCGATGTGTGGAAAGCAATTTCTCGCCAGGGACCAGGCCCATATTTGATTTTTGATTGTAAGTTTAGCTCTTTACCAAACAAAGGCTACATAAAATATTGTAGCCTACACCTCACGGACTGCAATGTGTTCCACAATAATTCACTGTTGCTTCCTTATTCAGGCTTGAGATGGGATGGTTTTCTGGGACCACATTGTTTCTTTCAAGGTAGGCTACTAGCCATGTTTATTTTGTTATGTTTAGGCCTATTTACATGTACAGTATGCTTATATCTATTATTTTACCTAATGTTGGCTATTAGGCTAATGTCTTCTTTTCCCCAAATGCAGACAATGACCCAAAACATACTGCGGCCCGGGTTTGCGTTGTAAAAGAGGGCATAAACTGGGTCAAGACGCCAGCAGATTAAGTAGACCTACAAAACTTTTTCACAGCACATGACTCAACACTTCTACAGTAGTGAGACTCATCATGCCTACTGTAGGCCTACAGCATGTCTAACTGTTTTCTTTTCTTCTTCAACTCTACATGTAGATCTCCTGATTTGAACCTGATCAAACTTGTTTGGCATCAACTGAAAACATTCATCTGTAACTCTGCCAAGCCTACAAGCAAACATTAACTAGTGAAGGCCATTGCAACAACTACATAGATCATCTCAGCAACGACCCGTGGTCGTGGAGCTGGGGGGAAGTACAACTAAAATATAGTTGAAATTTAGTTGAAATAAACATCTGCATTTTGAGTATTGTTTATCATTCTCTATCAATGAGATCATGTGACTAGTGTCTTTGACATAAGATGGGAGATTCTCAACAATCGGTTTATTGTGGTGGTCCACAATCTTAGAAATGTTGGACGTCATAGAGTCAGTTGCTGCATTCATCCTCCTCCCTTGTTTATGTAATTTAGCGACTGTATAAAAAGGACATTTCTTAGGGAATTTCATACATAGCAATTCACTTTTTTTTGTGTGTGATTTGTCCTGATTCCAAATAGCTTTCCACTGTGGATGTGATATTATGTTGGAATTCTCATGATTCAGTTTGTAGAAGTCACCTTTAGATAGTTGTCAGCGACATTCATTCACATAGTCACATTTGTTTTGTATACAAATCCTCCTCCTTTGTCACATTTTTTAAATGATAATCGAAGGATCTGATTGTAAGTCCTTAAGAGCGTTCTCTCGTCTATACACAGGTTATCATAGGATTTGTGTTTCTGTTTGTCTTTCAGTAGGTCACCTAAATTATTTTCAACAATCCTGCAGAAGGTTTCTATGGATGCATTGCATTTGGGTGGCGGTACGAATGAACCTTTTGCTCTAAATGTGGTTCTCTCAGAGTTCTCAGGTACCTCAGCTTGGTTGATGGCTCCATCTCCTGCTTGACTCATGGTAGGGCAGGTAAGTCTATAGATTAACGTGGTGGACCTATGTGTACAGTTTTGAGAATGACACAGGTATTTGTCTTCACAAAGTTTGCTGCTTCAGTGTTTTTAGATATTTTTGTCAGATGTTACTATGGTATACTGAAGTATAATTACAAGCATTCCATAAGTGTCAAAGGCTTTTATTGACAATTACATTAAGTTTATGCAAAGAGTCAATATTTGCAGTGTTGACCCTTCTTTTTCAAGACCTCTGCAATCCGCCCTGGCATGCTGTCAATTAACTTCTGGGCCACATCCTGACTGATGGCAGCCCATTCTTGCATAATCAATGCTTGGAGTTTGTCAGAATTTGTGGGTTTTTGTTTGTCCACTCGCCTCTTGAGGATTGACCACAAGTTCTCAATGGGATTAAGGTCTGGGGAGTTTCCTGGCCATGGACCCAAAATGTCAATGTTTTGTTCCCCGAGCCACTTAGTAATTACTTTTGCCTTATGGCAAGGTGCTCCATCATGCTGGAAAAGGCATTGTTCGTCACCAAACTGTTCTTGGATGGTTGGGAGAAGTTGCTCTCGGAGGATGTGTTGGTACCATTCTTTATTCATGGCTGTGTTCTTAGGCAAAATTCTGAGTGAGCCCACTCCCTTGAGAAGCAACCCCACACATGAATGGTCTCAGGATGCTTACTGTTGGCATGACACAGGACTGATGGTAGTGCTCACCTTGTCTTCTCCAGACAAGTTTTTTCCGGATGCCCCAAACAATCGGAAAGGGGATTCATCAGAGAAAATGACTTTACCCCAGTCCTCAGCAGTCCCATCCCTGTACCTTTTGCACAATATCAGTCTGTCCCTGATGTTTTTCCTGGAGAGAAGTGGCTTCCTCGCTGCCCTTCTTGACACCTGGCCATCCTCCAAAAGTATTTGCCTCACTGTGCGTGCAGATGCACTCACACCTGCCTGCTGCCATTCCTGAGCAAGCTCTGCACTGGTGGTGCCCCGATCCCGCAGCTGAATCAACTTTAGGAGACGGTCCTGGCGCTTGCTGGACTTTCTTGGGCGCGCTGATGCCTTCTTCACAACAATTGAATCTCTCTCCTTGAAGTTCTTGATGATCCGATAAATGGTTGATTTAGGTGCAATCTTACTAGCAGCAATATCCTTGTCTGTGAAGCCTTTTAGTGCAAAGCAATGATGATGGCACGTGTTTCCTTGCAGGTAACCATGGTTAACAGAGGAAGCACAATGATTTCAAGCACCACCCTCCTTTTAAAGCTTCCAGTCTGTTATTCTAACTCAATCAGCATGACAGAGTGATCTCCAGCCTTGGCCTCGTCAACACTCTCACCTGTGTTAACGAGAGAATCACTGACATGATGTCAGCTGGTCCTTTTGTGGCAGGGCTGAAATACATTAGAAATGTTTTTTTGAGATTAAGTTCATTTTCATTGCAAAGAGGGACTTTGCAATTAATTGCAATTCATCTGATCACTCTTCATAACATTCTGGAGTATATGCAAATTGCCATTATAAAACCTGAGGCAGCAGACTTTGTGAAAATTAATATTTGTGTCATTCTCAAAACGTTTGACCACGACTGTATATCTCACTGAGGATGACATTTCAAGTGGTCATGTAAATTTCACTCTTATCAAAGAACTCACGCAATCTCAGATTACGGAAAAACTTGAATAGATCTATCTGGACGTCAAAGTCATTAATGTATGTAGTAGGTACAAAAGAGAACACTAAGGTGGGCTGGTGTCAGGGTCTTACTTGATAAGTTGAATACATTTAGCTCCTGTTGGACTGGGGGCCCGTCCTGGATCTCAATTGGTAGGTATCGTGGGGTGGTAGTAGCAGCTCACTTTGTTGAAGCTAACCATCCCATCTCCTCCCTCAAATACACAGGCATTGAGCATGTTGCTCTACCAAGGAGAGGAGGTAACATCGAGACCCTACTACTACAGAGGGAGGCCTACTGGATATCCTACTTAAAAACATTGACCCCTAGTGGTCTGAATATTGACTTTGATCTCAGGCCCTTCTTATGACCAATTATATTTTTTGTGAACAGGTCTTGAAAATGAATGCATTCTTTCTACAGCTTATCAGCGTACACCCAATATGTTCCCCCTGTTGATGATGCTTATTATGCATTATGGTTGAACCAAAAGATTACATGTAACAAAAACATTTAATTAAATTGAAAATATTTAAATATAGATGTGAAATTAAATGAAACAATGTATGTTGATACAAATGATAACAATGGCATAATATATTCAACATGCTGTGGGCTATTGTCTTTTAATAGTTTCGCTTAATTCATTCTGATTAACCTAGGAATTATGACACACCCCTCACTATTGTCATTGGTTGCACTACCGTTTGTCTACATAACCAGGTTCAAGCATTCATGACATTACCTGAAGAAGGCACAGTGATGCCGAAACGTTGGTGGTTTCTTACCCAATAAATTGCTGGGAGTTTATACATGGAGTGTGAGACTCTCTTTATTTGCTTATATAGCTTACAGTTTATTCTCCATTGGTCAGCACCTCTACACTAAGTGATGTTCTCTGGGTGTGTGCCAGCTCATGCTTTTTATTAGATTATAATAAATTGACATATTTGTTCTGGGTTGATGCATTTTTCATTACGGCAAATCTGGTCTGTGATATTGAATTCGAAATATAAAACTTTAAAATACTTTAGCTTCGAATACATTGCCACTCTACAAATTTCTTGTTAACAAACTATAGTTTTGGCAAGTCGGTTAGGACATCTACTTTGTGCATGACAAGTAATTTTTTCAACAATTGTTTACAGACAGATTATTTCACTTATAATTCACTGTATCACAATTCCAGTGGGTCAGAAGTTTACATACACTAAGTTGACTATGTCTTTAAACAGCTTGGAAAATTCCAGAACATGATGTCATGGATTTAGAAGCATCTGATATGCTAATTGACATAATTTGAGTCAATTGGAGGTGTACCTGTGGATGTATTTCAAGGCCTACCTTCAAACTAAGTGCCTCTTTGCTTGACATCATGGGAAAATCAAAAGAAATCAGCCAAGACCTCAGAAAAAACATTGTAGACCTCCACAAATCTGGTTCATCCTTGGGAGCAATTTCCAAACGCCTGAAGGTACCACGTTCATCTGTACAAACAATAGTACACAAGTATAAACAACATGGGACCACGCAGCCGTCATACCGCTCAGGAAGGAGATGCGTTCTGTCTCCTAGAGATGAACATACTTTGGTGCGAAAAATGCAAATCAATCCCAGAACAACAGCAAAGGACCTTGTGAAGATGCTGGAGGTACAAAAGTATCTACAGTGGGGAGAACAAGTATTTGATACACTGCCGATTTTGCAGGTTTTCCTACTTACAAAGCATGTAGAGGTCTGTAATTTTTATCATAGGTACACTTTACCTGTGAGAAACGGAATCTAAAACAAAAATCCAGAAAATCACATTGTATGATTTTTAAGTAATTCATTTGCATTATATTGCATGACATAAGTATTTGATACATCAGAAAAGCAGAACTTAATATTTGGTACAGAAACCTTTGTTTGCAATTACAGAGATCATATGTTTCCTGTAGGTCTTGACCAGGTTTGCACACACTGCAGCAGGGATTTTGGCCCACTCCTCCATACAGACCTTCTCCAGATCCTTCAGGTTTCGGGGCTGTCGCTGGGCAATACGGACTTTCTGCTCCCTCCAAAGATTTTCTATTGGGTTCAGGTCTGGAGACTGGCTAGGCCACTCCAGGACCTTGAGATGCTTCTTACGGAGCCACTCCTTAGTTGCCCTGGCTGTGTGTTTCGGGTCGTTGTCATGCTGGAAGACCCAGCCACGACCCATCTTCAATGCTCTCACTGAGGGAAGGAGGTTTTCACTCAAAATCTCACGATACATGGCCCCATTCATTCTTTCCTTTACACGGATCAGTCGTCCTGGTCCTTTTGCAGAAAAACAGCCCCAAAGCATGATGTTTCCACCCCCATGCTTCACAGTAGGTATGGTGTTCTTTGGATGCAACTCAGCATTCTTTGTCCCCAAACACGACGAGTTGAGTTTTTACCAAAAAGTTCTATTTTGGTTTCATCTGACCATATGACATTCTCCCAATCCTCTTCTGGATCATCCAAATGCACTCTAGCAAACTTCAGACGGGCCTGGACATGTACTGGCTTAAGCAGGGGGACACGTCTGGCACTGCAGGATTTGAGTGCCTGGCGGCGTAGTGTGTTACTGATGGTAGGCTTTGTTACTTTGGTCCCAGCTCTCTGCAGGTCATTCACTAGGTCCCCCCGTGTGGTTCTGGGATTTTTGCTCACCGTTCTTGTGATCATTTTGACCCCACGGGGTGAGATCTTGCATGGAGCCCCAGATCGAGGGAGATTATCAGTGGTCTTGTATGTCTTCCATTTCCTAATCATTTTTCCCACAGTTGATTTCTTCAAACCAAGCTGCTTACCTATTGCAGATTCAGTCTTCCCAGCCTGGTGCAGGTCTACAATTTTGTTTCTGGTGTCCTTTGACAGCTCTTTGGTCTTGGTGTCTTTTATACTGATAACAAGTTCAAACAGGTGCCATTAATACAGGTAACAGAGGAGCCTCTTAAATAAGAAGTTACAGGTCTGTGAGAGCCAGAAATCTTACTTGTTTGTAGGTGACCAAATACTTATTTTCCACCATAATTTGCAAATAAATTCATAAAAAATCCTACAATGTGATTTTCTGGATTTTTTTCCCTCAATTTGTCTGTCATAGTTGACGTGTACCTATGATGAAAATTACAGGCCTCTCTCATCTTTTTAAGTGGGAGAACTTGCACAAATGGTGGCTGACTAAATACTTTTTTCCCCCACTGTATTTGGCTCGTGACAGTGATTGGAATCGGATGCTTTTACTGGTTTAGTCTGCAGCTACGCCCTAAGTCTGACTCAGAGGGCAGCAATAAAGTCACACTGACGGAGGTCCTGGGGGCTGCAGGATGTCTGCACCAGCAAATTCCAGGATGTTCAATTAGTAGATATATTTTTTCTGTTGGCAGAAATACTGTACATACCTTATCATACCCAAAAGTGAATAGTTTTTGATAAAAAGGCATTCTAACATAAATTGTTTAAAGCCACAATCCTTCATTAGTTTTTCAGTCAACACCAGCCTAGACACTGCTATCAAATAAAAATCAAATCAAATTGTATTTGTCACATGCACCGAATACAACAAGTGTAGATTTTACTGTGAAATGCTTACTTACGAGCCCTTTCCCAACAATGGAGTTAAAAAGTAACAAAATTAACAAATAGATAAAAAGAAAATAGTAACACAATAAAATAACAATGAGGCTATATACAGGCTATATACAAGGAGTACCGGTACCGAGTCAGTGTACTGGGGTACGAGGTAGTTGGGTTGATTGAGGTAATATTTACATGAAGGTTTGGTTAGGTGATTGAAGTATTTATGGTATAGATCAATGAAAACAAAGGCTGTTAAAATACAAAACAGTTTTATGTCATTGGTGTTTTTATTTATAGTTTTTTCTTTATTACTTTCCAACCCCACCACCCCTTCCCTAATTGGAGTAAACTAGTGAACAACAACGCTTAGGCCTCTACTTCCAGCTTATACATACTATATACATTTTATGGACACAGTCAATTTTACAATAATTCTATTTAGTTTGTTTTTACTCCTGAAATTCCTCTACCCTCAACCTCTCCGATCATTTTCATGATGTCCGTTCGGTTTGCTTCCATATGCCATATCTTTCTAACTGTGCTCTTTCACAAAAGCTCTCAACCTATATACTTATTATGGACACATTATTTTATTTTTACCAGGCAAGTCAGTTAAGAACAAATTCTTATTTACAATGACGGCCTACACCGGCCAAACCCGGACAACGCTGGGCCAATTGTGCGCCGCCCTATGGGACTCCCAATCACAGCCGGTTGTGATACAGCCTGGAATCAAACCAAGGGGTCTGTAGTGAAGCCTCAAGCAATGAGATGCAGTGTGTTAGACCACTGAGCCACTCGGGAGCCCATGCTGTACATTAGTTATCTTGTTGTTATTAGTTGTTGTTAGTTGTTATTAGTCCCATCCTTCAGCTTCATTTAGC